>NC_083103.1:50997631-51297631 GCF_949774975.1 Lagenorhynchus albirostris
GAGATCTCCAGATCGGCCAGTAGCCGTGGGGATGGGAGCAGAGGGGCAAGGGTTGAGGGGCACAGTCCCGGGAGGCAGGCATTTGAGTTGCAGGAGGAGGCACTGCCTGCAGGGGGAGCACATGAGCACAGACCTGCAGAGTGGGGGTCCAGGGTGCTTTGCGGGGAGGACAGGCCTTGAAGACCGGGGAGAGGGCATGGATGGGCTCTCTGGGCCCGTGTGACTGAAGGTGGGGGGCGTGAGAGGAACAAGGCACTGCTCATCCTCTGCCTTCTGTCCCCCCAGGACATGCGGAAGCATGTGACCATGACCCTGCTGGACACAGAGCAGTCGTATGTGGAGTCACTGCGCACCCTGATGCAGGTGAGGCTTGAGGCTGCCCTGGCCTGGGTCCCTGAGAGCAACCATTCTGAGTCTAGGTGGCTGTCAGACATGTGGGAACAAACCCATTTTGTGGACAGGGGACTGAAGTTAGAGAGGAATGACGCTGGGGCATCCCATTCCTCCATGGGAGGAAGCCCCCTCCAGGGCAGAAGAGAATGCGGGAGGGGCCTTAATGCTGGTGGGAGCGGGGCACCCCAGGGCAGATGCTCCCTCCTCCTACCATCCTTCCACCCACCTTGGCAGCCCTGGGTCTGAGCTTGGATCTGTGAATCCCCTCTGCTTCCCCACCCCCCGCCTTCACTTTATTCATTGACTGGAAGAATATTGGTTGAATGGAATTAAATGTTAGCACCTGCTTTGTGCCAGGCCCTGTTCCAGGTGCAGGAAACACAGGGATGAATAAGAGATAAGCCTCTGCCACAGGAGGTGACAGTCCTGCTGGGGACACGGTTGAGTATATGGGCTCTCAAGGCATCAGGGGGCGCCGGGGAGGTGTGGGCTCAGGGAATTTTCCCTGGAGGAGGTGCTGGCTTCCTCCTACCCTGCCTCTCAGCAGCAGGAACAGCATGTGCAAAGTCGAGTAAGGAGAGGCCTGGCACTTCCAGGGGTCCATGTGGCCGGCACAGAGCACAAAGGGTCAGTACTGTGGTGACACTGAGGGAGCCAGCAGAGCTCACGTGGTGGGGGCCCTCGATCCCAGGAGGAGGGTTTGGACTCTACCAAGCGCCCTGGAGACTACCGAGAGGCTTTGAGCAGGGGTGATGTGTAGCCTCCCTCATGCTTTACAAAATCTGTCTGACTGCTGGGAAGAGGGGTAGCAGAAGAGGAGGCTGAGGCCACTGAGGTCAGGCAAGGGAGGAGAAGCCACGACCAGGCCAGAGGCTGCAGGGAGGGAGAGTTGGGGACAGACATTTAGGAAGTGGACTGGTCGGGCCAGGCATGGTAACTGGTTGGCTGTGTGGGGCAAGGTGGGGAAGCCCAGGGTGATGCCTGGGCTCTGGCCTGGGCGATGAAGGCACTAGAGGAGCGCTACCTAGAACAGGTGGGGCAAGAGGGTGAGTTCAGGTTCAGATGCGTGGGTCTGGGAAAGCCCAGGATCTGGGATGCACCTGTGGGTCTGGGGCCCAGGATAGAAAGCGTGGGTCTGTGCTGAAGTGGGGCCTGGCAGTCACAGTTGAGGACAAGTTTGTTCAAGCCGCCTGGGCAGAGCAAGAGCAAAGGGTGGAAGGGAGAGCCCTGGAAACATTCAGAGTGTTCATTCATTCACTGCACAAATCCGCAACGAGCGCCTTCTGCGTAGCAGGCAGCGTTCTCTGGGGGGTTCAGCAGTGAGCGTGAGGGGTAAGGTCCTGTCTCCTGGAGCTCACAGTCTGTGGCAGAGACTGACAGTAACCAGGCAGACCATGCATGAGGACAAATGGTGATGCAAAAGTGCACGGAGAGTATACTTAGTGTATTTTTCAACCTTAAAAAGGAAGGAAATTCTGACACATGCTACAACAAGTTCTTTGACATTATGCTAAGTGAACTAAGCCAGTCACAAAAGGACAAATACTGAATGATTCCACTTATATGGGGTACCTAGAATGGCCAAATTCATAAAGACAAAGTAGAATGGGATTGCCAGTGGCGGGGGGAAGGGGAAATGGGGAGTTGGTGTTTAATGGGTACAGAGTTTCAGTTGGGGAAGATGAAAAGAAGTTCTGGAGATGAATGGTGGTGATGGTTCCATAACATGAATTTTCTTTCTTTCCTTCCTTTCCTTCCTTCCTTCTTTTTTTCTCTCTCTCTCTTTCCTGTGTTGGTCTTTGTTGCTGTGTGGGCTTTCTCTAGTTGCGGCGAGCGGGGGCTACTCTTCGTTGCGGTGCGCGGGCTTCTCATTGTGGTGGCTTCTCTTGTTGCGGAGCACGGGCTCTAGGCCCACGGGGTTCAGTAGTTGTGGCACGCAGGCTCAGTAGTTGTGGCACATGGGCTTAGTTGCTCTGTGGCATGTGGGATCTTCCTGGGCCAGGGCTCAAACCCGTGTCCCCTGCATTGGCAGGTGGATTCTTAACCAATGTGCCACCAGGGAAATCCCGACATGGATGTACTTTAATGTGGGCATACTGAACTGTTCACTTAAAAATGTTTAAAATGGCAAATTTTATGCTATGTATATTTTACCACAAAAATACATTGCTTTTATGCATATATATTTTTTAAATGCATAGAGAGATGAGAACACAGACTGGGGGTCTGCCCTGGTGTCAGGGGCCAGAGTGTTGGGGGCCAGAGTGTTGGGTGTTTAGCTGAGACCTGAAGGGTGGGTAGGAGTTAAGTAAAGGGAGAGCCCGGAGGGAGTTGTTCCAGGCGGAGAGCACCGCGGGAACAATGGCTAGGAGGCCGGAGGAAACCTAGAGTAGCTAGGGATGGGGAGGTGGCCAGTGTGGCTGCTGGGCAAGGAGCTGGCCTTTACTGTGAGTACAAGGAAGTCACAGGAGGGCCATAACTGGAATTCCATCTTTAAGAGGTGCCCCTGCCTGCCAGGCAGGAGTAGACATGCAGGGGTCTGAGGGGTCCTTTGTCGTCCCCTAGGTGGGAGTCAAAGGCATGGGAGTCAGACAGTCCAGGGATTGAGTCACTTGCCTCCCTTCTGGGTGATGCTAGCCTGATCACCTCACCCCTCTGAGCCTCCGTGGTTTTGTCTGCAAGATGTAACTAATCTTCCCCTTCTCTCAGCGCGAAGATTAAAAGGTGATGGGGCTGGGCGTGCCTCTCTGCCTCCGAGTCTACAGGCTGCAGGGCTGCACACGTGGAGGCTTGCAGGGCCTGCGGGTGGAAGAGCTAAGGGAGGATGGTGCTGAGGACACCAGACTGAGAGTTGGGTGGGGAAGGGTGGAGGTGAGCCAAGACAGTGTCAGCTGAAGCCAGCTGTCCCTCGAGGCAGCCCTGGTGTGTTGGAGGGACTGAGGTCCAGCCCAGGGGTGCGGAGCACAGCTCTGGAGCCAGGCCCCCAGTGTTCAAACTTGGCACTACCTCTTGACCAGCCATGTGACGTGGAACAAGTTACATATCCAGTCTCTTGCCTCTGTTTCCTTGTCTGTTGAGTGGGAATAATAATAGTACATGTCCCAGGTGCAGATTATGAGATGCGTGAATAACTTAGCGTACTGCCTGGCAATTCTGCCTGCATACATGCATGTGTGTGTGAGTGTGTGTATGTAACATCACCTTTACTCCTTGTATTAACCTTGTGAGGCAGATATTATAATGCTCTTCTTCATCTGAGGAAATGAAGGCTCAAAGAGGTTAAGAAACCTGCCCAGGGTCATCCATCTATTAAGTGGTAACAGACTGTTAAGTCTCTTTGGGCTGCTGTAATAAAAATTCCCTAGACTGGATGGCTTAAACAAATTGAAATTTATTTCTCATAGTTTTGGAGGCTGGGAAGTCCAAGGTCAAAGTGCTGGCAGATTCATTGCTGGCGAGGACTAGCTTCCTGGTCTATGGACGGCTCTTTTCACTGTGTCTTCTTCCGTGGTGAAAGGGCTGAGGGAGCTCTCTGGAGCCTCTATTAAAGGGCGCGAATCCCATTCACAAGAGCTTGACCATCATGACCTTCTTACCTCCCAAAGGCCCCACCTCCAAATAACCACCGCATCAGGGATTAGGTTTCAACATACGAATTTTGGGGGGACACATTCAGACCGTAGCAAGTAGTACTAAGAGCTGACATTTATTGAGTGCTTAATATGTGTGTGTTACATAAGTTAATTCATATAAACCCCCATTTTACAGATGATAAAACTAAGCACAGAGAAGTTAAGGCAACTTGCTCAGGTTCACAGAGCTAGGACGTGCCATAGCCTGGGTTGAATCCCTGTCAGTCTCACTCCACGGTGCTCCCTAAGCATAGGTGATATTCAAACTGAGATTGGACTCTACAGCCCCGGTGTTCCCTTCGTAGTGACCGCTGCCGCCCAAATTGATTGGTATTGTTCCTGCAGACCAGGAGTTTAAAATGAAGAAAGAAGTTAAATGCCAAGGTTAACAGCCAGAAAGAGGTGGGATTTGAACCCAGGTCCCAAGGCTGCACCCATTCCTCAGTGTCACCCTCAACCTTGGAGTCTTTCTTCAACTCACACTTCCTAGCTAACAACCCCTCTTTCCCTGACCAACCCCCTGTCTTATTTCCCACTGCACTTACTACCTTCTGATATACTGTGTGATAATTTTGTTATTTATGGTGCTTATTTTCCACCTCCTTCCACTAAATTGTCAACTGCACAAGCACAGGGACTTTTGTTTGCCCACAGATGCAGCCTGCGCTTAGAAGGCTGGACACACAGTAGTTGCTCAACGAGTATGTGGTGAGTGAAATGCAGGTGCTGGCTCCTAGCAGGTTCTGCATCGGGTTCCCAGTCACTGTTTATTCTTTCCTGCCACTGTGTGCAGGCTTCTATGTGAGGCGCTGGGACCTGGAAGTGAGCGGTTTAGCTCCTGCTGCTTGGGCAACAGACCTTGGCACAGATCCGGCCCTGGTTCAGACTAGCCTAGGAGCTGTGAGAGGGAGGCCGCCTGTCTCCTCACCAACCTTTTCAGAATCCCAAATCAGGCAAGAGGATACTGTTGAGCTTTACTTTCTCAAGCTTGTTTTACAACAAGCTAGGTTTTTTAAATGTTTGATATAAATTTTTTTGCAGCATTCCGTATACTTTTTCAAACCGCCTTGTTTCTTTGGCTTGTAGTTACAGTTTAGGCCAGTAGAGGGCGACATCTAAATGAGACAGCAGCCACTGAGCAGGGCTAGTCATGCTCAGGAAACGCCACTGAATGCAGATTTGAGGTGAAAAATGGGAGTTTTAGTCACTGATTGACCAGAAGATCTGAAGACTGTGAAAACAGTGTTCAGATAGTGTCAACTAAGCCTTCAGTGACTTTCCATATGCCCCCCCATACACCCCCCCCCGCTTTATTTTCCCCACAGCAATTAACGCCTTTTAATTTACCACAGAACTTCCACATGTAGTCAATTCTAAGACACATTCTTCACATTTTACCATCTCTGAAATTCAGGTTCATTCTATAATTGATGGCCTATAATAACTTAATTGGCAGCAAATTTTTCTGAGATAAATAAGACTAATGATGCCTCTAAAATGGATAACTAATAAGAATCTGCTGTATAAAAAAATTTAATTTAAAAAAAAGTCAGTTACATAGGACCATGTATTGTCTGATTTCATTTATATGAACCACCCAGAAAAGGCAAATCCATAGAGAAAGTAGATTAGTGGTTGCCAAGGGCTGGAAGGGTTGTAGGGAGTGGAGGGTGAGTGACTGTTAATGGGGATGGGATTTCTTTTGGGAAGATAATGAAAATGTTCTAAAATTGATTGTGGTGATAGTTGCATAACTGCGAACATACTAAAAACCGTTGCATTGTATATTCTAAAAGAGTGACTTGCGTGGAATGTGAATTATAGTTCAATAAAATTGTTTTTCAAAAAAAAAAGATTAATGATACATCTTAAATTTGATGAAATGTGGTTTTATTTATTTATTTTATTCGTGTGTTTAATCTGACTAGATTGTATGCTCTATCAGGGCAGGGATTTTGATCTTTCTTGTTCACTGCTGTCTCCCAGTTCTTAGAACAGTGCCTGGCACATAGTAAGTGCTCAAAAAAATAATTGCTGAATTAATGTGTGGGGTCTCCCAGGAGCCCAGTCTTCATGCTTTCCTCACTCCAAGCTCATGCATCCAACAGATCTTTCCCAAGACCCCTCACCCCCATCCTGTGCCAGGCCCTGGGCGGCAGAGTGAGGGGCATAGGAATAGATCTTCCCATCTCCCTCCCAGAGCTCCGAGTCTAATGAGGGAGATCCGGGAGGCAGGGCCAGTGAGCTGCAGGCCCAGTTGATTTTGTGTGTGCCTATGCTGGTGGGTTGGGGTGCCATCTCTCTGAGGGAACCTGTACTGACCCTGTGGGTCCCCCAGGGCTATATGCAGCCACTGAAGCAGCCAGAGAACTCCTTGCTATGTGACCCGTCGCTGGTGGATGAGATTTTTGACCAGATCCCGGAGCTCCTGGCGCACCATGAACAGTTCCTGGAGCAAGTGCGGCACTGCGTGCAGACCTGGCACGCCCAGCAGAAGGTGGGAGACCTCCTTGTCCAGTCGGTGAGTGGCCCTGCTGTCTACTGCTATAGCCCCCACAAGCTCTGGCCTCTCCTAGGAGGGGCTGGATGCTGCCATGGACCCCTCCACCCCTCCTGGAGACTGACTCTGATCCCTGATCCAACCCCAGAACTTGACCAGACACTGGTAGTGACCCCAGATCCTGGATTGACCTGAACCTGGACACTGCCCAACCCTAGAGCTTGGCTGGACTCTGGCATGGATCCCAACCCCAACCAGACACTGACCCTGACCTTGGACCCAATCCCAGTTCCTGGCACTGACCTGACCCTACTCCTAACCCTGAGCTGCCACTGACCGTGACCCAGACCTCAGATGGATGCTCTTACTGACCTCAACCCCTACCTTAACCTGAATGTAAACAGCTGCCCTGATCCTGACCCTGGACTCAGGCTTGATGTTGACACTGGCCTAGTCTTCTAGCTCCTTTCTCTATCAGGCATTTTAATAATAATGGCTATTGGGCACTTATTATGTGCCAGGCATTCTAAATACATTGTACATATCAACAGCACTAAGGAGAAAGGTGTGATTATTCCCAAGTTTAAAGTTGATGACTCTGGGAGTTCCCTGGCAGTCCAGTGGTTAGGACTCTGCACTTTCACTGCCTAGGGCCCAGGTTTGATCCCTAGTCGGGGAAGTAAGATCCTGCAAGCTCTGCGGGGCATGGCCAAAGAAAACCCACGAAAGACAAACAAACAAAAAATAAAGTTTATGACTCTGCCATGTAGAGAGAGAAAAAGTAACCTGATCAAAGTCAGTTAGTAAGTGGTGGAGGATTCACCCTCAAGAAACCTGGTTCCAGCTCCCACGCTCTACCCTACCCCGTCCGCCCTTTCACCACGGACAGGACTTCCCTCTGCCTGTGAGTTTTTCAAGATCCTGCAATAGTGATTGGGACCTTAGGAAAGGTGTTGGCTTCGGAGTTCAAAAAGGACTGCAAAAGCAAAACTAATGAACATTCAACTAAATGTTTGTAAAACATAACAAGCCATTTTCTTTAATTGTTAAATTTAGTATTCATTTACATGAATTTAATTCCATTTGAAAAAACTTCAGTTACATTTTGTTATTTTGCCAGAATTCCCAAAAAAGCATGATGATGGCTGAGAAATCCTAGCGAAACACAAACTGAATGTTTACTCAGAGCCAAATAATTCCAAAGTAAAATTGTAAAACTCCTTCCAAAAAATTCTACTAGCAAAAAAACACCTTATCTATTTTTATGTGATGTGGGTGTGTTTGCATGTGTTTGTGATGTTGTGGGGTGGACCTTGGGCCTAAGAAGGTCCCTGCTGACCTGCAAATCGATATGATGAGAACCTTGGCCCGGTGGTGGTGGGACCCCAGCTTGAGTGCTGACATCTCCAGCCCATCACAACCCTCACTGTCACTGGGTTCATCCCCCTGCCTGGACCTTGATGCTGACCAAGGACAGCAGTGGAAGTCTATGCTGACGGAGGGCTCAGCATAGGGTGCCCTGTCCCAGGATCGGGGGTGGGGTGGTTTGAGGGGCTGTCTTCCTCCCTGAGCTGCTTCAGCCTCTGCTCTGCAGCACATCTGGGGTAGGGGAACAAGTGGCTTCTATAACCTAGAACCATGGATTTGGAGGCCCAGAGGGGGCCAGAAACAGCACCACAGGTCACCTGGTCCATCCATGGTGCAGCTGAGACAGGAACTGGGGTGTCAGAACTTGCAGCCAGGGCTTCTGACCGAGAATATCCACATTTAGCCCAGCCGTCAGCCAGCCAGCAGGTATTAGCCACCAGGCAGTGTGTGCCAGCCCCGAGCAGGGCTTTACTAGGAGGGATGGGAGCACCTGTCTCCTTGGAGAGGGAAGACTTGTCTTGGGGGATCAGGGAGGCCGGAGGCCAGGTATAGTTCCAGGCAGAGCCCTTGTCAGGGCAGGGAGTACTTCCTGGAGGCGGCAGAACTGGAGCTCAGCCTTAGGGTGGGTGAGATTTGGATGCGGGCAAGGACCTTCCTGGTGGAGGGAATTACATGAGCAAAAGCCACGCAGCGGGAAAGAGCCTGTGTCACTCAGAGGAGGGAGACCTGGCTGGCTGGACTTGGTGGGGTTGGAGACCAGAGGATGGCAAAGCCCAGTCGGAAGAGAGAGAACCTGGTCTGTGCTCACAGAACATATCCAGGCACACATGTGTACATGTGCATACGAACACACACAGATAAGAAACGTGTGTGCGTGCACGCGCTTAATCACACAGGCACACATATGACATGTACACATGACACAGGAGCACATGCCCAATCCCTTAGAGACCATATCATTTCCAGTTGGAGAGTAAAGATGTTGGCTCGCAAATCAGTGGAAACCAGGACAGGGTGAGGTGGGGTAGGGGACACCTTGACGGTCCCCAACCTGCCTCTTCACCCACAGTTCTCCAAGGACGTCCTGGTCAACATCTACTCTGCCTATGTCGATAACTTTCTCAATGCAAAGGACGCCGTGCGTGTGGCCAAGGAGGCGAGGCCTGCCTTTCTCAAGTTCCTGGAGGTACTGGGGCCGGGCAGGGGGATGGAGGCCACCCTCTGTGGGCCAGCTTTGGGGGCCCCAGAGCCCTACCCTGTAGGCCATCGTCTGCCCTCGGGCTGAGCTGGAGGGGCTTGCTGGGGACCTGTCCCAGGACCTTTCCATCTTTGCATGTCATTCCTCACTTGGGTGCCCATCCACCCTGTTTTGGGTTTCAGCAAAGCATGCGTGAGAACAAGGAGAAGCAGGCACTGTCCGACCTCATGATCAAGCCCGTGCAGCGGATCCCACGCTATGAGCTTCTGGTGAAGGTGGGCATGGGGCTGGGTGGGCAGGTGGGCAAAGCCTGGAGGCATGTGGGGATGCAGGGGGCTCTGTGGCCCCCACTTGGTGGAGACACAGGGGTCAGGTAGGAAAGGAAGTCCTCTCTGGAGTCTACCCCCAGTCCCTCCTCTTCCAGCAGTCACTGTGGGGCCCCAGGGCCTGACAGGGGCAGCTAAGCAGAGGTCTGGTGCCCACTCCCACCCCAGGACCTCCTGAAGCACACGCCTGAGGACCACCCGGACCACCCGCTCCTGCTGGATGCGCAGCGCAGCATCAAGCAGGTGGCTGAACGCATCAACAAGGGCGTGCGGAGTGCCGAGGAGGCAGAGCGTCACGCCCGTGTGCTGCAGGAGATCGAGGCCCACATCGAGGGCATGGAGGATGTGAGTGCCGCCCCGCCCCACTCCACCCATGCCTGGTTCCAACCTGGAACTGTGGCCATGTCCACGTCCATAGCAGCGTCTGCAGTGTGTTTGCGTCCATCTCTGTCTACATCTGTGTCCTCTCCCGTGTCTGTTTCTGGCCACATATCCCGTGGCCTGACAACACAGCATCAAGAGGGTGGACAAGATGTTGCTTCCACTGACCTGGCCCGTGGAGCGGGGCCAAGGGGTCACCGGGGTCTGGGGAGGGGAGGGAGTCATAATGAGCCTTCAAGATCCCTTGTCCCTCCTGCCCCACAGCTCCAGGCCCCTCTGCGGCGGTTCCTGAGGCAGGAGATGGTCATTGAAGTGGTAAGAAGTGTCCTGTTATCTGCCCACCTGTCGCTACCTCCCTGCTTTCTCCACACTTCTGCTCACAGCTTCTGCCCACCGGCCTCCTGCTCTTCCACCCCAGCAGGAGCCCTGGGTCATGTCCCAACTCTGCCTCTGCCTCTGGGCATGCAGGGGAGCCCTCCCCCTCCCTGGGCCTGGCTGTCCCCTTGGGCACGGTGGGCAGGAGGGTGGGCCTCTGGGCCTGAATCCTGCGTCGGTCCCCACAGAAGGCAGTCGGTGGCAAGAAGGACCGGTCCCTCTTCCTGTTCACGGACCTCATCATCTGCACCACCCTGAAGCGGAAGTCAGGCTCCCTGCGGCGCAGCTCCATGAGCCTGTGAGTGGCCGGGATACGGTTGGGGAGCTTGGGCAGCGGGAGCGGTTGTCCCTCCGTGGGCCCACTCCCCAGCCCTGGCCAGAGCGCCCCCTCGGCTCCCCACAGGTACACGGCAGCCAGCGTCATTGACACGGCCAGCAAGTACAAGCTGCTGTGGAAGCTGCCATTGGAAGACGCAGACATCATCAAAGGTGGGGCTGGCTCAGGCCTGCCCGGGCTTCTGGGCTTTGGGGGTCTTCCTCTGAGAAACCTGCCTGGAGGGTTTGCGCTGTGGTCAGGTTGGCTGGCTATCTATCTGCTTTTCTGCTTTCTGGCCTCACTTTCCCATCCTGTCCAAGGGGGCTGACGTGCGGGATCCAGTTTGTGCCCTGCAGAGCCGGACCAGCACCTGTCCGTGCAGACCACCTTCTGACTGGGCAGGGGCCTGCCACGGGCTAGCAGGTAGACTAGGCTGCGGTGGTGCAGGGAGCGCAGACATACCTGTAGCCTTGATTCAGTGCACAAGCGCACTTAGGCGCCTCATAGTAGATGGTGGCGCACTGTTCTGGGCCACCAGTTTTGTGCCTGGGGAACAGACTCACTCAAGTCAGTCCAGTCAAAAGGCTGGTTGGAATGAGCCTTTTGTTTGGGGCTGAGACTGTTGGGAGCTGAGGCAGTGGCTTCAAAGAACGGCTCCTCTGGCTGTGTGTGTGTCCGTCCCTCCCCCCTCCTCCCCCACTCCCCTCTGGGCCGGTTCTCACTGCTGTCAGCTTTCTCTGCCTCCTCCGAACTCCTGTGATCCATCATGGCCTTTTCTGCATTGTGGCCTTTCTCGCTCAGCTGTTAGCTCCAGCTGCTCCAGGATGCGCAGTTCACCTTCCTGGGTGGGGTGGTGGTTCTGGGATGGTGGTGAAGGCACCTCTGGACCGGCAGGCAGGTCAGGCTCAGACTCTGTCCCTGAGCTCACTTGAGGTGGCCCTCGGGGTGAGGGAGAGGCTCACTCAGCCCCTAGGTGAACCCAGGCCTGCCCCACACGGGCCTCTGTGTAGGAAGACAAGCTGATTATTGGTCCAGCTCATCTCTTCTCACCAGAGAAGAGGCCGGTGGAGAAAATGACTACCTTTAGGTTAGGAGTCCACACCTGGTCCAGTCAGCTGTGGCCAGAGAGGGCCAGGGTCATAGGGAAGAAAGCGTGGCTGCCCAGGTGGGGGAGGGTTCTGGGGGAACAGTTTCCCCTCAGAAGGAGCAGGAGATATCCTCAGCCCTGGCTTGTCTAGTGCACTCCGCTGCTGTCTACTCAGCCCATTGGTGGGCCACTGGTCCAGGGCGTTCGCCCCCAGCCAGGCCTGTAGGGCCAGCTACTTGGCAGTGGTCAGGTACGGGATAGGACCAGAGGATCTAGGTCGTCAGCTCATTGCTCCCTCCTGTGTGGGGGAATTGAGTCCCTGGTCAGCAAATTTGACTGCCGGAGGCTCTGCCTGCCCAGCTGACTCCCCTGTGGGAGGCTGTACCACCCAACACTCCAGTGTCAGCTGGAGACTGCATAACCTGCAGAGCCGTCTGCTGTTTATTCTTTGTGCTCTTCCAGGGAGTTCTCCAAGGGGCCGACACTCTGTGCCAGGTGGCTGTGAATCAGGCCCAGTCCCCTGCTCTTGGGCCTGGAGGTTCTGTCCAAGCTGCCCATTAACTTTGGGGTTAATGTTAACCTGAGATCTTGTGGTTTACAAGCTGTCAGTTAGTCAGGCTGTTCCCTGCACCCAACTGCAAGTTGGGAGGGGAGGGGAGGAGTGTCTGTCCAAGCCTGACCTTGTCTGTGTCTGGATCTGCCCATGGCCTTCCTCTGTCCCCACTAGGGGCATCCCAAGCCGCCAATCGAGAGAACATCCAGAAAGCCATCAGCCGCCTGGACGAGGACCTGACCACCCTGGGCCAGATGAGCAAGCTCTCTGAGAGCCTCGGTTTCCCCCACCAGGTCTGCGCCTTCTGCCTGAGATTCCCTAACCCAGTCTGAAGGAGAAATAACAGCCTTGTCATTTGCCTGAGGGAGAGGACATCGCTGTCAGTTACCTGAGGGGGAAAATACAGCCTCACCCCATCTGAAGGAAGTCACGTGTTCCAGGCCCTGAGGATGGAGACACAGCTCCATCCGCAGCTGAGGGAGGAGAGAGGGCCCATCATGTCTATGGGAGGGATCCAGGCTACCTCGTGGTCTCCAGGGGGAAACAGAGTCCCATTTTCTGTCTGAGGGAAAAGGCAGACCCCCAGTCCCATCCCCAGGGCAGGATCAGGCTGTGGGGAGACGTGAGGCCCTGAAGCCTGGGCCCTCATCCCTGCAGAGCCTAGATGATGCACTACGGGACCTCTCGGCTGCCATGCACCGGGACTTGTCGGAGAAGCAGGCACTGTGCTATGCGCTTTCCTTCCCTCCTACCAAGCTGGAGCTGTGCACCACAAGGCCCGAGGGCACCGACTCCTTCATCTTTGAGTTCCCTCACCCTGATGCCCGCCTTGGCTTCGAGCAGGCCTTTGATGAGGCCAAGAGGAAACTGGGTAAGCCAGGGCCCGGGCCAGTGCCCTCCTCCCGGAACCTCCAGGAAGTGGGCAGCACCTTGCAGCTGTCTGTGACATCAGGAGCCAGAAATCCCGAGACTGCTATGTCCTGTGTTCCAGTCCCTGCTGGTGGGAGGGTGGACTTAGACTTCTGCAGAGAAATATAGGACTTCCTCCTTGGCAGGGATTCTGTGGATAAGGTCAGCTTAGGGCAGGGGCCCTATCGCGGGAGTGGATGGCCGGGACCTCCCCCCCAGCGCCCCCCCCCCCCCCACACACACTGAGCAGGCCTGGATCAGGGAAAGCTGTTGATTGAGGTCCATAGAAAATCCTTAGAGACCTCTGGGTCTACCTCTTTCATTGTACAGATGGGAAAATTGAGGGCAAGGACAAGTAGGACATAACCCACAGCCACCTCATTCTCCCTGGAGAGACCCTGAGAGGCAGGAGAGGAAGGGAGACAGGCGAGGTCAGGACCAGGGTGAGGTGGGTGCTAAGTAGTGTCTGTCTGTCCATCTCCTCTACAGCCTCCAGCAAAAGCTGTCTAGACCCTGAGTTCCTGAAGGCCATTCCCATCATGAAAACCCGCAGCGGCATGCAGGTGTGTGTATGCACCTGGGTAGGTGGGGGCATGTAGTCTAAGCCAGCATGTGTTCGTGTGTTTTTGTTCTGTGTACAGCATCATGTACATGTCTTGCACATTGCAGTGGCTCCCTATGTCTTTGTACAGCTCTCTGCACAAGCACATGGACAGTGCATGTGTGTCCCATGTATATGGGTACATTTGTGCATGTATGTATCTGTGCATGTGAACAGAACTATACCATTGATGTGAAAGTGTCTCATTTATGTGCTTGTATAAGTCTGCATACATATGGACAAAAGTTACCATTTTTCACATTTGTTACACGTACATGTATGTGTGATCATATTTGGAGTAGATATATGTGTACACATATATGAATATATGATGCCTATATCACAGAGGGATGTGTGCATTTGATGTGTAAAGAGTGTCACGTGTGCTGTATGTGTGCACGTGTATGCATAGGGTGTGTTGAGAATCCAAACACACCCACGAGGGCCTGGAGAGCAGTGTGGAGTTGGAAGCAGTTCCTCCATTCATCTTCCCCTGTCCTTTGGCGCTTTCCGCAGTTCTCGTGCGCAGCCCCGACCCTGAGCAGCTGCCCAGAGCCCACGCCCGAGGTGTGGGTGTGCAACAGCGACGGCTACGTGGGCCAGGTGTGCCTGCTGAGCCTGCGCGCCGAGCCTGACGTGGAGGCCTGCATCGCCGTCTGCTCCGCCCGCATCCTCTGCATCGGGGCCGTGCCAGGCCTGCAGCGCCGGTGCCACAGGTGAGGCGCCGGCCGGCCGGGGCCTGGGGACGGGGTCCCCGCCCCCAACACACACTGCGGCCGCTCCGACGTGGTGTGGGCGTGTCCTGGGAATGTGGGCGGGGCCTGGAGGGCGTGCCGGCGAGTGCGGCAGAACCTGGCTACTGGCGGCCCTCGTCCCCACCGCTTCGTCTCGCAGGGAGCGGACTGCGTCTCTGAGGAACCCCCCAGAGACGGCACCCGAGCCCACCGGGCCGGAACTGGACGTCGAGGCGGCAGACGAGGAAGCGGCGACGCTGGCTGAGCCGGGGCCCCAGCCCTGCCTGCACATTTCCATTGCGGGCTCGGGCCTGGAGATGGCACCAGGCCCCCCAGAGGGTGACCCCCGCCCGGAGTTGGTGCCCTTTGACAGTGACTCTGACGATGAGTCTTCGCCCAGCCCCTCAGGGACCCTGCAGAGCCAGGCCAGCCGGTCCACCATCTCCTCTAGCTTTGGCAGTGAGTATCCAGCTGGGGCTGCTGGCAGGGTGGACTGCCCAGAGCAGGGGGCAGCCCAGCTGTTAGTGATGGGTGAGTAGGGATGGGCATGGGCAAAGGCATGGAATCAAGCCTCAGGATGTTAGCACAGAGAGCACTGGGGGCAGCGGCTATGACAGCAAGGGTCCAGAGAGCATGGGATAGTCCGGCTGGATCCTGAGGACCAGTTGAGGAGGATGGAGCAGAAGGGGTGGAGTGCTTGGTCCCTCTGTCCCTGGTGGTGGCTTGGAGGTGGCCAGGCTAGGACTAGGAGCCTATAGCACGGAGCTGTCAGTCCACAAGGTAACAAGGGCTGAGCTGATGCAGAGGTCTGGGGGTGTGGGGAGAACAATGGTGGGAGGCCCTGAGGCGGGGCATGGCCCAGAAGGGTGCATTGAGGGAAGATTAAGGTCTGGAAAGATACCAGGTCTTGGGCCTGGCAGAGGGGAATGGAGAAGGAGACCTTTGTCTTCCTCAGACGAGGAGGCCCCGAGCTCCAAGGAGGCCACAGCAGAGGCTACCAGTTCGGAGGAGGAGCAGGAGCCTGGCTTCCCACCACTGTCCGGCTCCTTCGGGCCTGGCAGTCCCTGCGGCACCAGCCCAATGGATGGGAGAGCCCTTCGCCGGTCCAGCCGTGGCTCCTTCACCCGTGGCAGCCTGGAGGACCTGCTGAGCGTTGAGCCTGAGGCCTACCAGAGCTCTGTGTGGCTGGGCACTGAGGATGGCTGGTAGGGACAGGGGAGGTGCTGGGGTCGCGGTACCAGAACCTGAGGTCCCTGTTTTAGAACTTGTATGGTGTCCTGAAGCAGAAGTGGGAGGGTTTTGGTTCAGACCTCAAGGGCACTGCCAGCCGGGGCTGCCGGAGGGTCTGAAACCTACAGGGAGGCCGTGGGATTTGGGTACCTTGGGCGGGCACCTACCAGGAGGAGATCCTGGTGGAGGCAAGTAGGCAAATAGGGGTGACTGCAGGGATTGGTATGCCCGAGCACTTGTCACAGGTGCGCACCACTGACCCACAGCGTCCACGTGTACCAGTCCTCTGACAGCATCCGTGATCGCAGAAACAGCTTGAAGCTCCAGCACGCGGCCTCTGTGACCTGCATCCTGTAAGGCCCCTGGATGGCTCTTCTGGTTCAGACCCTTCTCAGCTACACATGCAGACCTCCTTCTGCACCCCCGGGTCCCCTTCCCTACTGGCCCCTCCTTTCAGTGGCCAGAGGCCTGCCCTAGGCTAACCGTGCCTCTCACACACCGTGTCCTTGTGCAAGTCACTACCTCTTCTTAGACTCAGGTGCCCACCACCTAGAGAACGGGGGGTGGGAGGAGGTGGTCTCTCAGGAACCGTAGCCGTTCCATCTGCAATTCCCTGGACCCAGGTGATCTCCTTCGGCTTCTTGAAACCCTTGATGACTCCTTTTCCTTGCCTAGGTATCTGAATAACCAGGTGTTTGTGTCTCTGGCCAATGGAGAGCTCGTGGTCTACCAAAGAGAAGTAGGTGAGTGCCCACCCCTCCCCCGCCCCCTTGGAGCCCCTTTGCAGGTATTGGATTTCCCTCTTGAGCAAGCTGGGGCCTTGGGGCCACAAGTCTACAGGTGTGACTTTGGGTGACTCCCAGGTCTTCTCGGGGTTTTGGTGTGCTCATTGATAAATGTTATCAGCACCTTATTTCAGGGGAGGGTGAGGCTCAATGCAATACTAGACTGAATTTGCTGTTCTTTTTACCCCACTCCCACCCCAGGCCGTTTCTGGGACCCCCAGAACTTCAAATCGGTGACCCTGGGTGCTCAGGGGAGCCCCATCACCAAGATGGTGTCTGTGGGTGGGCGGCTGTGGTGTGGCTGCCAGAACCGAGTCCTTGTCCTGAGTCCTGACACGCTGCAGCTGGAGGTATCGGGGATGGCCGTGGCGTTGGGGAATTGGGGTTGGGGTGAGCCAGGCCCACGAGAGAGGAGATGGGACCACGGGGCCACAAAAAAGCATCCGGCTGAGAGGTCAGGGCTTTCCCCTGACCCCTGTATGAATCTGGGCCAGCCCCTGTCCTTCTCAAATCTTTATTTCCTTTCTAGCTGATGAGGGCTGCAGCAAGCGCCCCATGTACCTTAGAATTCTTTATTCCTCCTCCCTGCCCCCAACCCCATTTCTCAACTCAGGCATTGGCGTCTTTGGGGGGTGGACAAAGGTCCTTTCTGATGTCAGTATCCCTTAGCATTACTCTGGCCTTTAGTCCTGATTTGATTTATATATACATTAGAGATTGTCAGCCTGGTAGTATCCAGGGGTAACTACAGTTCCCTTGATTTCCCTTTCACTTACCCCATCGTTGGCTGGGCTGGGAGTGTAGAGGTGTAGAGCCGGGTTCAGGCCCAGGTTTGTGACTGACTTGCTGATGTTCTTGGGCAGGTTCCCTTCCCTTCTAGACTTCAGTTCCCCAGCTGTACAGGGTGAAGCCATTGATTGCTCTTAAAACTCTTCAAGATTTGAACTTCTCTGATCATTAACTCACTCAAATTTCATGGGGGAAAGGCACTTCCATTTTAATTCCTGAGGTTTCAGTGAAACCAAGGTTTGAAAGGTTAATCATCCAGACCAAGGAGCAAGGCTGCCTTTGCTGTCAGTCCGGTGGGCTTTCTGGGGAGGTTTGGTGTGAGTCGTCAGGAGGGAGGGATGGGCACTGGTGAAGCACAGGGCAGGGAGGGGCCAGCGAAGGCAGGCCTGTCAGTCACCCATCTGCTCTCTACCCCCGCCCCCCAGCATACATTCTCCGTGGGGCAGGATTCCAGCCGCAGCGTGGCTTGCATGGTGGACTCCAGCCTGGGCGTGTGGGTGACACTGAAAGGTAGTGCCCATGTGTGTCTCTACCATCCAGACACCTTTGAGCAGCTGGCAGAGGTAGATGTCACACCTCCCGTGCACAGGATGCTGGCAGGTACTGACCTCACTCTACCACTGCCCCTTCCCTGGAGACTTGCTGTCCCTGGTATTGAGGAGGCTGAGCCAGGGCCAGGACTCGGCCCCAGCACTGGTCTGTCTCCCACCCCAGGCTCAGACGCCATCATCCGGCAGCACAAGGCTGCCTGCCTGAGGATCACAGCACTGCTGGTGTGTGAAGAGCTGCTGTGGGTGGGCACCAGTGCCGGCGTCGTGCTCACCATGCCCACCTCACCCAGTACCGTCAGCTGCCCTCGGGCGCCTCTCAGCCCTGCTGGCCTAGGCCAGGGACACACCGGCCACGTCCGCTTCTTGGCCGCAGTCCAGCTTCCAGATGGCTTCAACCTGCTCTGCTCAACCCCACCACCGCCCCCAGACACAGGTGGGTCTACACGTCCTACCCTAACCCAGGGACCTCGGCTTTGGGTTTAGGACTCCGCACTGTCCTGCCAGAAGAAGGTTAAGAGGGAGGAAAAACGTAATCCAGAGCTGGAAGTGGCATATATTACAGGAAATAGGCTATAGAAACCCCAAAATAAAATCTATTAGGATACTCTGTGTGTGTGTGTGTGTGTGTGTGTGTGTGTGTGTATATAAAATTCTGTCCAGAGAATGTCATGAGAACGAGGGAGTGAACTACAAGCTAAGAATTAGAATATGGCGCAGGAAGGGATATATACAACAGGAAATAAAACAGGACTGGAAATGATGTATAGGACAGGAAGTAGAGTCAGGAAGTGAGGTGCAGAGCAGGAAATAGAAATAGAGTGGCAGATAGGATAGGAAAGGGACCCTGAGGATTAGAAAGTGAAACATATTAGGAAATGTACATGAAGGAGATCCCAGTTAGCAAAGTCTTGTTTGGCAGGACAGGAAATCGTACTCCCAAGAGGTAGTAGCTGTGGCATCAGGAAGCAGGGAAGCCTCGGTCAGGAGTTGTCTGGGTCCAGAGAAGACTTAAGTTGCCTAACTGGGAAAGGGCTGTTGGAAGTGGGAAATGAGTATGAAGAGAGCCAGGTTGAGATGGTGCCACCCCCAGTCCCCTCCAGGCTAATGGATCCTCCCCTCCGCCCCCCAGGCCCCGAGAAGCTGCCCTCACTGGAGCATCGGGACTCCCCTCGGCACCGAGGCCCTGCCTCGGCCAGGCCTAAAATGCTGGTTATCAGTGGAGGCGACGGCTACGAGGACTTCCGACTCAGCAGTGGGGGCGGTGGCAGCAGTGAGACTGTGGGCCGAGATGACAGCACAAACCACCTCCTCCTGTGGAGGGTGTGACCTTGTCCATGGTGGCCCAGGACTCGCCCGCCCACCTGCCCGCAGCCTGCTTGCCTCTTCCAAGCCCACAGGCAGACCCCGACCAGGAGTGTCTGACCAGGGCCGCACCCCTGCCTGCACGGGCCGCCTCCCATCCTCGTGGAAGCATTCCTGACGGAGCACCTGTGGGCCAGCCGGGCCAGGGCCTTTCCCGGCTCTCTCTCTGGCTGCTCCGGGGCTCCCAGTCATGATGGGGGTGGGGAGGGGGGCACGTGGGCTGCCCAGGACCGCTGTCCCTGGAGCTTCTACCAAAGACACGGCCGGGCCTGGACCCCACAGGGCTGGGGAGGGCCATGTGCAATATTTGGAGGGTTTTCTGGGGGCAGTGGGAGGGCTAGGGGATGGAATCCTTTCCCATGTACAGTATTTATGTTTCTTTTTAGATGTGTATCTTCCCAAGCACTTATTTATGCAATGACCTGGGGCAGGGAGTGATGTGAGAAAATGACAGAAGAAGAAAAAAAAACGCTATTCTTGCCCTAGGAACCACCCTGGGACCCTAACTAGCCTTCCTGGAGGGACCAGTCCCCCTCTCATTATGTACGCACACACACACACTGCATGTTTGGGGCACTAAAACGCTGCCTCTTAACATACACTTTCCACGGCCTCGTCCTGACTGGGCTGCCCTCCAGTATCCAGAGAAAAGGGCCAAGTCCCCTCAGTCATCCGGAACAAGGTGATGACTACAGGAGGCAGTGACTCCCATCTGGGTTGGGGGGGCTTCCCCAGGCCTTGGCATTTCCTTGCTTGTTGGCAGTGCCTTAGTGGTTTCTGAATTTGGGAACACTGACTGGGCCTTGGCCAGGGCTCTCTCCTGGCCTGAGCAGGGAAAGGGCCCTCGCTCTCCTCACAGTTGCCCCCCAGCCCCTGTGTCTCATGCACTGGCACATATGGTCACCTTGGGAGGGTGGACCTAGGAGCCCCCTCACTCTGACCACTGACTCCCTCTCTTCACACCCTCTCCTGCCAGGGGCAGCCCTTCCAGGAAGGATGCCCAAAGCTGAGGGGCTGGACATGGCCTCTTCGGCTGGGAAGGCTACCATGGAGGGCAGCCTCTCCCCTGCCCCCCGACTGCAGGAGCCAGTCTGACCCCAGCCCCCGTGCTTCTTCAGCTGCAGCTCCAAAGGTCTGGTGTCAGTTGGGGTTTGTTTTTGTTCTGTTTGGTTCTGTTTTTGTTTGGGGTGGGCGGGTCATTGCGGTCTTAGACTATGTTTCTCTTGCTACCAAACAGTCATGTATTAACTTCCCTTGGATGATGAAGTTTAAAGAGTCAATAAATAGAAACACCAAATGACTGGTCCCCATCGGCAGCCGTGGAGGCCTCCTGCCAGCAACCTCAGGGCTCCCTAGCTGCGTGGGCCTCCCAACAGCCACCCACTTGGGCAGAAGTGGGACTCAGAGACCCAGAAGAGCGCTGAGATGGCAGGGCAGCCACTGATGTGCTGTGCTTTCCCAGGCAGGTCACTGCCTCTGTCTGGGCTGCAGCTTCCTCGTCAGGAAAACCAAGAGTTGTGCTAGTCAGATGCTCTATAACCAGGGCTGCATGTTAGAATCCCTTACAGGTTACATTGTAAGCACAGAGCATAGTACATAAATTATACTTACATCTAAATACACATTTCCAGGCTCCCCCTAGCTCCTGAGTCAGTGGGTCTTGGATAAGGCTTGGAAATCTGAAGCTGACACATGCTGTAAGGGAAAAACGAGGCGAATGTGAGCCTGTCTGCAACTCCAGGAATCGGTGCTCTCCAAAGCCTCATGAGGCTCGGAATCTGACAGAGGCCAAGGTGAGCAGGGGTAGAATCCAAGTCTGTCTGATTTCTGGTCATTAAATCAGACACAAGGATGTAAAGGCCAACAACATGGGGCCATTCTTTGCAGGGGCAGAGAGCCCTTCCCACCAGGGTACACTGGCAAGGCGCAAGGGGGTGACTTCTAGAAAAGGACAAATTGTG
Source organism: Lagenorhynchus albirostris (assembly GCF_949774975.1). NCBI lineage: Eukaryota > Metazoa > Chordata > Mammalia > Artiodactyla > Delphinidae > Lagenorhynchus > Lagenorhynchus albirostris. Next base: position 51,018,683 of record NC_083103.1, read on the forward strand.
CCTCAGCTCTCCTGAACACGTTTCAACATTTTCCAACCTAAATGATTAAGACTTTAGAGAAATCAGTTGCTAAAGGGGAGTGCAGGCTTATGCTTTGCACACTGGTATACACATATCTCGGGTCTGCCAGGCCCCTGATGCCATGGGACATGCGTGAAACATGTCCTTGCAGCATCACTACTGGGACAGTCTGGAGGAGGGGATTACAGAAAACACAGATACAGAGTAGAAAGCCACATTCATGTGGTGGAATTTATGAAAGCATAGAAGGAGCATAGGCTTTGAAGCTGAACAGAAACCTCAATTTTGCCACTAACTAGCCATGGGACTCTGGATGAGCTATATCCCCTCTGAGTCTCCATTTCCTCATCTGTAAATCGGGGCTGACGATCCTTTCCCCCACGGGACTCTTGCTTGGTGTGCACAGGTCTTTGGATTGCAAGGAAGAGATTCATTCTGCCCAGAAATAAAAGGGGAGCTAATTAGTGGAGACATGAACTGGAAGCAAATAGCTCTCAGTACAGTGGCCCGGCTATTGCTGGTCCATCTCAAGACCCCTGGCCTCTCCACCTTGAGTCTCTGGTCTCTGCCTCGCCGCCAGCCAGCTGCTGTTCTCTCTGCTTCCCAGCTTCTGCTGCCTTAGGCCCTCTTCCGCCTCTGGATAGACTTCACTTTCAGCACTGGTTACCCAAGGCTGAATCCTCATCATTTTTCCTCAAGTGCCTTGGTAGGAATGGGCCCAGCCCAGCCCACTGTTCTTAGCAGGTCACATCCCAGGGCATTGGGCAGCCTGTGGGGAGAGAGGTGCACAGCCCTGAGCAGGTCAACTGTGGGCAGGGAGGTCCTGGGATGCACAGTTGTTAGGCACCCAGCCCAGGAGAGAGCCTGGAAGAACTAGCTCCTCTAAAGCAGTCCTTCTCAATCTTGGCTGTACATTCTAATCACCTGAGGGGGCCAGGCCACATTCCAGACCAATTAAATGAGAATGCTGAGCGTAGGACCCAGGTGTCAGTAATTTTTTCAGGAAAACAGTTGAAGTATAACGTCTGTACAGAAAGGTACTCAAGTCATTAGTGGGCAGCTAGGTAAGTTTTCATAAATGCACCCAGATCAAGAAATAGAACCTTCTGGGACTTCCCTGGCAGTCGAGCAGTTAAGACTCCACGCCTCCATTGCAGGAGGGGTAGCCTCTGCAACCCCTGGTCAGGGAACTAAAATCCCACATGCTGCGTGGTGCGGCCAAAAAAGAGAACGTTCCACCATGCAAAAGCTCCCCACGTGCCCCCTCCCAGTCTCCCCTTCTAGGGTAACAACCACCCTGGCTTCTGACACCATGGTTTAGTTTTGCTAGTGAGGTGGAGAACCACGGCTTTAAAGGGCACGGCCAGGGACTTTGCCAGCGGTCCAGTGGTTAGGGCTCTGCGCTTTCACAGCTGCGGGCCCGGGTTCAGTCCCTGATGGGGAACTAAGATCCCGCTGGGTTTGATGTGAGAGGGAAGGAACAGCTTGAATCAAGGCAAGGAGGGGTGGGGGAGCCTGGAGCGAGGGGTCCAAGGTGTAGGCCCAGCTGGAGCAGAGGGGAAAGAGGAAAAGGCAGGGAAGCCAGAATGTGAGCTCCAGGAGGGGGGAGGGACGTTTTGTTCATTGCTCCATCCCCAGGCCACCTGCAGTGCCTGATACACAGCAGGTGCTCAATAAGTATCTGTTTAATTAAATCTAGAGAATTCAGTTGGGATCCCCTTTTAGGTCTTGAATGTCACAAAACAATAGCCCCAGCTGCCATTTATTGTTTGCTGCAAGCCAGGAGCATGAATCATCCGGTTTAATCCTCAGTGGTCCTGGGAGGTTGATACCATTATTATCATCTTTTTCAGGTGAGGAAACTGAGGTACAAAGAGATTAAAAGCCTTCCTCAAGGTCACCTGCCTACTAAGCAGTAGAGCCTGGATTCACACGTGATCTGTCTGCTCAGGTCTCTGTGCCTCATGGAAGAGAGGAAGGGCAGCCACATGGGGTGGCTGGAGGACAGGACACAGAGTCTGAGCAGCTAGAGACACATCCAGTCACTCTTGAGGTATCTGACGCATGTTCCTCAGACCAGCCTTGGGAAGGATGTCCTGACTTCAGAAGAGAGAGTCAGGGCCAAAAGCCATCTCTCCAAGGGTGTTCTCCAGGTGTTTCCTTGGGCTAGGGACAAGCAGCAGGGTTTAGGTAGACATCTACCTCACAAAGAAGATGAGGCACAGAAAGGGATAGAGACTTACCTAACATCACACAGCAAGGCAGCATTGAGGCTGGGGTGGGTGTACAGGAGAACCAGGCAGGAAGATTTCCTGTGGTCAGAAAAGGAAGAAAGTTTACCCAGGTGACCTCTGAGAGCTCTTCACATCTTTTGCATGCCTGCCAAAGGCCAAGTCTCTCTTCTGTCCTCACAGACCTTAAGCCACAGGCCAGGTTGCAGGAAGCGGCAAGGGGAAGTGCTATTTTGGGCCCATTATGGCCAATGAGGAGCCCTGCCTGGCAAAGACAAGTGAAGAGGCTGGGTCAGGGGAAGGATGCAGGTCTGAACGGGGAGGGGGCAATGTGCAGGCCTCAGGGAGAAATGGGGGCAGAGCCCAGATGCTGGGCTGTGGAGAGACACAGGGCAAACACTGAGGGTGGGGGACCAGAGGGAGCAGATGGGGGTTCTGAGCCCAGCAGCCTAGAATAAGCTGGTATCCCCCAAATGGAGTCTCAGCAGATCCTCACAACACCCTGGGCAGGTGAGCTTGCACTCAGAGAGGTGAGGTCACTAGTTTAAGGCCATACAACCTGACAATGGCGGAACTAGGACTTGACCCCTAACCGTGTGACACCAAAGCCCAACCCCAGTGGGATTCCAAACCCAAGCCAGGGTCTGGACCTAAATGGTGGACAGAACCCAGCTCTCAGGCCTAGCAGCCCCAGCTCAGCTCCTGCCCCAAGCTGAGCCCCACCCTGGCCTCCCAACCCCAGTTTTTCCTTAAACCAAGCCCACCCTCCCCCTGGAGCTAAGGCACAAACGCAGGAGGACAGCCCACCTTCTGAGGTAGAACTTGGCCAGTTGGGGGGTTGGCCAAGTGCAGAGTTTTGAAATTTAAATCTGAGCTGGGACATTTCCTCTTGCTTTGGACGTCCACGTTGGAATTTAAGGGTAGCCAGCAGAGGGTACCACCATTTCTGGTCCATAACCCCAGGGGCTGCCATCTGCTCAGATCCCCTGCAAACACCCCCCTTCCTCTAATCCTGTGGCCCAGGATCCCCACCCCACCTCGGGGAGAGTCTCAGTGGGACATGGAGTCCATGTCCCTGCCTCTGGATCACCACAGCTCATCCCAGCTTATTGTGCTGTGCCACCTAGGATGAGGTGTGAGCCTTCTCTGGGCTCACTTTTCTGGCTGCACTATTAGAGGTTCAACGAGATCGTCTCTGAGGTCCTTGGGCTCAGGGCTTGTAATGCTAAGATTCCGTGGATCCATCTGAGATGCCAGGAGTTTTAAAAGCCTGTGATTCTGAGAGTCCTTTGTTCTCCAACCTCCATAAAAAGCCGATCTAAATCTCTCTCGCGGCCTCCACAACTCCTTCCCTGTCTCCTCACTGTAGCGGCTAAATGTTCCCAGACTCTTGGGCAGGGTCCCAGCTGCAGCTTGCTGTGGTTCAGAGGACAGGAGGGACAGCCTTGGCCTCTCCATCCCTGGTCATTTCTTCTGTCTCTGGTGGCTGCTCACCCTTCCCACTCGGCCACGTCAGGCAGATCGCCTCCTCCCACAGAGAACTGGAATGACCTCCAGGCAATGAGTTTGGCAGCCTAATTTTCAGATGGGGAAACTGAGTTGGGGAAGGATTTGAGAGCTGGTAGTAGAGACAGGCCTGGACCCTCTATAGGATGTCTGATTAATAGCCAGTGTGCTCCTTGACCAAGAAGCATATCCCCATTTGGCCTACTGGGTGCGTGTGAAATGCCACCATTTGAACTCCCGTACTTGGAACTGGGGCATAGAAGGTCCCCTTACAAAGAAAACATTTGCAGGGATAGAGGGCGTCCTGGGCTGCTCTAGCCCCCTCAGCAGGTTCCCAGCATGGATCTTCTCTGGACTCCTTCTGTGGGCTCGGATGTGGGATCACCCCTGACCGACCTCTGGGGGTGTCCGTTGACATACAAGGGGCCTGGCTGGTGCTATGATCCCAATATCAGTGACCTGGAGCTCTTTCTGCCCTTCCCTCACAACCTGAGCCTGGCCCAAGGAAATGGAAACTCTTCCCTTTTCCCCCTCCCTCTGCAGGTATCCAGTTCTCCTCCTGGGATCTCCTGGACCCTGGAGACCTTACCTTTCCCACCCCCTCACCCCATGGCTCAGATGCTATGACAGTTTATTTAGAATTCTCCACCTCCCCTCACAATGTATCCCTAACAACTTATTTACCTTCCTCCACCTCTGCCATGAGCTGTGATTATCTTGATCCCAGCCAGGCCTCTGCCTCCCCAGCACAAGGCCCTCCCTACTGTCTGCATCTCCTCCCAGCCCTGCTGTCCTGGGAGGGCCACCTGGGATCCCCTGAATGGTACTGAGTTGGGGAAACCCTGGCTCTTGAGCTGCTGCCTCCAGTTCTGGCCCACCATATGGCACAACTCCAAGGGGCACGATTCACAGAGCTGGTAATACAATATGAATAGTGCCCTGGGGTCCTTAGTCACCCCCTGCTGGGCGCCCTGATGGCTGGCAGTGGGAATCAGCAGGGTGGGACAGCTGGTGGTAGGGAAGGGACAGCAGTGTATCATCTGTCCTGCTGGAAGGAGGGACTAACTATCCTTGCAGAGAGGGAAGGGGCGGGGAATGGAGACAGGAAAGGTCTCCTGGAGGAAGGAGGTTTGGGCTGGGCCCTGAAGAATGGGCAGGAGACCACCAAGTGGGCCTCCATTATAGATTCACTTTCACCAGGCCTTTCTCAACAACTAGGTGGGGTTTCTGGGGGTGGACCTGGGCCTCTTCAACAAGGCAAAGTGAGGTCGTTGTCCCTGACTGCCGATTTCCAGGAGGAAAACGAGACCCAGGGAGGGACAGCGGTGGCCCCGTTTGCACTGGCAATGGTGACAGGTCTCAGAAAAGCATCCAAGTCTCCAGTCTATCTTGCATCTTGCAACCCCTTCTTTATTGGTTTGGAGCCCAGAAGCGGCTGATCCGAGAGGCCTTGTCCGGCGCAGCCCCCTGCAGTTCCCGGGGAGCGCGAGAGATGGCGACACAAAACAGCACGGCCGGGCTGCAGAGCGCGAGCCCCATGCCGGTCTCCAGGGGGCGGGGGTCGCGAACCTGGGCTCTGACGTCGGAGGCGGGGCCGGCGGCCGTGACGCGCGGGGGCGGGGCTGCGCGCCTTCCCGGACCGGGCGGCGATTCATTCAAAAGGCGCGCAGGCTGCGTGGCCGCCCGTGCGCACGCCGAGCCGGGCTCGGGCACCGCGTCGGCCTGGGAGCTGGGCTGCTGGAGCTGCTGCGGGGCGGCCAGGTAAGGAGGACGCGCGGAGCCCCAGCCTGGAGGCCGGGGCCAGAGGGATGCGGGCCCGAGCGGCGCCCCCTGCCTCCCAGCGTCTCTGAGGAAGTTCGCCGGCGCGGCGGATGCCGCAGCCCAGGCCCCGCGGCCCCCCGCCCCCGCGTCCTGTCCTGGCGCCTTCCGCGCACGGACCCCCGCCCGTCTCTGAGCTCCCTGCCCGGGGACCTGTGTGTCCTCCGGCCGCGGCTCCTGGCCCGACCGTGCGTGATGGGGAGGCGGCGGCGGAACTTGCAGTTTGAGGAGCCGGCGGGCCTCGGAGACGCCCCGGCCTGGGGTACTTGGACTGAGACCAGGACGGGGTGCGGGGCGGGACGGCGGCTCCTCAGTGTGGCTGCGGCGCGGGGCGGCCGGAGGGGGGGTTCTGAACGGTGTCAGCCCGTGACTGTGGGTGACACGGCGCGTGAGGCGGCCCAGCCAGGGCGAACGTGTGGCCCGGACACTGGGCGGTGACGTTGGGCCGAGGGGGAGACACCGAGGGGCTCTGTGTGTCTGTGACAGGCAGAGTGTGTGCGTGTGACTGTGTGAGAGAGACACCCCGGTCACTACGGGTGACCGTGACCCCAGCCTACTGTGAGTGCGACCCCGGGTTACTGGGGTCACTGAGTGTGTGTGTGGCCTGGGGTGTGACCAGGACACCAGGGCCCTCATGAACGTGAGTGAACATGGTATAGAGGGGGAGGAACCCCAAGTGACTATGAGAAACAGCCCCTGAAGCACTGGGGTCATAGTGTGCTGTGGGGTGAAGTAGTGCAGTGTGTGTGTGTGTGTGTGTGTGTGTGTGTGTGTCCGCGTCCGCCCGTGTCCGCGTCTGCACCTCAGGGACATGAGTAAAAGGCGGAAAGAGGAGAGACCTCAAACACCTACTAGCAGATGGGGGCTGGAGGGAGAGGGGCCAGGGAGGGGACAAGGGTCTCTCCAGGACTGTCCCCAAGAGGGCGTCCCTCAGGAGCTCAGTTGAGTGAGGGGGGTGGACCCTGAGTGACTTGCCCTGGCAGAGGCAGAGGGGCCAAGGCTGAGGGGCATCTGGTGGGGTGATAGGTCTGGCAGCAGCTGAGGGCCTCTGAGGTAGCCTCAGGCTCCATCTTTCTGTCTCTGTCACACACACACAGACACACACACACAGACACACGCAAGGTCCAAGAGGCCTGGCTAAGCTCTGTCCCTGGTAACCTGTGTTCTCACTGGGCCCAGGCATAATCTTGCCCTCAGATCCCACTCACCCTTGCTGGGCCTCAGTTTCCCTGTCTGCACACTGAGGTGTTGGGCTGTGAATGGACTGTGAATCATCGCTTCGGGATCCTCTATTGTTCTGGGGTCAACTGTCAACTGTCTCTGTTCTCCCCTACCTCCCTTCAGGCAGAAAGACTGCAGTAGGGGGTGGGAGCAGGCTGTCTGCTGGGGACAGAGTGGCCCAGGGCTGCGCCCAGGTGCTGGTGACGGGGTTGGAAGCACAGCTCCTCAGATCACGCCGAAAATTCTAACCCATAGACATTGACTTCTCTGGTGCCCATCTCCTTTCTTCAGTTCCCTTCTTGGGGGGAGAGGGGGCATGTTCCTGGGGGGCATGAGTCGTCTCTGCTTTGGAGAGCTGGAGCAGGGCCTCTTCACCATCTAGGCTAGACCCTCCTGAGGCCCCCACCCACACAAGAGGGTCTGTTGGGTTCGTGCAAAGTGGAATGGAAATCAGGCTCCCTAGCCCAGTAGAGGTGAGGAGACACCTGCTGAAGGATCTGCACGTTCTCTCCTCTGCTGTCATCCTCTGAAAATGTTGATTGCATTCTGGGTCGGGGAGATAGTTTGGGGAGACAGTGCCAGGTGCTATGCTGAATGCTTTATGGTGTGCTCTCGTTGAATCCTCACAGTGGCTCTGAGATGTGATGACTGTTTTTCAGAGAAGGAAACAGAACCTCAGAGAAGCGAAGTGACTTGCCCAAGGTCACACAGAGTCAGGACAGTGCCAGGACTGGAATGCAGGTCTCCTGTGCCTGAAGCCCTGTAAGATGCTTGGAGAGGGCCACTCCCCTTCCTAATATCTGCTCATGGCTTCTCTGGGCTTCCTTCTCTCAAACGCAGGCTGGCAACATGGCCTCGGCAGGGTGTGCCACTGTGAGTTCTGAGTGTGGTGTGCACGTGTCTAGAACATCAGGGGTGGCTGGGTTTTATGGTCTTCCTGTTCCTCCTCCCTCCCCCTAACTCTCACCTCCTAGCCAGAGGTCACCAGAAAGTCCTGTCTCCTGCCTTCTAGAGCCTGTAACTGGTTTGGGGAGCGTCCGTGTGGCTCTGAAGAATGTTGGGAGTCAGCAGCATAGCCCAGGCTCCAAGAGTGGCAGGAGAATTGAGTCCCACTTGACCTTCACCATACCTGAGAGGCCCTGTGCCCCCGCTCAGAGTTGTTCTAGGGGCACTTTCCCCAGTCCACCCACACACTGCGGGGGTTGAGGGACAGGCTAGTAGTGACCTTGAGCTTGTGCCTACCCGCTCAGGGCCTCAGTGTCCCCATTGTTCCCTGAGGCCCCTGCTAGCTCTGCCCACTGCTGCTGCTTTGCCGAGAGCTGGAGCTGGGGATCTGGGTGTCCCTCTGTCCTCTCTGGAATGACTAGAGTTGTGCTTCTTGGGGCTGATCAGAATAGCTGTCTTGGTCTCCTGGGGCTGAGCCTGAGTTATTTCCATCCCCAGCAAAGAGGTGGAAATAGCTCAGGGCCCTGGAAGGGGAGGGAGGGGGGAAGGGTTAACCAAGGGTTAACCTCCTCTTCTGGTCCCAGCCCCACCCTGTGCCCTGCCCAAGCCAAACCTTTTTGGGAACTTGTGCTGCCTGGACCACAGGGATGGTGGTGGGGCCCGGCTGGGTTTCCAGTGTGGCCCCAGTTGGGACTCATGTGACAGTTGCTGGAGGCAGGTGCCCATTTCTGGTCAAGGAGGGGAAGCTTTCAGCCCCCTTCCCCTGCTCATAGGGTCAGCCTCATTTTACAGAGGGAGAGACGAGGTTCTGAGAAGTGCTGGGACTTACCAAGGCCCCGCACAACCCTGATATTCTGGCTCTCACCCTCCAGACAGGGAACCTACCTTCTGTCCTGCCACACGTCCCCCAGAAGACTGGTCGTGGCCCAGGACTGGAAGCAGGCCTGAGACATGCCTTTGCAAAATCAGGGCGTCTCTTATGTTCCAGCTTGGGCCTTGCTGTCCTTGCCCAAACTCCGGTATTGGCCTCTCTGCCTCCGTTTCCGGTTCTCTCACACACGGTGCCAGAGTGGCCTCCCTAAGGTAACTTGTACTGTTTGCCTGCAAAATATAGTCCAGACTCCTCATCCTAGCATCGAGGTTTTCCTTCCAGGAGGACCCTTTTGAACTTTACATTTTCACCCTCTTTCTTCCCTACCAGATGCCTTGGTTGTACTCTGCCTTTGCATTTGCTGTCTCTCCTTTCTAGAACCCTCCTGACCATTCAGGGTACAGCCCCAGCCCCGCTGCCTCCCCCAGGAAGCCCTCCCAGCCCAACGTTAGTCCTTCTTCATTGTGTGGTCCATGTGCCACATGTCCCCCCTCACCTCTGGGAATAGGCACAGGGGTGGGGTCCTCATGGGCACCACATGCCCAGTTGGGTGGGGCCGGCCTGGCCAACAGCCTCTCCTCTCCCGCTGCCATATCTGTGTTGGCCAGGCCTCTTCCTGAGGAAGGGCAGCCATCGTAGGCTGAGGGCCTACTGTGTGTTAGGATGCACAGGGAGGTTGGTACCCAGGGGTCTCCAGTGCTCCCGAGTGTGTGCTGGGGGTTAGCGGCGAAAACTCAAGGCCACTCCTGTGCGTAGGGGCCAGTTTGGTGCTTGCCCTGGACTCCTCAGGCAAGGCTCTCATTCTGGGCCAGCAGAGGACGCTCCCCCCTGAGGCCCTAATGTGTGTTAGGTCCTGGGTGCAGGGCTCCATGCAGCAGCACTGGCAGGGCATCCCTTTCCTTCCAAAGCTGCTCAGTGGGGAGCCCAGACTCAGAGGGCAGAAGGGTCCAGTCCTAGTCTGAGTCACACAGTCACTGGTGCTGGAGTCTGGCACTCAAGCTCGTGCCCAGCCCCCAGCCCCATCTCCCACAGGCGCCAGGTGGGAGGCGAGGGTTGTCTGACAACTCTGGTGTCAGTTTTCAAAGAAGGACCAGGCTGGCTACCTGCAGGGGGAGGAGGAAGTGGTGGTAGGGCTGCTCAGGCCCACTCCCTCCGTTATAGGGCCAGCCCTTCTGCCAGGTTAGGCAGGAGGGCTGGACCAGAGGGGGAGGCATTTTGCCTGAGATCAGCCAGCAGCGCCCCCCCCGCAGCCAACCCCAACTCAGGATTGGGACATGACCTCTGGCAGACCTTAGCACCCAGTTGGGGTGGCAGGGAAGACTGAGGTGCCGATGCTGCATCCCTGCTGTGTGTTCAGCCCTGGGTAGGACCACAGGCTGCTCTCATCCGCAGCCTCATGCCCAGGTCATCAGCAGCCCCGTCCAGGTACAGGCATTGAGAAGAGGGCCCAGAGACGGGAAGGGACTTGCAGGACTCCAGCGTCACTGGGATCCTAACCCAGGTATGTTTGCCTGGAAGGCCAGAGCTTTTTCCGAGGCCACCCTGGGAAAGATGAGTGCTCTATAAATAAACTGCCCATGTGGCTATGAGCGTGTGCCCTGGCTGCTTGACACAGGAGAGGGATGGAGGGGCCTCTGCAGCCAATTAGAGGCGGGGTCTGACTGTGTGGTTGGAGGGAGAAGAAAGGAGGGCTTCCAGAAGGAGGGGCCTAACTTGGACCTGTACACCCTCACGGTAAGAAGGAGCAGTGAGCACAGGGATGGAGCTGTGCCCCACCTCCTGCGTGCACTTGCTTGCCTCCCTCCCTGAAGGGGACCTCGAACAATGATGGCTGAAGGGGCCAGGAGAGGGGCGGGTCCACCCTGACAGGGAGGCTGGGAAGGCTTCCTGCAGGAGGTGGCACCTGGGCTGAGGCCTGATTGTAAGAAGAGTCGCTGTTCCCTGATGAACCATGGAACCTCCAGCCATGCCAAGAGGTCAGCTGGACAGGCACAGTTGTCCCAAATCACAGAGGCGGAAACAAGTTCGGGGATGTAGGGCTGGGTCCTGACTGCTCAGCACCCCTCGCCTTCCTGACTGTGGCTTCAGTTGGCGTGGGAGCAGGTGGACACAGGCCTGTGTAAGGGCTGGGAAATGGGCACCCAGGGTCCACCTGGCGAGTCCAAGACTCATCCACCCCTGCTGCTGGGACTGATGTTGGGTTCCCCAAGCACTCTTGCCTGCTCCTGAGCCACTGGGTGACCTTCGTTGGATGCTGCTTGGTTCTGAGCTTGGCTCCTCCTCTGGCCCTTGTGGGCTGTTGAGGACTGGTGCTCAGGAGAGGCCTGGTCAGGCCAGGCCCTGACCAGTATTACTTACAGTGGGCTCCATTTATCCCCTCAGCATCCCTGGAGACAGGGACCAGAACCCCTGTTTGCAGGGGCGGACCCTGAAGCTCAGGGTGGGTAAGTAACTTGCCCAAGGTCACAGAGCTCCGAAGTGATGACCTAGAGCTTGAACCCAGGTGTGACTGCTCCGGGTCCAGGCTTCCCCTCAGGCTCTGTTCGTTAGGGCCTGACCTGGAATTGCTGGGGTCAGGGGAATCTCTTTCCCCCAGCACCTTGAGTCTGGAGGAGGAGTCGGAGGCCGGGGCAGGCTGGGCCTGTGATCTCCCCTCAGTCTCTCTCAAAGCCTCCCCAGGTCAGCCTGGTCGGGGCTGAGCAACTCTGGGCGCCCTGGCACAGTAGTGATCGGTACAGATTCGCGGCCGGGGCAGGAGGCAAAGGTGGCTTCTCGGAGGAGAAGGTAGCAGTGGCGACAGCTGGTGGGCAGTGGGGTGTCCTCCAGCCCTCCTAGTGCTTTGCCGTCCTGTCCTGGGCACTGGCGCGGCCTCCCTGCAGGAAGGCTCTGGTTCTGAGTGCTTGGGTGTGGGCTGGAGCAGGGCATGTGGGAGCAGCGGGAATGCCAGGTCTGGGGTGGCAAGAGCAGGGGCTGCCAGCTGCCTGTCCCCACTCCACATGGGAAACCTTGTCTCCTTTCAGACTAAGTGGTTACAGGGTACTACTCTGAGTCTCAGTTTCCTCATTTGTGAAGCCTGGAACCCTGTCTTTGAGGCCTGGTAAGGGAATGGGCATGTAGTACGTTCTTAGTGAGGGGTGTTGGGGACCCCCAGCTCTGCCTCAGAGACGACTGTCTAGTTTGGGCCCCTGCCACACCTCCCAGCCCCAGGCTTAGGCCAGGGAGGGGGCAGGGGTTGCATCTGCACCCAGACTGGGAGGGGCTGAGTGGGCCCTGTCTGGCTGCCTCAGCCCTTTTCTTAGCCTCAAGGGCCAATTAGCCCCCTTGGCCCCACCTCACACCCCTGAGCCTTCTAAGCCCAGGCCTGGTGGGGGGCCAGGGAGCAGCTGCTGCTTGGTGTGCCTGGAGTCCTCACCCCAGGGTTGTGACCTGGGAGATCTTGGCTGCCTGAGGCTGGGCTGGGGGTGGGAATGGGGGAAGCCCTTCTCACTGAGTGGCCCTGAGGCAGCCTCTGCACATCTCTGGGCTCCCAGCCCCTCATTAGTCCTAGGGAGCTGGGCTCTACCCTGGGATCTTCCTCTTCCCCCTCCTTTCCTGGGCTTCCTGCTTCTCACAGGTCCCCGTGCCTTTTCCTACTGGAGCTGTGGTAGACTAGGGCACTATGCATGCAGGAAACCTCAGAGGCCCCAGAGACCCCCATGGCGGCAGTACCTCCTTCCCTGGCGCCTGCCCGCGCGCTTTGTAATAGTCTTTCAGGTGAGCCGCCTCCTGTGTGCCGCCAGCTCCCTAGTCTCTGCCGTCAGGTTGGCAAACGCTCAGAACATCTGTTTTGCGCCAGGCCCTGGGCCAGGCTCCTGGGTAGGAGGGGCCAGAGTGAGGTGGGAAGCTGTCAGGTAGGCCTGGGCTCCACCCCTGCTTTACCTCCCCCTGGCTGGGTGACCTCAGTTACCCAGGGGTGAAGCAGGGACGCTCACCTCTCCTGTGAGGAGTGGAGGCAACCCAGGATGAGGGCCTGGCCCGAGGTGATGGGAGTCTGTTCCCTTCCCTGTGAGGGCAGAGGATGAAAGGGAGGCAATGCCTAGCTGTCCTCACTACCCCCCACTGTGGGCACTGCCCTACTTCAGCCCCAGTTGCCAAGGAACCACTGGCTTCCTTGCTAACCTGGATTTCTCTATTGATGGGCGGCCTTTGTCTTGCTGCCTAGGGTGCAGCCACTGCCGAGAAAGGCCTGTGTCCAGCTGTGTTTCCAGGCAACCCTAGCCCCTGGAGGCTGCAGGGAGGTCCCCAGGCCGTCAAGCCACTGGCTGGGAAACAGAAATACCTGCCCCGCACCCCCTGCTCCAGGTGGCTACCTGCTTCCCACCTCCATCTCCCCAGCCCTGCCTCACTTGGCAGGCGGCCCGGCAAGCCCTCTGAGACGCAAGTTGTTCCACACCTTTCCCTCCGCCGCTAACCCTTCAAGGCCCTGGGGGAAATGCAGCCTTCTCAGCTTGCGGCCTAAGCTTGGTGTGACCTGGGATCTGCCCACCAACCTTTCCTCTCCCTTCCTACACCCTCCCAATCCCCCAGATTGTCAGTGTGTGTCTTCGGGCACCTCCCGTGTACCAGGCTCTGCGCCAAGCATTGTACGTAAATATAAGAGAATCTTGTTTGTACCTCGTACCTCCCATCGAATATGTGCCATAACCCCCTCCACGATTTACACGTGGGGAACCTGAGGCACGGTGAATGCTTACTGAGGGCCTGCTCTGTGTCGGGCTCTGTGCTGAGCATTTGATGTGCGTTCTCTCGGCCTCACAACAGCCCTCTGAGGGATGGGGAATGGGGGTGGGGTCCACAGCCACCGAGCCAGTGAAGAGCAGAGCAAGGAAGGCTGGTTCTCCTCAAGTCAGGCAAGGGCTTCAGATCCGGGTTCAGTCCCCCACCCCGAGCCCAGCCTCTAGGCTTCTTAATCGTCAGCCTGCTCCCTGGCCCTCTTGACCTTGGGAGAAGGTGGACCCTCTCCTGAGTGCCTTTTCTGATCCCCCTGGTTCAGCACATACCTATTCACGTGCTGGGCACCCGGTACGGGGGCAGCACGTCAGCGGGGAAGGGGTGGGTGCGTAGCCTGGTCACACCCAGGGCGAGGACTGCACAAGTGAGGTGGTGGTTGGGGGCCAGGAGGAAGTGACTTTGAGCTGAGCTCTGAAGGAAGGGTAGCTGTCAGTAGGGTGATGGGAGGGGTTTCTGGGCAGAGGAAACAGCAGGTACCAGTGCCAGGTGAGAGAGGCAAGTGTGGGGGACAGAAAGCAGCTCTCAGTGGCTGGAGTTGCAGGGAGGGACAGGGGTCAGATCTGGTTGTTGAGACGCCTAAGCTGCGGGGGGCTGAAGTGGAGGCCAGGGAGGAGGCCAGGGGGCAGGCGAGGGGTGGGGTGAGCATGGAGCTGTGGGAGACCCTCGGAGGAGGCCACCGCGGAGGCGGGTGAGGCTGGAGAGGGAATGCGCGGAGATGGGGCCCCAGGCTGGGGCCGGGTGACCCCATGAGCTTCAGTTCTGGGAAGGGGGAAGCTGCTGAGGCCTGAGGAGGCCCGAGTGGTGACACAGCTTCCTCTTTCTCTGAGGACTCTGGGGCTGCGCCTCCCTGGGGCTCTGGCATCTCCCGCTTGGGGCCCTGGTCTCAGCTTTGCTAGTTGGCTTTCTTCCAGGGAATTTCTGGTTCTAATGGTTTGGGCATTTTTTTGGAGGGTGGGGGTGGGCTGAGTGTGAGGAGCCCCTCCCCCTGCCCCACGCCCCCGTGAACCTGTTTTCTGGAGGCCTCCTGCTCCAGACACTGGGCCAGGGTTTTGTGGTGAGTGAGACAGACATCCCTGCCCTCGCTGCTGTCTGGTGGAGGGGGGCGGGGGCAAGCAATAAACAAGTAAGCAAACGGTTATAAGCCTTGGTGGGAGGTGCTGAGAGAAAGAAGGGGTGACAGGGAGGAAGTCACATGACCTACATCAGGCTCGTTACCTCATTTAAACCTCATGACAGCCTTGCTCTGGGACATAAACATCCCCATCTTGCAGGTGAGGAAACTGAGACCCAGCAAGGTGAAGCAGGGGCTCTGGTCCCCCAGGGAGCTGGTGACAGTGGGAACAGGCCCCAGGCTGAGATTTCAGGGAGGAGTGGCCTCTAAGCTAACTTCCTTCTCTGCCCCTGGGGCCTTGAAGGGTGGTTCTCCTCTGCCAGGAGCCCTGAGGCCGGAGAAGACCACCACCACTGCCCATCTTTGACAGCCCTCCCCCAGGAAGCCCTCAGGAGGTGCCCCGAGGTGCAGGGCTTTGGAAGGTCACTGATTGCCCTGCCTTCTGGAAGGCAGAGGGCTGGGGATGGAGCCTTCTCAGTCTCCCCTCCCCCAGCCAAGGGGCTTGATCTGAACTTGCTGTTCAGTCAGGGCTCCAGGGCTCAGAGCATAGGTGCTGGAGGCTGGGTGGGGAGAAGGCGTAGAGGGGAGTCAGAGCAGCAGGGGTCCACGTGCGTGCAGGGGGGTTCTGGGTGGAGGCCAGCGGCTGCCTGACTGGGCAGGTCCTCTGGGGGCTCAGGCTGATTGTGGGGGCAGGGGGAGCTGCTGTAAGCAGAGACTCGGGCAGCCAGACTGGAGTAAGTGCTGGTTTGGGGTAATTAGAAGGCACATAATTAGAAGGCGTCAGGGCGCTAGGCCGCGAGCGTCTGTGCCTGAGCGGGCCCTCGCTGGCTTTGAGTCTGGGCCTTTGGACCCCACTTTCCTCCTCGAAGTCTTGAGACCATAGCTACCCGTCTGTCTGGAGGTGGGCAGCTGCACAGCCCCTCCCTGTGAGCTCAGGTCACCCAGCAGGTGCCAGTCACGGCCAGGGGTGGGACTAGGGGGGAGTCTCTCCTCGGTGGACGTTGGGTCTCTTACTTTCCACCCCTGCGCCAGCTCTCTGGCCCACCCTGGGGATATGGACGGGTGCTGGGTCTGGGGGCTGGACAGGGCCACGGGGCCAGCCTGAGGTCTTGGGGCTCGTGGTCAAGTCTGGGGGTGAGCTCCCATGAAAAACCAAGGAGGGGGCCATGGAGAGATGGGCTTGAGTAGGAACTGGGCCTGGGCAGGGGGACACTTGTGACCATGTTGGAGGAGGGACCGGTGGAGGATGGGCCAGAGGATGCCACCTGTTGGGTGCTGACTGCCAGGGTACAGCCTTCACTCTACTCTGTGGCTGGACCTTCTGTCCCAGGTTTTCCCCTGAGCTGGCCTTGGGCCGAGAGCCACTGCCAGTGACCTGGAGAGTCCCGAGGATAGTGTGACCACTGCCCCAGCCCCTCCCCTGGGTGTAATTCAAACCCCTGGCCCGCCAAGGTCTGTGCCAGGCCAGGCCCACAGCGCAGCCGGATCAGTTTCCTCCGGCTCCTTTTCCTGGTGGGAAGTCCGGGCCGCCTGTAGGCCAAGGAGCTCTCGGCTCTTCCGTGACCTGGGGTTTACTGCAGGCAGTGCTTCTCCTGCCAGGCTGGGCATCAGACAGCCCCGGGGTTCCAGGCAGGGCCCCCTCAACATGCTGGGCTTGGCTGCTCGAGGCTGCCCCTTGGGGGTCAGAGGCTGCCTGTGGCCTGTGCCTGAGGCCCTCCACGTACACTCCTCCTTCACCCTCCTGAGCCTGGAGACAGGCCTCCTGGAAAGAGGTCATTGAACTCCCTTATTCTGCCACTATCCCTTTTGTGCAATCCGAATTCTTCTTCCTGCTCTTCCAACCTCGTCCTCTGCTGGAGACTTTTCTACGGAGGAGGCCACACCCTTGAGCCTGGGGGCTCAGCCTCAGGCCTGTGCCTATCACCCTCTGTGCCCTCACATGCCTTATTTGGTTTCTTGGCACTTCCCTGCTCTGGCACGGGGACGCTCACTGTTTATCTGTTGGTCGTTGGTCTCCCCTGGGGTGTGAGTTCCCTGAGGACAGGGACAGCGCCTGTCTTGTTCATACCTTTTCCCGTGCTGAGGGCAGTGCCCAGCACACAGCAGGTGCCCAAGAGAAGACAGAAGGCTTGAATGCTGGCTGCCACTCCCCACCCCTGCAGATCTGCCCGCGGCTCAAGAGATGCAGTCAGACACATCCCAGATCTCTGGAGAAGTCTGCCAGGCGGGACCGTGGGACCCGTGGGAGGACCAGCACAGTGATGGGGTTGGGGTGGGGGAGCTTTGGGGAAATGGAAGTCTAGAGAGGCTTCCATAACAAGAGGCCTTTGTGCTGGGCTTTGAAATGTGACAGAAAAGGCCTTTCTTGGAGCAGAAACAGCAAGAGTGAAGGCAGAGAAGTAGGAGAGGCGGGCATGCTTGTGCGCCCCAAGGAGTTCTGAGAGGCAGGAGCCTGAGAGCTGGGGATGCAAGCGGGGAGGCCAGGCGTGGGGTCGCTGTCAGCGCTCTCGTTCCTCCCACCTCCCGGGGCTGAGGCTGTAGGCTGTAGGCTTCCTTCCTCCCCTGCTCCCCTGCCCGGGCCTAGGGCAGCTGGCTGTTTATGGAAGAGGCAGGAAGCCCTTCCTCCACTGGGAAGCTGCCCTGGGAGGCTGGCCCCAGATAGGGTGCCCCCACCTCTGCTAGGGCCTGCAGTGGACCAGAGGGCAGGGCCGGTGAGCGTAGGCCAAGCTGCCCCAGCATTCTGCCTGCCCGGTGACACCTCTCGATGTTCCCGTCCAGCCCTGTCCTGGAAGGAGGACTGACTGCAGCTGCCTGCCTGCCTGCCTGTCCCATCCCCGTCTGAGCCTCCCCTCCATCTGCCTGAGGCTGGCGACCCACTGGGGCTTGAGGATGAAGCTGAGCCCACCGCACTGGCCCCTATCCTGCCTCCTGGTGGTGAGTTGAGGATGGGACCGTGGGGAAGGTGAGTCCTGAGCCCTGCGCTCAGGAACCTCGTGCTGCGGCGGGTACTGGGGCTGGTTACATGGCTCTTTTGAAGAATCGAGGCAGTCTGACCCTAGGAAGCGCCTCCTGCCCCACGTGCTCCTGGTGCCGTCGGCCTCCCAGTGTTTGGCACATGCTGGAGCCGCGTCTAGGGCCTGAGGAGGTCTCTGGCACCTCCCATGTGACATTCCCTCTGCCCTTCAGGGTAGCTGGCTATACGCTGTGCCTGCCCCAAACTGGGGCCCAACTGGAGGACTGGGGGGATCTCCCCTGCGGGCAGGATTCGGGGCAGATAGTTCACACTAACTGTGAGAGGGAAGAGAGGGAGCTCCGAGAGGAATAGGGGGAGGACATGAATGGAGAAGATCCTTCCTTTGGGGCCTGTCATGCTCTGTGTGGGTCCCAGGGTGTGAACGGGCTGGCCTTGTGTTGTGGGAAGGTCACGGAGGAGGATGTGGTCCCAGAGACTCAGCCGAGGCCCCGAGGCCCCATCTGCAGTCTCGGCCCCAGGGATGATGAACAGAGGCTGGTTAATGACATTTTCAGCTGTGGTGTGTGGACCAAGGCAGCAGGAAGGGGGGCGGAACCTGAGAGAGGAATTCGGAGGAATTTCCTCCTCATCATCCTGGTTAGCTACAAGGGCGTGACTCACAGACCCAGGGGCTCAAGATCCTGATCTGGCCCTGTCTGAGGCGTTTCAGCACTTTCCAGAAGCAGATGTGGTTCTCCCCTTGCCTAGGCAATGGCAATGCAGCCGGTCTGGGACAGGCAGATTTTACTTGTAGCACAAGGGACTGAGGTTAGAGAGTGTCCCCAAAGCCTGGGGGTGGCCCTGTATATTGGTGGTCCTTGTGCTTGGGGTGACTGTAAGTGGGTGGGGGGTAGGTGGCCCCAGAGATGCCATGTCCCGGTGCTTTCCGCTCCCTCAGTGTGTCCTGCCCTCTTTTCTTCCAGCTGTTGCCCTGGCCTCTGGCCACTGCAACATCAACAACCCCTTGGCCGTGCCCACCCGGCGAGGAGCCCAACCTGGTGAGCTCGCCCTGCCCATCCACCTCTCCTGGGAAGACTGTTGAGGGCCAGGGGCAGGGACCTCAGGCCTGGCTCCTGGCTTTGTTCTCACTCTTCCCCTCCTGCAGGAACCAGGGCGGGGCACATTATGCAGGTCCTGCCCCCCAGGCACCTTCTCAGCTTCCTGGGGCTCTAGCCCTTGCCAGCCGCACTCGCGCTGCAGCCCTCAAGGGAGGCTGGAGGCCCAGGTGGGCACGGCAACTCGAGACACACTATGTGGAAACTGCCAGCCAGGGTGAGCCATGGGGTGGGGTGTGGGTGTTCCTGACCAGGTGACCAGGACTTGAGATCCTGGGGTCCCAGCCTCACTCACCTCTTGAGTGGGCCACAGTCTTCCCATCTGTGAAATGGGGTGGGTCAGGACCAGTGAGGGTGCCCAGTAGCTTCCTACTCTTAAGGATAGTTTTTGGGCTTCAGTAACATCTTCCCTCCCTGCAGGTGGTTTGCCCCGTCAGAGGTCCCCCATGTTCCCTGTCGGCCGTGCTCCTGGACACCCCTGGGTACTCGCGGCTGTTACGGTGAGTGGCAGGTGATGGCTAGGACTGGCGGGGTATGTGTGGGGAGGGGTCTGGCGAGCTTGAGCCCAAGGGCCCCGCAGTGTCCGTCTGGGGTAGTGGGGTCCTCACTCCCCTAGCCCAGGGGAGGGTGTGCAGCCACAGGGTGTCTAGCAGGTCCGCTGGCTGTGTCTTCTCACCCCGTCTTTGAGTGGCAGAGACTGTCCAGCAGGTGGCTGCCACAGGTTGGGTTTCACATCCCAACCAGTCTCCTGTCCTTATCCCCTCGAAATAACCCACGTAGCTGAGTGTGAGCACATACGCTTACATACGTGCACCTCCTCTCACCTGTTGAGTTGGTCACCTTCTGAGGCAACTAACTCATGGGTCAGGCTGTGGGGAGGCAGGATCCGGTGTTGCTGTGCCCAGGCATGTGCACCGTTGCCTTTTGTTCACCCCTGTGACCCATCATGAGGGGTGGACAGGGGCCTCAGGGTCTGGCCGTCCTGAGGGCTGAGGAGGCCTTGCTCAGGCTGGCTGACTGGTCAGATGGCCAAAAAGGAGGGTGTGAGTTGCTCTTTACTTCCCCACCATAGTGGAGAGTGGGTGCTCTGGACATGCCAGTACCACCCACCGCCCCGACCCCTGCCCACAGTAACCCGGGCCCTGGGCCTCTCTGAGTGTGTTTCTCTCTGCCTCTGTCTTTCCTCCATGCCTCCATCCTCCGTGGTGCTCAGAGCGGGGGCGACGGGCCCGACGTGGCATGGAGGTGGCAGCAAGGGCGAGCGGCGCGGGGGAGACGCGGCAGCCTGGGAACAGCACGCGGGCGGGCAGCCCCGAGGAGACAGCTGCCCAGTACGCGGTTATTGCCATTGTGCCCATCTTCTGCCTCATGGGGCTGCTAGGCATCCTGGTGTGTAACCTGCTCAAGCGGAAGGGCTACCACTGCACGGCCCACAAGGAGGTCGGGCCTGGTCCTGGAGGCGGAGGCAGCGGTGAGGCCCAGCCTGGGGCTGGGTGGGGAGGCCAGAGGGTGCGGCTGAGAACCTACTTGGTCTGGAGGGTCTGACATGGAGAGGCCTGCAGAGGGCTAATCAGGAGAGTTTCCCGGAGGTGCCGCACGTGGGCCGCAGAGGAGACACTGCGGACTGGCAAAGTAGAAGGAAGGGTGAGGCGGCCCGACGTGGCAACTGGGGCAGAGCAGAGGTCAAGTGGCTTCAGTGGGATTCCCTCCCTGTGTGAGGCCCTACCCAGCTGTAAGGGCCTGGACTCCTCAGGGACTGCAGTTGTGTGTGTGGTTCAAGGGTTGGACTGCTTTCTGGGTACTCAGGGTGACCTCCGACCTCTGGCCTGAAGGGCTGGCAGGGCAGCTGTCTTGGACAGGGACCATGCGAGGCTCAGGTTTCAGCTCCAGGCTGTGGTTTGAGTTACGAGCCCTGGACCCAGAGGGAGAGACATGTTCCTCCTGCCCCTACCCCAGGGCCCTGGGTCCCTTTTCTTCTTCCCCTTACCCCTCTGCGCTGTCCCCTGAGGGCTAGTAGGGCCGGGATCCCACATGCACTGCTCACAGAAATTGGGGGCCAAGTCAAGATAGAATGGCGCCTGCCATGCCAGCGCCCTTTTCAACCTCCGACACTGCGGTCTGCAGGGGTCAGGAGGGGGACAGGCGCTTTAGGCAGGCAGGAAAGTGGCAACTCAGGCCATTTTGCCTGGAACTGCACTTGTTTTCCTGGCCTAGGACTCCCTTTAACTGTTGGCTGCTGCCTGGGTGCAAGTCCTAGGAGTTCTGTTTGCTGCTGGCCCAGGAATGATTGCATGGCCCATTCTCATGCTCTTGAGGTTCGGGTCCTCAGTTAGTTATACCGACAGGGCGGTGTGCAGGGAGGTGATAGGCCTGGGATGGCAGAGTTTGCTGGGGCTGTCGGAGGTCATGGGCAGAGAGGCAGCCCACAGCTCCCTGAGGCTAAAGAGAGGAGAGGGCAGGCCCTGGGAGAGGCTGGTTCCCTCATCCCACACATCTGCAGGGACGGTGGAGTTCTGATGGCCCTGAAACCGCTAAGCCCCTGGTGCTGCTGGGTGCAGGGAGCAGTGATGCTGAGTAAGTAGTGAAGGTGATAATGGGCTCAGAATCAGAGCTGAGGCCCTTAGGTACGCATACAGCCAGGCCAGGGGCGCCCTCTGCTGCCATGTCCTGGTGTAGCCTGTGAGCCCAGGGTGTCCCACTGCCTCCTTCCCTAGGATCATGGTTCTCTGTTCTTCCCCAGGGGTCAACCCTGCCTACCATACTGATGACGCCAATGAGGACACCATTGGGGTCCTGGTGCGCCTGATCACAGAGAAGAAAGGTGAGGGGGGAGGTCTGACCCCATCCCTCCCAGAGCTCTGCTCTGCCCCTCCCACCGGGATACCTCAGGCCAGCGTGCCCCCTCTCTGACCACTGTGGCTCACGGTGCTCCCGCCTCTCTGCCTGCTCTTGCCTGGTGAGAGGTGGAGGAAAAGGCACACAGCCTGGGCCAGGGAGGGGGTGGCGGGTAGGTAGGGGGATTTGTGCTGGGGCAGGAGGTTGGGGGGAGTGCCCCTCACGGCCCAGAGCCGGGTTCTGACTACAGCTGCCCACAGAGAATGCGGCGGCCCTGGAGGAGCTGCTGAAGGAGTATCACAGCAAACAGCTGGTGCAGACCAGCCACAGGCCTCTACCCAGGTAAGTGGGCAGGTGGGCAAGGAGGGACCCAAACCACAGGTAATCAGCCTGCCTCCTGGGGACTCACCACTTGGGTATGTTGCCCCTCCTGTCACCCCGCTTCCCCTTCACCTACCTCCTGGGGTCTCCTGGGCCTGCCCTGCCCCAGCCCTGCCCCAGTGACCGCTCCCACCTGTGTCTTCCACAGGCTGCCGCCGGGCCCACCCACCATGCCACACGTCTGCCCGCATCGCCACCACCTCCACACTGTGCAGGGCCTGGCCTCGCTCTCTGGCCCCTGCTGCTCCCGTTGTAGCCAGAAGTGGCCCGAGGTGCTGCTGTCCCCCGAGGCTGCAGCTGCCACCACTCCTACTCCCAGACTCCTGCCCAACCCGGCCAGGGTGCCCAAGGTCGGGGCCAAGGCAGGACGCCAGGGCGAGATCACCATCTTGTCTGTGGGCAGGTGAGGAGGGCATAGACACAGCAGGGTGCCACAACATGACATGACAGCTCTGGGGGTGGCAGGGCCCTAGCCTGATCCATGAACAGTGGGTTCAGTGGTGGCCTCACCCTTCCTGGCCTCAGTGGGCCTCTTTGCAGTGGGGGCGGCCAGGGAAAAGCCAGGTCTTCCCAGCTACGCTCTCTCACATGGAGTCCCTGGGCCCCCAGGGCAGGGTCATAGCCCCCATCACACCTGCGCCACCTCAGGCTAAGAGCCTGTCCACCTGCAGCCTAGTGTCGGGAGGTGTTGGGAGCTTGTCAGTGGGTGGGAAGACGTGGGGAGGGCTCAGGCTCTGACCCATGAACTTGCTGTGTGACCCTGGTGGGTGCTGCGCCCTCCACACCTGGGGTCCTTCCTCTAATGGAGGATGATCGCACTACCTCTCCCCACAGGTTCCGTGTGGCCCGAATTCCTGAGCAGCGGATGAGTTCGGTGGCCTCAGAGGTGAAGACCATCACGGAGGCCGGGCCCTCAGGGGGTGATCTCCCTGACTCCCCACGACGTGGCCTCTCCAGTGAGCAGCGGACACTGCTGGGAAGTGGTGGAAGCCACCCTAAATGGCTGAAGTCCCCAGCAGAGAACAAGGCCGAGGTAAGGACCAGAGGGGAAAGGTGTCTGTTGGCACCTGTGCCAACCCCGACTGCAGATGGGGCAGGGGTGGAGGTACAGAGGGCTACTGCCTCCTGGGGACTCACCACTTGGTATGTTGCCCCTCCTGTCACCCCGCTTCCCCTTCACTACCTCCTGGGGTCTCCTGGGCCCTGGTTTGGGGCCCTCCTTGTCCACCTGCCCACTCACCTGGGCAGAGGCCTGTGGCTGGTCTGCGCCAGCTGTTTGCTGTGATACTCCTTGGAGTCCAGAAGCCCCCTGACAGCTCTGACCCCTCACCCCTGTCCCCCAGGAGAACCGCTATGTGGTCCGGCTGAGTGAGAGCAACCTGGTCATCTGAGGGGCTGTCTCGTCTGAGGATACTGCAGCCTTGCCCTGGGAGGCTCCGAAGGCTTCCTGGAGGAGGTAGAGCTGCAGCTGAGCCAGTGAGGATCCAGAATGGCCCAGCAGACAGAACAGCCAAGGCCAAGGCCTGGAGGTGGGAGCGTCCACCCCAGTGAGGAGGCAGGCCAGCGTGCCGGCGGGTGCTGTGTGCAGGAGCAGGTTGAGAGCCCCTCCCATCCCTGCCGCCCATTTCCTTCCCTGCAGGATGTCCCTGATGCCGTGCCCTGCCCTGGCTGGATCCTAGGAGCCCACAGGGTCCTCTGCACCGCCAGGTGGCTAGGCCTCAGTGGTGGGGAGGGGCCCTCTACCTGGCACCCCTGGCCCCATGCCTTAGTGATGAGCCACCCCTTACCTCTGTAGAGGGGACCTCCCCCTCCTTCCTGACAGGTCCTGCAAAGGGAGGGGTCAACAAAAAGCCATGAGCTAGGAACCGGGTTCCTGGGTTCTAATCCTGGGCAAGCCCCTGGCCATTACTGGGTCCCAATTCTTCTGACTGTGAAGCGGGGAGAGAGTGGCGCCTCGGTGCCCAGGGCCTTCCTGCATCTTGCAGGCTCTGGGCTGGGTCGTGTAGATGGAGAACTTGACCCCTTGCCACCCCTCCCACTAGTTTTATCTGGCCCCGTTTTTTGCTGCTTCAGGGCCACCACCTTCAAGGCTCCCAAGGGGCTGCCCATTCATGGCTCTGCCTACAGAAGGGGCATAATGCACGTGCCTGCCCCTGACCCTGCTGTTTTTATTGAAATTGAAAAAACAGACTTGACCTGGGCGGGGCTGTGGTACAGAGCCCCAACCTGCCCAGCCACCCACAAGATCTCAGGCGCTTTGGAGGGTAAGGGGTGAGGCCTCTGGCCTCGGTGGTTTCTGTGTCCCTGTGGTATTGGTGTGTCCGTCCCCTGGCCTGGGCAGTGCGGGCGACTGCCTAGCCCGCGTCTCCACTCTGGCTCAGCAACCTCGTTATTTATGTGGGGCTGTGCAGGCATGGGCCCACTGCTGTCACTGTTTCTCTTATTTATTGAAACTTTGCTGTTGTCCCACCCTTGTGTCTCCACACCCATCCATTTGTTGAATAATAAAAGGTGGGAAAGTAGTGTCATGAGGCGCTTCTTTTTCCCTGTGTCTCTTCTCAGGTCTGCCCATTCAGTGAATAGTTGTGTGTTGGGCTCCGTGTGTGGGACAGGCCACCCCTCCCCTGGCAGCGCCTGCTGTTTGGCAGGTGGACACCAGGCAGCAGCTGAAGTGGGGCCGGAGGTGGCCTCTCAGGTCACCTGGTTCTCACTGAAGGCCCTAGAAGCAGTGCTGTCCAACGGAAATAGAGTGTGCGCCACGTATGTAATTAAAATTTTTCTAATAGCCACATTTTAAAAAGTACCAAGTGAACTTATTTTAAATGATATCAACAATGTATTTTACTTAAACCAGTATATCTAAAATACTTTCATTTCAATATGAAATCAGTATAAAAATTATGAATTAACCATTTTTTTGCTTTGAAATGTGGTATGTAAAATACACTTAAAGCACGTCTTAATATGAAGTAGCATATTTCAAGGGCTTGATAACCTCATGTGGCTAGTGGCTCCTGTATTGGACAGCACAGCTCTAGAGGAAGTGGAGCCTGGCAAATGGATGGGGTAAGTAAGGCATATTGAGGGCTGGAGAATGTGGGAAGGGGAGCTGTGTTCCACAGAGGGGGAACAGCATGTACAAAGGCCGGACGGCAATGAAAATAGGAGGAGCCGGAGAAGCTTCAAGTACAGAGTGACTCAGGTGTGAAGGCTGGGCTGGGGGTGGCAGCAGAAGGCAGCCACATGGGCTCTTGGAAGCCACTGGCCCTATGCCAGGGATGCCCAAGGAGCCTCTAGAGCATTCAGGAAGGCTAAAAAGTATGACTAGCCAGCTCATTCCTGACCACTGTGGAGGGTGCAGGAGCTGTGGGAGCAGGGACCCACAGGAGGCTGTTGCAGCCATCCAGACAAGAGACGGAGGAGCAGGGGTTTGCGGGGGCGATGGAAAGACTCCTGGGACAGAGGACGGAACTGCTAGGCCTTGGTGCTGGGATGTGGCTCACGGGATTCGGGCCAGCTGGGTGGGGAGCAGTGATGCAGACCCACGGGATGTCCTGAGGCACCTGCACGTGCAGGCCCGCGGCGCTCGAGGGACAGACCTGGCCTATGATGATACCTGGAAGCACTCAGATGGGCATTTGCACCAGGACTGGACTGGGAGGGAGCACGTTCCAGGGAGAGAGCTCAGGGAAGGCCCAGAAAGGTGGGAAGGAAAGCAAGCAGGAGAGTGCAGCGTCCTGGAAGCCAGGGAAGGACGAGAGTGTGGGGAGCAGGGTGGGTCACAAAGCCAGGCGCTGCTGCAAGGTCAGGACTAGCATCCCCTGGCTAGCCGACACAGGGATGTGGCGAGACCAGAGCCAGGTCCCAGTGGGCTGAGCTTTCTGCAGAAGCCTGACTGTGCCAGGTAATAGGTGGTAGGCCCTCAGGCTCTGGGGAGAGAGGGTTTTTAGTTAATTCCAGGTTCTTTTGGTGTTTGGTATGGTTTTAAAAGACAGAGGGTCTTCCCTGGCAGTCCAGTGGTTAAGACTCCACACATCCACTGCAGGGGGAGCGGGTTCAATCCCTGGTCGAGGAACTAAGGATCCCCGTGTGCTGAGTGGTGTGGCCAAAAAAGAAAAGAAAAAAAAAAAAAGGAAGAAAAGGACATACTTCAACACTAATGGGAACGAGGCCCAAGGAGAGGCTGAAGAACCAAAAAGTGACGGTTCATGGAACCTGGGGAGGTGTGGAAAGGGACACCCTGCGGGAGGCCCAGGCTTCACATAGGGCAGAAGCCCTGACAAGGGGCCGGCCTAGCAGCTTCAGAGAAAAATCCCCGCCTGAGGGGAGGCTGAGCTTTGAGATTCGACCTCTCCCTTTCTCTCACCTCTCTTAGGGCACAGGCTTCTCTCTCTCGGGCTTCTCAGGTGGGCAGGAAAGGGAGGGCACCTCTGAGGACCCAGGAGGCAAAGCATCACCTGCTCTAGGAGAGGGGAGGGAAGGAGACAGGCTGGGCATCAGGAGGAATTTTCCGGAGCAACAAAGGTTGCCAAAGTCTAGAACAGGGTGTCTGTTGTAGGGGACCAGTGGGCATCACGAGTGCACCCCGGGGAATGTTCCCTGGGGCCGCCGTGGTGCGACTGGTGTCCCTACTCACCAGCTGTTCAGCTGCACCTCAGGGTGTGGCTTCTCAAACTTGGCTGTCCCCTCAGCCAACCAACCCCACTTCACCGAGGACTTGTGTGACACATTGAGATGAGGACGAGACAGTGCCCTGGGGGAAAGGGGTGGGAGGCTGAGCCCTCCCACTCTCTGGCCTCCTTTCCCAGGGGGAAGTTGGACCCTGGTCTCTGGATGCCCTCTTGCCTGGGGTGAGGCACATACAGATGCCAGCGACGGTGGAGGCTGAGGCTGGGTCTGGGCTTCCCGGGTTAGGTAACGCATACCCCATCTCAGTGCTGGGCCCTGGGGTAATAAGCACTGCTCCCCTCCAGACCACTCCCACCACCCCAATTTCCTGCTTGCTGGAAGGTAAGAGAAAGACTAGCCCTGGCCCCAGTCTCTTGTCCCTGGAGGATACTGAAGCCAGCTCCCAAAAGAGTGGGATGAGTTGCTGAGGGATCAGGTAGGGGTGTGTCTGATACCCTTGGCTTTTAGGGCCCCCACCCTCACGTGGAAGCTTTCTTGGCTCTAAATCCTGCTCTTGAGCAAGGTAGGCCCAGGCTGTTGGCAGGGCTGGGAGCTGGAGGACACGGTGGGGCCCTGGGCCAACCACTGAGGACAGTTCTGAGACTGCCCTCTCTCACTCCATAACCCCTCCTCCATGGGCCAGAATGGTGGGTGCTGGGGCCCCGGTCTCTGCCTTCCACCTGCTCCTGGCCCCCAGCCCTGCCACTGACCTGGAGCTGAGTCCTTGGGAAAAATCCCCTTCCTGTGCAGGGGAAGAGAGCCCAGCAAGGCCCTCCCCTACCACACCCGACAGCGCTTTCTGCCATCACAAGGGAGGGAGAATAAGTTTCATGTCAGGTGAGGACAGGAGAGGAAACTGGGGAAGGCATTATGGAGGCCCAGGGTACGGTTTGGTGCAAAGGGCTCGAGAGTCAAGAGTCCTGAGTGTTAGTTACAGCCAGGTCACTTAGCCTCTTTGGGCCTCAAGTATTCTCTCCATTTGAGGAAGCTGAATACCTGGAGGCTGGGAGAGCGTGGACTGCAGGGGCCAGGCCCTAGGATGGGATGGTGGCTGTGATAACCAGGGAGAGGAGCCCAGGCCTGGACAAGAGAGAGATGTTTAGGATGTAACTAAAACTGACAGCACTTGATGACCATTTGGATGGAGACCATATGACTGCCTTCAACTGTCCTTCGGGGACTACAAACCACACTAAGCCCTTCCCTTGGTTTCCCACCTGACCAATTTACCCTTGGAGTGAGTACAGGCATTGCCTCCTCCAGGGTGGGCAGGAGAATGTGGGGCTTGGGGCTTGGTGCCTGGGCTTTGGAGCCAGACCAAGTGTAAGTTCCAACTCCGCCCCTCACTAGCTCTGTAACCTTGGCCGAGGTACTTACTTAACCCTCCTTAGCTGCCCACTACCAAGGACAGGGCTAACAACAGGGCTCACCTCCCATCCTGCTGTGAGGATTATGAGTTGCGAAGCATAAAGCACAGTGCTGGCCACATGGTGGGCACTCGGTATCACACACCTTAGTCCAGGTGCCGACGGCCACTTCCCAGGCCCAACTGTGAGTCCCAGGGCCTCCCCGGAGATGCAGCGTAGGTGTTACCTGACTGGTGAAAACAAGTTTAGGATCAACTTGGGAAGAAACCCAGGGGACTCTCACTGGCCCAGGAGGTGTCTGTGTCCCCCTCCCCCAAGAACCACCAGTCTGGTCACCCCAGACTTTTTTTGGAAATTTTTTTAATAGTTATTG
Source organism: Lagenorhynchus albirostris (assembly GCF_949774975.1). Taxonomy (NCBI): domain Eukaryota; kingdom Metazoa; phylum Chordata; class Mammalia; order Artiodactyla; family Delphinidae; genus Lagenorhynchus; species Lagenorhynchus albirostris. The sequence continues at coordinate 51,046,869 of NC_083103.1, forward strand.
AATGTTCTACAGCTTACAGTAAATATCATAGTTACAAATTCTTGGCTTCAATCTTTCAGAGTGATCACTATCTGATCTTCAAAACAAAACGAAACAAAAACCCAAAAGAATCCAAAACAAAACCAGATTTACACTTCATACACACAAGCGAGGCCATGGGGCTTTCCAATCTTTACACTCCAGGCTGTGTTTTGAAAACACCTATAAGTTCTTTGATCAAACTACTTGGAAGACACTGGTCAAAGGTTTATTATTATTATTTTAAATGTTTTTCTTTTTAAAATGTGAGTTCCAATAAAATTTAAAAATTAGATTCCAACCTGTAGGTTAAAATGAATTAAAAAATACAAAATCATATACAACGCTCTCTCACAGGGATGGTACATGTCACGAGAACAAGTTTTCTCTGTCGTGTGACATGAACAGGGATGAAGATACCTTTTAGTCAGGAGATGGGAACAGGCCCTTGGGCCTTTAAAGGTCACTACAAGACAACTCCACATTGCTAGAGGCCTGGCCTTACATCCCCTTGGGTAAGGAAGAGCTGGAGTCCCACCACAGATCCAGATAATCTGGCTGACCCAAGAAGGTGGTCTTTGGGCAGTCCCACTCTTTCCCTGACTCTCAGGCATGAGGAGGAAGGCTGGAGCCTGGAGATGCTGGTCTTGCTGGGGTCAGGCCCAAAGATGACTTCACCCATTTGAGTCCTATGGGCTGGTACTTATCAGCAAGGCTGTTATATCTGTTCTCCTCAGAAAGGAAAATACCCCCTCTACCAGGAGCTGGACTGGGTACAGGGCCTCACTGCCACAGCAAGAATACCCAGGGACTACGCATGCAGCCACAGGGAAGCAAGAGTTCTAGTTTCCCTGTCTGGCTCTGTGACAACCAACCCCAATCACCTAGCCACTGGGCTGGACTCAACAGCATGCAAGATAGAAAATACCCATTGGAGAAAGTGAGGGAGTGAGACCCAAGTCTGGCTCAGGCAAGGTTGGTTATGGAATGTTGAAACTGGCCTGTCAGGAATGTTAAAGGCCGGGCCCTAGAACCACGTAATGCCTAATTTCAGAAACAAGTTGTCTAGGAGAAGGGAACATGGACAAGTAAAGGACAAATCCTGCCACCAGCCTGGCACACCCATAGTAGGCTGAGCTCTCAGAGGCTCAGGTGTGGAATTAGATGTTAGCCTGGCTGGGTGGGTCTCCTCTGCTGTGATCCTGCTTTTGGAGGTAGGTCTGGCCTGGATTCCCCTGGGGCTGGACACGAGTATGGAGCCTCCTCACCTGCCCCCTCCGCTGCCCAACCTGCCCCCTCCGGATTCCCAAGCTTGGCAAGCAGCTGGGGACCACATATCCTATAGTGATGTGGAATACAGGATGGAAAAGCAGAGCTTCCACATACTTTCACTCAACAGCAATTGAGGAGAAAATGCCATGGTGACATCTAAATGACTGCTTCAACCACAGTGCTGGGGCCAAGAGCGCTCCAAGACCCATGCCATCTAGGCCCTCTCTCTCTGGGCCACAGAGCAGAGCTGAGGATCTGATATGCAGGGCTCCAGGCCTGACTCAGCCAGAGTCCTGTCTGTACAGTGAGGACACCAGAACTTGGTGATCAGAGGATCTGCACTACTTTTATGCTCCATGTGATTCATTTCTGAAGCCTACTCAGAACAAAGCCAGCCTCTCCGAAGAAGCACTCCCAGATCTCTGGGAGTGGGATACCTCAAACTTGGAACACTTTGGGTGCCCAAGGGTCAGAGTTGGGATAAGGAGAAAGGACTGCACAGTGTCTCTCTAGATCCTGGTCCTCACCCAGGGGAAAAACAGGCCCAGAGACTTGAGTCAGATGTGCTTTTGGCCATTCAGGGCTACACCAGGTCCCCTGGAAGTGCCAACTCGCCAGGTCTGGACAGTGGGCAGGCTCTCCAGGGTCAGAAAGTAAGGGTACGCAGGCTTCCCAGGGACATGGGTCTTTCAACGGACAGGTGCCTGGGGCTGCCCTTGAACATGTCTTCAGTCCTAAACCTCATGACCCCAAAATGTTTTGCTCAAGTTAAGCCTTTTCTTGCAAATTCTCATCCTCTGGGTGCTACCATCTGGATATGCCTCTGGGTTCCCAGGGCTCCTCATAAAAATCTGCTCAGTTGGCAGGATTGAGCTCCCCAGGTTTCCGTGGGGTCTTCCTCTGTTTGGGGGCAGATAGGTAGCCCATCCCTTCTGCATGCCTGCCACCCAGACCCAGCAGGTGCCAGCAGAAAGCAGAGGATTTAAACAGTTCAAATCTTGGCTCTTTCTCTTATGAGCTGTGTGACCTTTGGCAAGTCTCTTAAGCCTTCTGAGACTTAGTTTTTCCATCTACAAAATGGGGATTTTTGGCAATCAATGTTGAAGTACTTTGTACACAGACAGAAAACTCTGGACAGGTGCGAGTGTCCTTTTTCAAGATATAGGAATGGGATACGTACTTTTGGGTCACTGCCAGGAGAGAAAGAGGAACAGCAGCAACTGCCCTGTCTCATGGGGAAGAAATTAAATACATTTTTCCAAAACGTGGCAGAAAAATAAATTCCAGGCTCTTAACCACTTGGGGGCACTCCAGACTCCAGCTTCCTAGACCCCAGCCTAATGAGGAGGAGCCAGGTAGAAGTGGCAGAAGCCAAGAGGGTTGGCTGGTGACTGGAACCACCTGTACCCCTGACCCTGGCCACCAAGCCTGTGGTACTAGGGAGAGGCAGTGGAGCGGGGTGGAGAGAGGGCTTTGCTGGTGCCACGCTGTAGCTTGCTATGTATGTAGGCACACGCCTTGTCCTTTCTGGCTTGCTGGCCTTCCTACAATGGCAGGGCCCTTCCGGCTCTGACCTCTGTCCAGCTTGACCACTGGGCCATCCAGTATCTTTGGATAACACCCATGGTACCCCCCAACAGACGCCTGTGATCCTACCAGGTGTGCTCTCACCCTACCACAGGCACACTACTGCCCCTGTTCTCCTGGGCTCAGTCCCTCTGCAATGACTCCCCAAGCTTGGCCAGGCTTGTGGATCTCTGTCAAAGCAAAAGGGTGAGGCCAGCTGAACTGGGACTCCAGTGGCTCAGGCTGAAAAAGGGGCACTGGGCCTGGGCTCTTCCAGACCACAGCATTTTCACACCTTGTTTTTGCCTTGGGGCCTGTCTTTGATCTTGAATTACATACTAGGGCTAAGAGAGGGTACTGAGCATTGATGTTTCTGTCCATGAGCCGTGTGTGGATTCAGACTGCAGGGACAGAGGCAGCAGGCTGGGATTCAAATGGCTCTGCCACTTATGAGCAAATCACTTTGCTTTTCCAAGTCTCCGTTTCCTCATGGATCAAATGAGAGAATAATCTATTTCACAGGGTTAAACCAGATGATGGATATGAAACTGCTTTGTGAACTGTGAGGTACTAGATGTTAGTTTTTACTTACTGGTATAGAATGAACAAAAGTAAAAAGGTCATTCCTAGATCTCCTCCCTTTTTCCTTCTCTCTGTGGTCCTACCCTAGCCCATCTGGAGGCAGCAGGGTTCAGGGAAGCTTGTCAGGATACCAGCATTCTGCTCACTTTGGGCAAGTTCCCTTTCCTTTTAGAACCAGTTTTCTCATTTGTCAAATGGGTGTAATAACTCTGACCCTTGCTCTCAGGGCCAGTAAATTAAAGGCTGTGAAGTGCTCTGAAGTCTATGAGGCACCTGACAAATGCAAAGGATTCCTATTATTATTATAATCATTATTATTATTTTGGCATTTTCTAAACATGTATGACATAATCTAAAACAACCTTCACCCACCCTTAGAAAACCAGACAGTAGGAGGAGGTATTTGCAAAAAATGGATTAACACTGGAAAACTTCCTATTGTTTTAAAATGAAACCTCTTCAGCACCCCAGAACAGACCATTTAATTTCGGACAGCTGGGCTTCTCCTTACCAGTGCTGCATTTCCCTGGAAAGCCAAGAAGGTGGGCCCTCAACTCCTGGCTCTGGGTTGAGGATGCTGCTGGGCTTTGCCCTCCTGGGAACAGCCAGATAGCCTCTGAGGTCCTTCTGGCCCAAGGGCTTCCTGATTTTCTCCTCCTTTAGGGAGACACGGCAGGTAGGGGTAGGGATTATGTCCAAGTATGCATGAATTTAAAATGAAGAGAGTTATTTAAAAGTTATAAATGTTATCAATGATTCCATTCTGTACAGTAAAATGTTCCTCTCCCCGCATCCCCAAAGGGGCTGCTGGCCCAGCCAAGTGCTGGGAGCAGGGGGACAGTGCTAGACTACCGGGCTCCTGGCTGAGACCAGTGCGTCCCTCTTCTCCCAGGAGAGCCCATGTCTCCTCCTCTCCTCTCAGGATGAGGGGCTACTGTCTTAAAAAGCATGGACTCCTTTTCAGCCATCCCTAGGGCTGGAGTCAGGTATAGGATGAGAGTTCCAGATGTCTTCACAGAATTTCCAAATGCTATTTCTTCATTTGCAATTTCTGTTCCTGCCATCTGCCCCCATGTCACCTCTGCCCAGTCTTCAATCCCCGCCTTTGGAATCTATGGAGGGAAAGAGCAGAAACAAAAGCCCAGAGACTGTTCCCGAGCTCACCAGGTGTGGGCACTGCTGACTTCATTTTTACAAAACCAAGCCAATCCATCCCTAGGTAAATTTTCATGGGCAACATGCCCCAGGCAGGAAGGCTGCATTTAATGCTGATTTACTGCAAGGTCTAGGGAAGTCCTTTCCGCTTCTCTGGGCCTCAGCTTCCTCATCTGTCAAACAGGGGAATGGATGAGATGGTTGCTAAGGTCCCTTCAGTTCCATGAGTCTATGAAGTGTTTATTGCTATTGCTTTTCCTTCACTATCCTGACCTTCAGAGCTGCCAGCACCCGCCTGGAATGTGGTTCCTTCACTGTGGCCATGAATGGCACAAGGTAACCAAGAACTTGGCCTGTCTGCCAGCGCCATGGACAGACAGGTGAGCCCTGGCAGTGGGAAGGGCAAAGGGAAGGGAGAGAAATGCCATAGGTTTCCACTCTGATCAGGAGCAAGCTCCTCATCAGAGTGGATCCATGAGGGCCCAGGGGCCAAGGTCTGGATTACACAGGGCACCTGGCCTTCCAAGGCTTTGGGAGGCTGGGATCTCACCACCCTGCAGCTGCTTGGTAGGTCTGAGGTCAAAATCACCTTCTGAGGAAGTGCCAAGTCAGTTAACATCACTGTGCAAGTTAGAGGGTCCAGGCCCAGACAATTTGGCCAGAGACCTTACCAACCAAAGCCAGCAGGCAAGCGCCTCTCGACCCTCTTCCCTCTTCCTTTCCATAGTGCCCTCCCTCCCCCCACCCTCCCCCAAGTTCTCCCAAAGAAAGAATCTGGTTTTCCCAGGTTCTGATCTGGGGTATTATTAAGCTGCTATGAACACTCCTACCTAATCAGGTGGTTTTGTTCTTGGTCTGTTGCGATGGTTCTCAGAAGAGATTTCATTTGTGTCAGGACATGGTAATGTCTTAAACTAATCCTGCTTGAGGAAAATCAAAAAATAAACAATCCCCCAGAGATGTGGCCTGCTCAACAGCTCTGAGTTCCTACCCTGGACCTGAGGATCACATCTCTCATGCTCTTCAAACGAAATTGCGCCTTCAGCTGAACCACTGCAACAGACCCCACTCTCTGACTGCTGCTAGACTAGGCTCCCGGGACTGGATTCTTGGGGAAGAAAAGAAGAGCAAAGAGGATGTGCCTGGTCAGGTAGGAGGAGGGCTAGAGCTGGAAGGGCAGTGGCTAAAAGGGGGACAGTGGGGAGAGGCAGGAGATTAGAAAAAGCAGCTTTTACAAAAACCGAAAATAAAAACCAAAACCGTTAAAGATGCATAAAGTGACCCTTGCACTTCCGTTGTCTCTTCTTGCAAATAGAGGTGGTGCTGCTAGGGAGCTGCTCCAGCACCTGTGTAAGACTTGAGTAGTTGCATACAATGTGTGACTCCAGATCTGGGGGAGGAAGGGGAAGGCCGTTAGTGACAGTGACATCCCTGAGGCCACTTCAGGAAGCTACTGGACCCCCTCCCCTCATGCTGGGAGCCCTAAATGGAGCCCTCTGTGCCTTCCCAGTGGAGCTGCCTGTTTCCCTTCCAGTGCCAAGAGCTCCTGGAGGAGGAGGGCGGGGGAGATGAGGAAGTAGGGCAGAGGATTTTCGAATCCCTGGAGCCCTGCAGTTCACTGGCACTGCCTCAGCAGCTGCAGAGGGCAGCAAGGAATCTGGTGGTGGGGATGGCCCAGAGTTTCTGCCTGGCCCCAGTCAGAGCCAACATCTGACTGAGGTAAAAGTTCATTGGAAGAATGGGGCCCACAGGTAGAAGACGCCTGAAGACGGTATGGTAAAGAGCACAGAATTTAGTACTAGAGGATTGGAGTTCAAGTCCCAGTTTTTACTGGTTAAGTGATGTTGAACTATGTATTTATCTGTAAAATAGAGCTAATGATCCTTATTTCACAGAGTTACTGTGATGATCATGAGAGAGCATACGTTAAGTATCTAGAATATATATAAAGTTACAGCTATTATTAAGAGTGATATTACTGAACCTGGAGCAGGAAAGTAACTGGTAACTGTCACCTGCCCCTTGCCGACACCTGTGCTTCAGACCAAGACAGGGGCTTTGAAACAATTCTGTTTTGTCACCCTCCTACCTCTCCCACCCTGGGCCCCACTCACTTGGATGGGATGCAGGCTTTACCAGTGCGGGGGCACATAGCTGTACGCAGGGGTCCCTTGGGCCCTGTATGCTGGCATGGAGACAGGGTGTGCCCCAATCGCGGTGTGCTGGGGTGCAGTCAGCAGGGTACCTGAGCATCCAGAGAGAGAAGAGGAAACCTGATGAGGCCGTCCCAGAGCGCTGGGATGAAGAGGATGAAGCCACAGCCTTTCACACAGCTGCTGCCCACCCTTCCGCATCTTGCCAGGGGAAGCGTTCCTCGTGCTCCAGGACAGTCACTCACTCATCTTCAGTGGCCTCCTTTCACCCTTCTTTGTATGCTCCCCTCACTGCACCAACATCACACTGAGTGGTGATCGCTGGTTCACATCGTTGTGTTCCCACTAACCTAGTTGTTCCTACGGGTAGGGTTCTGGTCTGATCTATCAGTATTTGGTCCCCAGGACCCAACCAACAAGGCTGGCACCCAGCAGACATTCAATAGCTTGCTGACCTGATCTGGGGAGTGAGAGGCCTCAACAACGCCTACATTAGGGGGCAGAATAAAATCCCAACTCCCACCTCCTGTCCACTCAACCCCTCATACTCTCTTCCCCCAGAAGGTGACCTAGCTGATTCTTTGAAAGTTGGGTCTCTAAAGGTTATTCAGAGCCCTCTTTTCTTCTCATGCCTTTCTTTTTAATGCCAGTTCATCCAAAGACTTCCCTAAACCTGCTCTTCCTCTGGCATCTCTCCCTGCCCCCATTCTCAAGGTTCCCGAAGGGCAGGGTTTCTGGAGTAAGCCAGAAATGGAGAAGGGGTCCTCTTGGACTCCTGCTTCTCCTAAACCTCACAATTAATTATTGGACAGGTCCTTAAGCTCCTGCCTGCTAAATAACATTGCCCTATGCCCTCCTTTCTGGAACCCTGCTGCTATCAGAGTCCTAGCATCATCATGTCTCCTCTAAACCAGAGCTTCCCCCTGGCTAAGCCTGCCTCCACCTTGCAGCCAGAGAGAATGATTAAACCAAACTCCATCTCTCCTCTGCTTATCTCCCCATTACCTAAAGGTATTCAAGACTCTCCACCACTTTATCTCTGACAACTATTCCAGCCACCCTTCCAACTCCACGCCCCTATTTTCTAAGTGATTTAGACCATTTCCATTCTGTGAATGTGCTTTACCCATGTTTTTTACCCCTGGACCGCCCTTCCCTTTTTCGTCTCTCTGGTTAGCCTCTGTTCACCCTTTAAGGCCTAGCTCAATAAGTCCTCCTTGGTGAAATCTTCCCCATCCCTGTGGACAGAGTTAGAGGGTCCTCCTCTGTGTTCCTAGAACCCCCAGGCATAGAATTCTTCATGCTTTGCTACAGTCGATTCCATGACTGTGTTCTCCACTGTCAATGAGTTCCTGGAGGAAGGGGATGGACACCAACACAGATGTTGCCCTTACCTGCTGACATCGCCATGGTGGTGCCGGCCACCATGCCCATGGCCACACCATTGGTCCTGGGAGCAGCGACAGGCGCCGGGTAGATGGCAGAGGGAATGCTGTTGGGCTGGACGACCGTGGTGTGGTGGATGACATGGGGCTGGGCAGCATACACCGGCTGTGTGTAGTAGGCTCCCTGGGGGAAAAAAGGCTGAGGTCACACAGGCTTCTGGAGAGGAGGGGAGCCTGTCCCAAACCCTAAGGGATGGGGTCAGAGAAGCTCTGGCCCAGGGACACAAGGTCTGGGGCTCTGCTTCTGTCTTCTACGTGGCTGTGGACAGTTCAGTGCTGGGCTCAGCTTCTGGTCTGAAAAATAAGGCTTGAACCCTGTCCTGCCTCGCTCCTAGGGCTGCTATGATGATCTACTATGTTCCTGCCTCGCTCCTAGGGCTGCTATGATGATCTACTATGTTTATCTTATTGCAATGTGCTTCTTCTTAGACTGCTTAAAATACAAAGGTAGGGACCACGATCAGTGAGTGAAGAGGGCTGTGGACGAGGCTGGTGAACTTCAGAGCACTGTGCATGTGCACACATGAGGGATTACTGGTGGGAGTATCATACTGGTGTGAATGCTGCCATTCTACATACTGGAAAACTGTCATAAATGCAGAGCACTTCCCCAAGTGTCTCTTACTATCTATTCCCCTGGAGGCAAAAAAGGTTGAGGATGGAGACAATGGTCTGAGGTGACCTCCCACTGCCTGGATCACATGACTGCTTTGTGCTGTCACAGCCCCACAGGTCTGCTGACCTTTGGGCAGAGTAGACAGGGCGTCCTGGATCATCTTAATCCAGAGCTTCTCAAATGTTTTTGCTAAATAATGACAAGAGCCTCAGACTGTGGACTGAGGTAGACTGGGGGAGTGTGTAGACTGCAAGGTTATTGTTTTAATGACACAACAGCGACAGCTCATCAGAGCCACGAACTCTCTTCTTCACCCTCCTCCACCCTACCCAGGCTGGTGGCTCCTTTACCTGCAGAAGAAGTGGTCCCGGGCTTCTATGTGTACCTACCTGGGCATACAGATTCTGCTGGGGGTAGGCACTTCTGATGGGATACATGGCCGTCTGATAGGGGTTGGGTGATGGGGAGTAGGGGGGCGGAGCAGTATTACTCTGGGTCGGTGGGACCTTGTATGGTGTCCCCGCAGTATATCCTGTACCAAGGCAATAAGAGAGACTTTCAGTTAGTTGGCAGAACGGCATCGCTGGAAGGCAGCAGGTCCCAGTCAACGACTCCCCAGACAAACATGGGCTGAATCCAGGCTGGAAACACAGATGAGAACAGACAGAGAACAGGGCTCCACCCAGAGAGCCCGGGCCCCAGAGGCAGCTCCCTCAGTGGCTGCATGTGTGGCATCTCTTATTTCTCTGTCTCAGGGCTCTGATCTATAAAATAAGAGGCTGGGACCAGATGATCTCTTAAGGGACCCTTGCAGTTCAAACAGTCTGGGACTCTGAGCCATGTGCCATGAGACAGGCAGGTGTGCATGGACGGGAGACCCTCAACCTGCTCGCTCTATACTGCACTCTCTCTCCTTGCTTTTCTGTCTCCATACTCAGCACCTCAGGGCATCCTCTGCTGCTGCTTCTGTCTTGCTTTCTCCTGTATTCTCTCTTTGTCTCCTTTTATCTCTCTCCCTTTTTGGACTGCCCTCCACCATGTTCCCCTTCTTCCCTGCCAAGTTTTAAGGTGGAAACCCCACTGAAAACCCCATTCAGAGACCCTCATCTTCTGGGATGCTGAAAAACTTTGCTCTACACAGCTGGCCTTTCCTCCCCTCCTGGGGTTTGGGGGAGCGCCACCACTGTCTGAAAGACTGAAGTCAAGGATCAAAAAGGTTCACATCGACCTGGAACCCAGGCCATGTGGGGTCAGCAGGGTGGACTGAAGCTGGGTAGGGGCTGAGAAGTCAGGCCCCAGGAAGCTCACAATCAGCCATTCAAACAAATTGTGCTGCCTTTGAATTTTCTGGAAAAGAGAGTCAGATCCTAAGTTCGCAGGAAAAACCTGAAACATGAATCACTCAGGAACAAGACTGTGTTCTTAGAGAATCACAAAGTGGAATGATTCTTTGGAACCCAAGTGATCATCAAGTAGCCCCCACTCTCTTACTCTGTACTAGGGGATCCTGGGGTTCAGAAAGAGCAAGTCTTTTTAGGAACACCACCTTCTTTCTGAGTTGAAGGGACAGTGCCAAGGGATCCTGGCTCTGGATGTCCAATGGGGTGCCGCTGGGGCTTCTTCCCTGTCCCTGTCCTGGCTTGGTCTGGCTGACACATCACTGAACCTCTCTTGGCCTCAGGTCTTTCTCCTACAAGATGCTCACCAAGGACCCTTTCAGTAACATGGGGCTGGTTTTACAAGAAGGGACTGGGGCCAGAGTGAAAAGGGTGCTTTACTGGAAGAGAAGAGGTCCAGGCTTCAGGCCAGGATTTCCTCCAATCTGCTGTGACTACTGGCAAGTCTCTGGGCCTTAGTTTCCTATTTTGTAAAATTAGAAGGCTAAGAATGAAGATCTCTTCCTGAACTAAAATCCCATTTTTCTGAAGACCCTGGGTCTCTTCTACCCTAACCCCAAGTTAAAGCAAGCTGCCACACAGTCACAAATCTCTCTCAAGTCACACCACAGCTTTGGCATGGTGACCCCCTGCCCCTGATGAGCTACTCAGAAGGGTATGAGAGCTGTTATTTAGTCACCACCCAAGGCACCACCGAAAAGCTGTCCTGCCCTCTCCCCTGGAATCATGTCATTTATCTTTCCACCTGCAGACCCATAGTTTGTTCCATGAGAAACTGGAGAAACTGATTTTGTGGTCAAATATGCTTGGGAAATAAGTAGCAATGGGGCTGGAAAAATACATTAATGAGAAGGTAGCACTGATAAGAACTAGAAACTAACTGGAAGTGGAGGTACGAGTCAGTTGAGGAAAAAGTCTAGAGCAGGTTCCTCCAAGTTTCTAGATTGTGCAGCTAATCATGAAATGTGGTCACAGGAGGAGAAACAGATACTGTGGGGAAGACAGGGAGTCTAGGTTTGCAGACATCTAGAAGGAGCTATTTGAGGTGTACTTCACCTTGGAGACACAGTTTACTTGTCTGTAAAACAAAGGGGATTCTCTAGATGGGTGTGTCCCAAGAGTATACAAGGGATCCTAAGTGTTATTTTGCCACCCCTGCCCCCCGCCAAAAAAAAAAGGACAAGGAGAAGGTGGGGGGGAAGGGGGAAGGGGGGGGAGGAGAAATATAAAATAAGAGAGAAAATAGGTTTTATTCCATGACACTGAGAAGTTTTAAAATGACAGGATGAACTGTGAATCTCCAAGATAGGGATGTGCAGGAGACTATTTCCAAATTTGTTTACCACAGGATCTTTTATTCATCCTATTCACATTTAAAACATGCAAACTACAATTTTGTGTGTGACTGTAGCTTGTTTTGGTAAATCAAATTTTACTGTAACACAGCCATGCCCGTTCATTTACATACTGACTATGGCTGCTTTACTGGTAGAATGGTAGTTATGGCAGACAGCATAAGGCCCCAAAAGCCTAAGATATTTATTATCTGGCCTTTACAGGAAAAGCCTGATACCTTCTGATTTAAAGGAATAAAACAGGTTATGGGGAGTCCTGCCAGAGTGGAGAGCACCTCTCTTCCATGCAGGAGGGCAGGACACCCCTGAATCCTAAGATGCCTGTCTCTGAAAGCTACACAGCACAGGCTTGTGATTATAAGTAGTCTGGAGCCAGACTGACTGCCTGGGTCCAAACCCCAGCCCGCCTACTTAACAGCTGTAGAATACATCTGTCTCCTCATCTATAAAATGGGGATAATAATAGCACTTACTTCATAGGGTTACTGTGATGAATACATTAACTAATAAGTGCAAAGCCCTTAAAAGAATGCCTGACACATTAAAAGCAGTTCATAAAGATTAGCTATTATTCTTTTCTCTTTCACTGTATAGAGAGATAGTAAGCTTCCTGTTCTAGGGGGTATACAAGCAGAGACTGGTCTGAAAGATGACAGTACATAGGAGGTTAAACTAGTATGACTTTTATGGTGTGATCCAGCTTGGAACACAGACTCCAGGATTCTAAGATTCTAAAATCTGATGGTTTAAAATGCCATGATTTTAAGATTCTTTAAAGATAACAGGCCAACAGTGCTGGTGACTTTCCTTTATGCTGCCAGAGAATGTGTGCTGAAGTTTTATCCTCTGAGGAAGCCTGCACTAACCCTCTCTGTCACAAGGACAACCATCTTACAAAGTGTTGAGATTATCCCTCTGAGGAAAATCAAAAGGTTCCAAGAGACTGCAGTAGAATTTGGTTTCCACATCCAAGAATAACCTTGTCTACAAATGTATCCTTTCTTCATGTTATGAAATGAGACACACACAAACTCAAAATACAAATCAGTAGCCAAAACACACTGGGTGGCCGAAAAGATGATGCTGGAGAAGAAGGCCTTGCCTATTTGTCCAGACAGGTTGAGAAGGGAGAAGCAGAACTGCAGAGCTAGAAAAGACCTTAGAGATCATCAAGACCAATGCAAACGTTTCACAGATGAGACGCGAGCAAATGAGCGAAGGCTCACGAGGACCCAGGACTCAATGTTCCCTTCTCTGACTACAGTGGTCCCAGTCGTGGGCTCTGTCAGTGATTCACGTCAATTCTTCTCTCAAGGAATACCTTCACTGGACTAGATAATATCAGAGGACCTTTCTAGTGCTGATATTCTACGTTCTGAGTATTTCAGTGGGACTTCTATTAGAAAATCATTGCAGAGGACATTCCACAACTGACTGATCGTCCTGTCCATACCCCTGAGGATCACTGGAAATTCCCCTGGGGCTGTAGCCTGGGCTACCTTGGGTATCACAAAATTCAGGGTTTATTACTTTATGCACCTAAGTTAAAAAAAAAAAAAAGCCGTTGGATTTGATGCAAACAAAAATGAAACAAAACCAAGTCAAAACAGAAACTCACTGATTTTGCTCAAATGAACTTAGATTCAACTCACTCACTCAGGGCCTGGGTCTCCTGAAAAGAGTTCTACCTCCGTCTGAAGGTTACAGAATTAGGACTTTGGAATGCTATACCTTAAGGACATTAGAGACTTGAATTCAATCCTCTGCAATTCAGATGAAGAACCTAGAGCCCAGGGGAGCAGCAACTTTCCCAAAACTGCACAGCAAATCAGTGCGGGCCTGGGCCCAGAGTTCAGGGCTTACCATGCCCTGGGCAGAGCTCATTTCTGAAATTATATGTCTCTGTAGTCCAATCTTGGACATTTGGTATATTGGCCTTTGTGTCTTCATTTCATTAAAGGCAATATTGTGAGAGGAAAAAGGAATTTGATCACTAGCAGTCCCAGCCCTGACTTATGAAAGAGGCTTTGTTTATGGTACCCTATTCTTTCTCTCAGGTTGCTAACCATAATTTTAGACTCCATCAAATAGGGTAATAAAGAGAGTGTGTACATTAGCAAGATAAAACTTTTTCAGCCCTCTCTTCAATCCTTCTGCACTGTCATAAATCTTTTTCAGTTGTAGAGCCCCTACCACCTCCAAACACATTGATCCTCACATTAAGGATGCCTTTTAGACTGATCAGTTTATTGACTATCAGATTTATATGTCTGGACAAAGCTCTATGTATGATTCTTGCCTTGACCTCCCAGTCTCCTTGTTGGCAGCTGAACAAGAGAGTGCTGAATAAGTAGAAGGAAGACCTAACTACAAACAGGCTTAGCAAGTGTTAGTGAAATTACACTGAATTTGTCAAAGTGCCCTGAGTTTTCTGTGGTATTAGAAGCCACAAAATCTGTGTGCTGGGAGGAACTCTGGTGGGACATGGGAGGACCAGTCAATCCCACCTGTATTTACAGATTATAAGAAAGAGAGCACATCTTGGCCATTTCTAGAGACTGTAATAGCCTGTGAGAGGACAGTGGAATATAGCTACTGGACTTTTCAGTGGAACTTTAGGAAGATGTCAACATAGTGGAAGGCAAGGCCTTCTAATACTCAGACTTTCTCATTGTGGAAAGGGTTGCTTCTGGAGGGAATGAATACTCCATACCTGGAGATGTGTGAACAAAGGCTAGTTGGCCAACTACTGGTCTGGGCAGCTAGAGAGGAGGCCCCTGAAAGAGTGGAAGATATTGGGTATACAGCACCAAGGTGATAGAATCAGGAGCCTAATAGCTAGAGAGAACCTTAAAGATGACCTACTCCAACGCACTCATGTTACATTTGGAAAAAGCAAGGTCCAAAGCACAGACATGAATTATCCAAGGTTACACAGAACCAAGTCTAGAATCCAACTCTTTTGGTCTTCCACTCCAGGCTTCTTTCTGCTACACTACAGCAGGTGTGTCTATATGCATCTACCTCCATATGTGCAGATATAAGACAGAATATGCATGCCCATTTATATATGCCCATTTACATATATAATATCATAGGTACCTGGAAAAATTCCCTACTGCTATCATCCCTCTCTTAAATAAGAGTAAAACTAATCTCAAGGAAAAAAGTCAGTAATAGAAACTTAACTTGGGTGATACACTTTTCTAGTCACGCTGCTTACCAGTTGGATGGCATTGGGCATATTACCTTTCTGAGCCTCAGCTTTCAAACTGGAATAAAAATCCACCCAAATAGGACTATAGTGTAGATTAAATGAGAGGGTGATCATGAAAACATATTCTGCAAAAGGTGAGAGTTATGTTGTATAAACGTAAGTTGATGTTGACCTGAAGGGGCAATGATAGCTAAGGAGAAAATAACATTTTAAAGAAAAATTTTAAATACAATGTATTCTTCTAATTTACTTACTTAATAGATGAACACTTCACTGAACCCCAAACCATCGGGCCTAGTCTGCAACATCCCTCCGAGGGCCTGTGCAGCCCTTGCTGGCAGGGTGACTGGCACTCACCACACCCAAAGCCAGCCACTCCTCTTTCGGACAACTGCAACAAGGCACGAAGCTTTTCCTCATACAGAGTCAAAATGCCACTCAGTCATTTCTGAACACTCGTCCTCATTTTACCCAGTGGAGCCATTTTGTGTCAAAAATCAGATGTGAAGGTGAAACCATCAGTCACTCTACTGAGCCTCAAGTGAAGTGACCAATCTGACAGGCCAGATAGTTTCCGACCTTCACGAGGACTTCCTGCACATACCTTGCTCTCACAGTGTAGCCTCCACGAGGGCAGTGTTTCTCAAGCAGGGGGCAATTTTGCCCCCGGGGATATGCACAGGACAGCCTCCCCCAACCAAGAATTATCTACTCCCCATGTCCACAGTGCTGAGGTTGAAAAACCCTGTGCTAGTTGGAGGAACCCCCTCTGTCCAAAAGTCCACAAGACTTTAAAGTGCCCTCTGTCCTTCCCTTGAAATGCAGTAACAGTCCTTCCCTCATCAAACTCATTGGCCAGGTGAGTACTTCCTTCTCTCTCCCTCACTGCTTTGTGTCTCCTCAAAGCAGGGTGTGTGATCAAAGAGGATGACCGTTTCTATATGAGGAGGGCCAATTTTTTGGTGGGTAGGAGAGAGAACCTCTTAAAACAGTGTCCTATAAATGTCAGTTTTAAAAGTTCCCTTTCCTTTCTTCCTAAGAGGCAAATCAGTCCCAACCAAGGGGAACAAGGAAAGGAGGAGACAGGCTGTATTTACTGAAAGCCGCAGAGGATGCTTGGTAAGTTCGGTTCTCGGTCCCGGTGTCCACTGGGAGGTGGAAGGTGCCTTCAGTGCCACAGGAAGACGAGTTCTGTGGCCAGGCCTGTTTCATCAGCAGAGTTGCTTAAGGGAAGACACAAGAATGGCATTAGGCAGAAATAAGAAGTGGGCACCACCAATCACAGACACAAAAGCAAGGATCTTGAGCTGGACGGAAACATATAACCCAAGGGGCCCTGTTCAGACACACAGGATGGTTCAACTTTCTGAGATGGGTGAGTGGTTGGGAGGAGTGCTGAAGTGACCTTCTAAACGATTTGAAACTGAGGAGACCTAAGCTTATACTAAGTAGGGGAGTCAGGATTTTCTACCCACTACCAAACCCATGAAAATGCTTATGAATACTGCCTTCTACTGCCTGACATTCTAGCCCAAGACTCTGGGATACTCCTTAGCCACCTGCTCGTTAACATGTAGCAACTCGGAGCCTTTGACTATGTACTGGGCCAGATCAACTGAGTACCCCTTTTTATGCCTGAAATCTCATCTGGAGGTGTATTTAACAAATTGTTTTCAAAGAGCGACCCCAAAATACTAATAACCACATGACATGAACCTTGCTGGACTGCCATCTCCTCTAAAGGGACTGAGCTTTGGTGGCTTACAAGGCAAGGCTGTCCAGCGGGACACTACCTGCAAACCTCTTCTCCTGTAGACCTAGCCAGGGCCAGACAAACCTCTTGCACCTTTTATGTCTCCTGCTGAGGTGCTACTGGTGCTCCACCTGAGATATCGCCTCATGAATTAGAGATGATCTTTTGGGCCACTAAGAAAGCAAATGTCAAACTTGGGGTAGGTGTGAAATAGAGATGAGGCTCAGTTTGAAAGAAATCTGCAGAGACTTCCCAGGCTGACTCAAAGCTCAGCTTGAGAAATTTGAAGGATGATGTTTCCTATGGAATAGAAGTGGGGAGTGACTCAAAAAACTTACCTTCATGTGTCCTGTAGGGAAGGAGAGAGGAAATAGGGTTTCAAAGGGAGTGGGGGGAGGGATTGCCTAACATTTTACGTATCTCCCTTGATATATTTTCAAACAATAGAGGGGGAAAAATTTTTTTTTTTTTAGCCACACCGCGCGGCTTTTGGGATCCAAGTTCCCCGACCAGGGATTGAACACGGGCCCTTGGCAGTGAAAGCGGGGAGTCCTAACCACAGGACCGCCAGGGAATTCCCGAGGAGAAATATTCTTGACCCATATTTCTACTTGTGGCTGAAGAATGATTTTAACAGTATCTTTTCCACTCAGATGAGGTCTTGGGAGACATGGATATGGGGTGTTTTAAAGTATATTAGTACTGGCAACAGTTGGATATACGTGAAACATTTTAACAAGGGGCTAGGTAAGACAGGGTGGTATGAGAAGCAAGTTTGCCTATACCCTCTCATTCCATCAGGACAAGGATAATCCACCTCCAGACAGATCTCCATAAACTCCTCTGCCTGTCCAGGTAACAGGAAATGCCTCTGGTTCCTTCAGTCATGGAAGTACTGGGGTCAGAGGAAGAGGTCAAAGACTACTGTTTTTGCTGAACCAAGGATAGAAGTACAGCTGTTCTGGGCTGACTGCGCTTGCATCAATGGCCCGCAATACATACAGCGGATGCTGAGAAATGAGAAGGAAATCATGGGCAGGGAAGTGACACTAAAAGGAGAATTCTGGTAGAAGAAAATGGAGATCCAGCAGAATTCCCATGCAGAGTCCAGGGCCTTTGCTGGACATTACAACATGACTCTGCAGACAACACAGGAGGAGGGCAGTCAATTTAAACAATTATCATGGGTTTCTTTTCCTGGGGGGCAGGGATGGGTGGAGTGGTGGGAATTAATAAAGGACCCAATTAGTGTTGAAAAATCTTATTAAGATAGCTCCAGATTTAGAATCTGCCACTTCACGTGGCTGGAAAGCCCTGGCCACCTAGAACAACTCCCTAAAAAGTGAAACATGTAGCTCTGAGAAGTCAGACAGAGCAAGCCCAGGCCCTCAAGACCCCACAGGAATCCACCAGGGAGCAGGAGGCCTAAATTTGGCTGCTGAGAATTTGGAGGACCTGCTCTGGTCCAGTTTTTAACCCAAGTGGTGCATCTTTACCATAATTTGAATCATGAGCCAAAAGTCTGACATTAGCCTAAAGGACTGTGTGACAATTAAAATAAGTAAATCAAAATTAACCAAAGAGTGACTGAGGCCTACACTGCACTCAGCACTGAGGGGAGCGCCACGGTGGACAGGAACACACGTGGGTCATGGTCACCGCACACCAGGTATTTATGGTCTAGCTGGGGATGCAACACAGCCACACGCCAACCAGAGAGTGAACAAGACAGCATTACACACAGTAAAACAATGTTCCAGGTTAACCAGGAAAGAAGCAAGTGCGACTGTGCCTTTGATTATGTGTTTCCCAACTGAGCAAGTGAGCTAACCTATACATGTTCCTGAAGAAGTGGGTATTTTCTTCTGGCTTCATTATAAAGAAAACAAATACTAATATTTTCTATATTTTTCTGTATATATGAATACATAATAATTTAAATAACTGGATAAATATGAAGGCTGAAAACAAAACACAACAAATAACAGCTGTCGACTTGACTTCCTCATTAGTTAGCTATACGTCCACATACAATTCTAAAGAAACCCATTCTGCTGCTGGTAGTGATTCAGAGTTCAGCTGTGGGATGAAGACAATCCAACTGAAGCTTTTAGAGGCATGGTGATAGAGGACGCTGCTCTGACAGGTATGCCTGTTCTCGGGTGCCATGAAAGGTACCAACTCCTAGAAATGGTCTATATTTTGAATAAATACAAGTGTATATACGTCAAATATTATTGAGGTGTACGTTTGAGACTACGTACTTTTGCACTTTATGTAGTACTATATATGTACTATTCCTCAATTTAAAAAAAGAGAGAGAGAGAACCCATGGCAGTGAAGGGCCACGGCCCAGTCACAGCATGCGGCCCACGTCCAAGTGCTGGGTTGTTCACATCCCTGGACACGGGGCCCTCACGCCCTCTGACACTTGAACAATCTGTTAAGCACACTTACAAGGAGGAGAGGCAGCAAGGGACCATCATCCTGAACAATGTAGTAAGTCAGGAAATCTGAGTTCTAGCCTGGGCTGTGCCACTTATTAGCTGTGGGACCTTGGGCAAGTCACTATACCTTTCTAAACTTCAGGTCTGTTGTCTCATAAAATGGCAATAATAACCACTCCCTGATTGCTTCATAGTATTGATTGTGAGGATCAAAGATCAAGTGTCAGCCAGTCTTACAGTTTCTAATTCTGGTGTCTGTCTACTCTTCCATCCCCACAGGTGTGGACAGCTCCAATGGAAGCTCTCATCACCTCTTACCTGAATTATTGCAACTGCTTCCTCACTGTTCTGTTTGTTTTTAAACCTGCCAACTCCAATCTCCAAGCTGCAGTCAGAGTGATATTTCTAAGACCTAGACCTAATCACAAAAACTTCTTTCTTAAAAACATTCCATGGTTCTCCATTACCTAACTCCTTGTGTGGCACTCAAGGCCCCTCGTGATCTAGTCCTATGATCTCTCTAGATCACTGTTCTCACTCTCAAACCCTACATGACAGCCACACAAACTGTTCACCATTCCCAGACTATGCCAAGAAGCATCACTTCTCTGTATTTTTGCTCACACTGCTCACTCTTCCTGGCATGTCCTTCCCCAAATACCACCTGGTAGACATTTATTAATCCATCAACCAGGAGCTGAAGACTCACCTCTACTATGAAGTCCTTTCTTTTCCCCACTTCTTGATCACAGCCCCCTCATGTATCCCACTTGGTTCACTATCCCAGTTCCTGTGATTCTTAGAAGCCCCTGTACTTGCTAGTTTGTCCATCTCCCCCGCTAAACTTTGAGCACCTTGAAAACAGGAACCCTGTCTTACTGAACTTTGTATCTTCAAAGGGCCAGCTTAGGGTCTGGGACAGAACATTTTGTGAAGAGAAGAGCTCCATACAGATGCTATAACAGGAGAGGTGAGGAGGCAGGAGAGCTTCTCTCACTTCATATGGAGTCTTCTGTTCAAGTTCATATATCCTGAGGCAAACAAACACGACTCCTCATAAACAATAAGAGAAACGGGTCTGTGACTAGCAAAACTGAGAGAATAAGATTATAAGAGGGCAACCTGTTAGCATTTAAAGGGACCTCAGAGATCATCTGGAATAAAACATTTTATCTATGGCCTGGAGACATTAGCAAATTGCCCAAGATCACGCAGCCCACAGCAGCAGCAAGAAGAGATTTTCACAGCTCATCTCCTAAAAGATGTGCCACACACAAATTCAATTTTCAACATCCAAATAATTCAAGGTTAAAAGTCGAGAAAGTGTGCAGAGACTTTACGAAAACATTGTCCTGAGCAGCCCAGGTGAGGGTGGTGAAAGCAGCAAGTCCCTCCTATGGTCCCTTCCTGTCTATGACAAAAAAGGACCTAGTCAAGTTACACTGCTGGGACCCTCACAGGTGCCCAGAAGTTCCCGTGGTGCCTTGGGCCTGGAGTCCACACTGCCCAGAGAATCCAGCTCTGGTCCCTGGCTTATTAGCACACTTGACCCTCACCTCTCACCATCCAGGAAAATGCCCCCCAAATGAGCCAGAGCTCAAGATCTGGGCTAAGGGAATAGATTGTATCTAAAGTTAACCAGGTCTTCAAACATGTGAGACTGCCAATGGAGATGGAAAATCTGATCGTGGGGCAGACTGGTGTTTTGCATTCTTACAGGCATAATCCAGGTACTCCTCTGCAGGGGCTGCCATAAAGCCAACAGAGGAGCCATAGAGACCCAGGAATTTTTGTTCACTTGTTTGATTGAATTCAGCAGCCATGTGAGGGTAAAGGTTTCCGACCTAGGTCAGATGGGACCCCAGAGGTGAGGAAGGGGAGAGACGCCTTTTAGTGCCATGATCCTTCACTGCTGCCCTAGGGGACGGTTCGTGTGTGTCTCCAACCCATGATTTTGCACCATCAGACATGTTCCTGCATGCTTCAGGAACTGCTGCTGAGCCACCTGGGGGAGCCCAAGCCTAGGGGATGGGATCTGGGGAGGGAAGGAGAGGGGATCTACTTTTGTTACGAGATAACACATTCATAGGCCATAATACAGATGAGGAAAAATAGCTCTCCTACCATAAGCTGAATGCAGGAACTGAAACTCTGTTGGATAGAAATGTTAGTTGAAATTACCACTAAGAATCTGTGCAAAGTAGTACATATTGCAGTTACAAAAACAAACTTTGTCTTAAAAAAGCAGTTTCCCCCAGGCTACGCAAGAAACAGTGAACGCAGAGGGTGCAAAGTACCTCTACCCTGGAGAGGGTGACAGACTTGCCATCCAGGAAAGCCCATTCATTGAGGAAGGGTATGTCCTTGGATGCCATGACATCCTCCAGGCAGCTGACCCAGAAGCTGCCTGGAAGTATGTAAGTCCAAGTTCCTGCTCTTTGCTTGTCCATGCTAAGAATAAATTTCAAGTCTCCCAAGCATTGCAAAGGGACTTCACACATGACAGAGGCTTTATGTGCTAGAGGAGGTAAAGGTTCAGGGACAAAACCAATCATCTTTGGCCTCTGAAGAGCTCTGTTTAAAGTCCTAGAGGGCCAGGACCAATGCAGAGGCACTTAATTCCCTGAGACCTCTGGGAGAGCGTGGTGCTGTACAAGGGGCACAGACTGTGGGCAGACAGCTTGGCTTTGAATCTGAGCTCCACTGCTTTTTAGCTGTGCAACTTTGGACACGTTATTTAACCTCTCTGAGCAAAACTGAAGGCAAGAAGCTCTAACTCACAAGATTACGGAAAAAAAATTAAGATTTGTGACAAGAATTGCATGGTGTCTGGAACATGGCAGGTGTTCAGAAAACTCAAATTCCTTTTCCCTCCCCTTCCCCAGGTTCATCATATGCAAAATGGGAGTAACTGTACTTTACAATGCTGCTATGGAATCAAGTGAGACAACAGATGACAATGACTGATAAACAGATTTTTTTGTGAGGAGGTATTTCATTTTTACCTATATTAGTTATCCTGTTTATCCTTTCCCTTCATTTTCAAGTCAGATTACCATTAATATGACCCATCTTTTGGTCTCCAGATTTTGAAAACAAGTCTCTATTGGCTCTGCCTTCTGCAGGGCCAAACAGTTCTTAAGTAAGATCCCTGAAGTCACTAAGAGCTTGGAAGAAAGCTTCAAGTACCCACATTGCTTTCAGAACCAATGAAGGAGTGAAATATTTCCCTGCATCCTGGATAGAGGACATCTTTGGGCATTTAGAGCTGCTAAAAATAGCTCTTTCTGAAGCAACTTCTTGGTCTTCTTGAAAAAGCTGAGAGGAATTTAAACCTGAGAGCCTGGCTCCTTTGCAGGCTTCTATCCCGCATCACAAACGGCCAGCTCTCGAAGGAAGCTGAGAGTACGTACACTGTCCTCTCTGACCTTGAGTCAGCTCCTCCACTGCAGTCAGGAGACCTGGTAGAAGCAGAGGCCAGCCTCCCAACATATGACACGGACCAGCTGTGTGTATGTGTAACTCCAAAGGGAAAAGGATCTGCCCAAAGTCACACCAAAATCAGTAGCAGAGTTAGTGCTATAACTCCAGTCTTCCAACTCCCAGTTTGGGGCTTTCTGACACAATGTGCTAATACCACCCTGTCTAGTGGACTGTGTGAGAAAATGGTCTGGGTTGGTTTAGTCACAGCTTAGAAATATGTTGACTTTTCAAAAGTAAAATTGGGGAAAATCAAGTTAGACGTGGGTTGATATTTTGTGTGCTTTAAAATTAAAACTTAATCAGTACTTTACACATGCCAGGAGCTTTCCAATCTCTCCCTTCCCCACGTCCCCACAATCTCAGGCTCTTCCCGTCTGCTCTCCCTTTCCTCTCTAATCTGACTGCTCTAGTCTAACACCTCAATTTCTCTCTAGCCGACTGCAACTATAATGTTGTGGTTAAGAATGCATGTGGGGGGCTTCCCTGGTGACGCAGTGGTTAAGAATCCGTCTGCCAATGAAGGGGACACAGGTTCAAGTCCTGGTCCGGGAAGATCCCACATGCCGTGGATCAACTAAGCCCGTGAGCCACAACTACTGAGCCTGTCTGTGCTCTAGAGGCCATGAGACACAACTACTGAAGCCCGCGCGCCTAGAGCCCATGCTCTGCAACAAGAGAAGCCACCTCAATGGGAAGCCCGCACACTGCAATGAAGAGTAGCCCCCGCTCACTGCAACTAGAGAAAGCCCGCGCGCAGCAACGAAGACCCAACACAGCCAAAAATAAAAATAAATTTAAAAAAAAGACCCAATGTAGCCAAAAATAAACAAATAAGTAAATAAATAAATAAATTAAAAAATGAAAAAAAGAATGCATGCAGGGACTTCCCTGTTGGCGAAGTGGTTAAGAATCCACCTGCTGATGCAGGGGACACAGGTTCGATACCTGGTCCGGGAAGATCCCACATGCCGTGGAGCAACTAAGCCCATGCACCACAACTACTGAGCCTGCGCTCTAGAGCCCGCGAGCCACAACTACTGAGCCCACGCGCCACAACTACTGTAGCCTGCGCACCTAGAGCCTGTGCTCCACAACTAGAGAAGCCACCGCAATGAGAAGCACGTGCACGGCAACAAAGAGTAGCCCCCGCTCGCCACAACTAGAGAAAGCCTGCGCAGCAATGAAGACCCAAAGCAGCCCAAAATAAATAAGATATAAATAAATAATTTTAAAAAGTCACAATTGCCAAATAAAACAAATGGTATTAAAAAAATAATTACTAAACAAGAAAATGAGGGTATTATCGTGACATTCCAGGCCTTTCCAAATCTGGCCCTTGCACATCTGTAGTCCAGATTCATCTATTACGCCGCCACCCTAGAGCCTATGCTTCAACCATTCTCACTACTTCAAGGTTCTTCAGTGTCACTCCTCACACCTCCATGTCTTTGCCCAGGCTCTACTCTGCCTAGAATGCCCAACTCTTCCTCTGTATGTTTAAAAGAATGCCTCTTAACAGCAACAACAAAAAAACAACCAAACAAACAAAAAAGAATGCCTCTTACTTCTCCCTCAAGTCTCCACTGCTAGGTCCTCTGTGAAGCCTCCCCTTACACCCTCAACCCCAGGCAGAGGTTGTTCCCTCCTCCACTTCCTCTCCTCTTGTACATATTCCTTTTACAATATTCACCACACTGTACAGCCACGAATCTGTTCACACGTCAGCTTCCGAATGGACTGTAAGCTACTTCAGGCAAAGACAGCATCCTTCCTTTTTTCTATTCTAGTGGGGAGGACATTCAGCAAATAAATACTTGTTGAGTAAATGAAGAGGAACTTACATAAAACCATCTACAACCATGAGGTAGGTGTAGCACATTTCTCAGAGAGGTGAGGTAACTTGTCTAAGGACTCACAACTAGTGAGTTGAGTAATCAGGATTCAAACCCAGGACTTACTAACTGCAGAGCCCACATTCTTTCTCCTGCTCCTTGAGTATTAAAGCACCAGCTGAGAGTGGCTTGTTTTTTTGAGCGTGGGGGTCAAGATGCTGGTAAAACCTCTGCATTGCTCCCAAACTGAAACAAACTTCTATACTTTCAAATCTATTTCAACCTCTATCCAAGGAGTGTTGGGCCTTTATTATTTTTGAAAAACAAGTTCCTCGCTGCAGCTTGAAAATGTGGCAAGTCTCTCACTCTCTTCCAAATCCACATCCAGGAAGGGGTGGGTGGGTGGGTGGTGTGTGTGTGTGTATATGTGTCAACGGCAGCCTCAGGGGAAACCGAGGGTGTGTGTGTGTGTATGTGTCAACAGCAGCCTCAGGGGAAACTGAGGATATGTGTGTGTGTGTGCGTGTGTGTGTGTGTGTCAACGGCAGCCTCAGGGGAAACCGAGCAAAAACTGGGTGTGGATACTGGGAGAGCAGAAAAGGTTCTGTGAGGAGGATACACATCTCAGATATTCCAGCAGAAGAGAGATGGGCCAACTTTAAGTCCCAAGGAGAATGGAAGAAATTCTATTCCCGGAGGCTGAACTGCCCCAGTTCCCAGAGGGGACTCCCTGAACAATCAAGCGTGGACAGGCTGAGCCCAGAGCAATTAAGGACATGGAAAGGCCAGCAAGTGTTTCGGGCTTTTTTTTCCCAAATAGAGCCTCACCTCCCACCCCATTCACCACTGTTGGCTTCACTTTTTCCTTACCTGGAGCATAACTGGGGCTATTGGTGGGGTACAGGCTGGGATTGTAGGCAGGGGCTGCAGCTGGATAGGCTGTAGGGTAACCTATGAAGAGACAAAAAAGTGTCATTTAGTTGGGCAAGAAGAAAGCAGATTTCTGAGGAAATGGAATCCAAGTCCCAAGCTTGGCCTTCAGCCTCTTCATGGGCCATTTCAGGTAGTATATGTGACTGCTTTTAGCCTCTCAAGAAAAATCACCAATACCACAGTCCCAACATATACACATTTTTCTGTCTGTTTTTTCAAAGCAGTACAAGAGATATATGTCTATATGCTCACTGTAAAAAACCCTGAAACACTATGGAAGTATATATGGTAGAAAGTGTAAGTTTACTTTCACATTCCTGCCATAATACTACTCTCCTCCCCAGAGATAATAGCAGTTTGGCATCTATGTCTCCAGACAGTTTTCCATGCATTTTTATACACATATATTCAGTGGTGAGCTAGTAAATATTTAACAACTGGCTCAAGGGGATTGGGGTGGAGCCCTATTTGTAGCATTTGCTAAGTTCCATGGTGTAAGCACTCCCAACCATGGCCAATTTCAAGCTACCAACATCACTGAATAAGTATAAGTAGCTGAGAAGCTCACAATTGGGTCTAGAGAGCCCACACAAGCCTGATCCAGTCCACCACTGCATATTATATATAAGGATTAAAAAAACGTTTTTTAATTGTGACAAAATATATATAAAATTTGTGATTTTAACCATTTAAGTGTACAATTCAGTGGCACTAATTACATTCACAATGTTGTGCAACCATCCCCACTATGCATTTCTAAAAGTTTTTAACCACCCCAAACAGAACTCTGTACCCGTTAAGCAATAACACTCCATTCCCTCTTCCCATAACCCATCTTAACTTCTTTTTTTTTTAATATGTTTATTGGAGTATAATTGCTTTACAATGGTATGTTAGTTTCTGCTTTATAACAAAGTGAATCAGTTATACATATACATATATTCCCATATCTCTTCCCTTTTGCGTCTCCCTCCCTCCCACCCTCCCTATCCCACCCCTCTAGGTGGTCACAAAGCACCGAGCTGATCTCCCTGTGCTATGCGGCTGCTTCCCACTAGCTATCTGTTTTGCATTTGGTAGTGTATATATGTCCATGCCACTCTCATTTTGTCCCAGCTTACCCTTCCCCCTCCCCGTATCCTCAAGTCCATTC
Source organism: Lagenorhynchus albirostris (assembly GCF_949774975.1). Taxonomy (NCBI): domain Eukaryota; kingdom Metazoa; phylum Chordata; class Mammalia; order Artiodactyla; family Delphinidae; genus Lagenorhynchus; species Lagenorhynchus albirostris. The sequence goes on from NC_083103.1 coordinate 51,073,246, forward strand.
TCTAGTAGGTCTGCATCTTTATTCCTGTCCTGCCCCTAGGTTCTTCATGATTAACTTCTAATCTACTTTCTGTCTCTATGAATTTGCTTATTCTAGATACTTTATGTATTCTAACACATGGAATCAAACACTATTTATCCTTTTGTGCCTGGCTTCTTAGCATAATTTTTTCAGAGTTCATTCATGTTTTAGCATGTATCAGAACTTCATTCCTTTTTATGGCTGAGTAATATTCCACTGTGTATATATACCACATTTTGTTTATCCATTCACCTGTTGATGGACACTTGGGTTGTTTCCACCTTTTGGATATTGTGAATAATGCTGCTGTGAACACTGATATACAAGTATCAGTTTGAGTCCCTGTTTTCAATTTTTGGGGGTATATACTGAGGAGCAGAATTGCTGGGTTATATGGTAATTTTATCTTTAGCTTTTTGAGGAACCACCAAACTGTTTTTCACAGTGGCTATACCATTTTACACTCCCACCAGCAATGCACGAGGGTTCCAATTTTTACACATCCTCACCAACACTTGTTATTTTCTATTTTTTTTTAATTATAGCCATCCTAGCAGGTGTGAATTGGTATCTCTTTGTGGTTTTGATGTGCATTTCCCTAATGATTAATGATGCTGAACATCTTTTCATGTGCTTACTGGTCATTTGTACATTTGTTTGGAGAAATGTCTATTCAAAATATGTGCCAATTTAAAAAGTCGGGTTGTTTTGTTGTTGAGTTGTAGGACTTTTTAATGTATTCTGGATATTAAACCTTTATCAGATTTGTCATACTGAGTGAAGTAAGCCAGACAGAGAAAGACAAATATATGATATCGCTTATATGTGGAATCTAAAAAAAAAATGGTACAAATGAACTTATTTACAAAACAGAAATAGAGTCACAGATGTAGAAAACAAACTTATGGTTACTGGGGGGGAAAGTGGGGTGAGGGGGATAAATTGGGAGATTGGGATTGACATATACAACACTACTATATATAAAATAGATAACTAATAAGGACCTACTGTATAGCATAGGTCAGTTCTCTGTAATGAACTATATGGAAGAAGAATCTAAAAATGAGTGGATATATGCATATGTATAACTGATTCACTTTGCTGTTCAGCAGAAACTAATAACATTGTAAATCAACTATACTCCATTAAAAACTAAGAAAACAAAAAAACTATCAGATTTAATTTTGATGAAATCCAATTTATCTATTTTTCCTTTGTTGCTCATGTTTTTGGTGTCATATCTAAGAATACACTTGCTAAATCCAAGGTCATGAAGATTTACCCTATATTTTCTTCTAAGAGTTTTAAGGCTTTGACCCTTATATTTATATCATTGATCCTTTTTTTTTGGCTGTGCTGCATGGCTTGTGGGGATCTTAGTTCCCTGACCAGGGATTGAACCCGGGCCCTCGGCAGTGAAAGCATGGAGTCCTAGCCACTGGACTGCCAAGGAATTCCCATCATTAATTCATTTTTGTATATGGTGTGAGATAAGGGTAAATGTTGTTTTAAATTCTATTTTTTCACTTTAACATTATAAGCATTTTCCCACGTAATTCTCTTCAAAACACTTTTTAATATCTTGATAATATTCCATTATGTAGATATAGCAAATTATTTAACCATAACTCTGTTTTTATAGGTTTAGGTTGTTTTCAAATTTTCATTATTATAAATAAAGGTATGAGAACAACCCAAATAAATCTTTGGCTGCATTTCTGATTATTTTTTCAGGAATGAGTTCTAGAAGTGAGCTTTCTAGGTCAAAAGATAGTGCTATTTTTAAAGCCCATTCATTCAACAAATATTTCAGTATCTACTCTGTGCCAGACACTGTGATCCCTGCCCTTGTGGAGCTTATATTTTAAGAGGGTTGGAGAAGGCAGTGGATAAATAGTAACTATTAAAAAAACAGTCTTAAGTGCTATGGAAAAGAGAAAAAGGGCAGGGTAAAGGGCATCAGATGTGCCACGGTGTTGGGACTGCACTATTAAATAGGGTAACCAGTATAAGACACACTGAGAAAGTAAGGTTTCCACACAGACTTGAAGGAAATAGAGTTAACCAAGCAAGATGGCTGAAGGAAGAACATTTCACAGGAAGGAAAGAGTCAGTTCAAAGGCCCTAAGTTGGGAGTATATGATATGGGATATGTCTGAGGAATAGCAAAGAGGCCAGTGTAGCTAAAGTGGAACAAGCGAGGGGGAAAGTAGTTGTAGAGGAGTCAGAGAGATAGAAGGCTGGTCAGTTCGTGTAGGGCCTTCAGGCTACTGTAAGGACTTCAACTTTTACTCTGAGTGAAATGAGAAGCCATGATGGGGTCTTGAGCAGAATAATAACATGGTCTGACTTATGTTTGAAAAGAGTCACTCTGATTGCTGTGTGGAAAACAGACTATAATGGGGGAAGAGTAGAGAAGCAGAGAGACCAGTTAGGAGGCTACTGCAAACTCCTTGCAATAGATGATGGGGCTCAGATCAGGGAAGTAGCAGCAGAAATGATGAGAAGTGACATGCTAAGAATCTTCACATACTTTGCCACACTGCTTTCTAGAAAGACTATCAATTTGTACTCACACTAGCAGTGTGTAAGTGCCTGTCTCATTGCTCCCTGCAGTTTTTAAATGCTCATTGGTATTTTGACCGACAATGGAAAGCTGATTTTAAAAGTCAAAGATTAAATCCCCAAATCCCTAAAAGCTTCTTTGGGATTTATAAATATTGAGCTTTAATAATGTATCTTTGTTAATATACCTTTCCCTAAATCCTTTCCAATTCCAAAGAAAATTCATCTCTCTTTACTCCCAATCATTTTCTGATTTCAGAACCAAGGCAGCCAACTTGTCACTTAATTAGCAATATGGAGGTCTGTCACTTCTCAAGGAGAAAGTCAAGGGTTTAATTTGGGAAGCGAAGTGACCTGGTCTCATGGCTGAAATCTGTATTCAGCTTCATGTGAGAGACTGTACAGCCAAGGGTAATCATACCCCTATTATGTCATTTCAGATGTCTTTTACTTTAGGGGCAATTACAGGATCTTCCTTCAGTGTTTCTAAGTAGAATTATTTTTCATTCACTTGAATTTGGCAGGTATCAAAGAATGGTAGCATTAGAAAAAGCCCTCTTAATTTTCTAGGTGACATCCTTAGGCTGAGAAAAAGGAAGGGATTACAGAGGTTAGAAGCACCTTCAAGGCCATTTGAGGCTAGGGCTACTCTGCAACACACTCACGCATCATTCATCCCCGCTCTTACGCCTCTACTGACCATAATAAACTCTGTCCTTTCCTGAGACTCGGCAGCCCCCTCCACTGTGAAACTGCTCTGATTGTCTGAAAGGGACTTCTCATACTTCACCAAACTCTATCTGTACCTTCTACCCTGTAGGACAGAACAAATTTGAAGACACATGCGTCCCCAATGACAGAACTTATCACAGTGTACTTCGACGGTTTGTTTACATTTCCTGTCCTCCCCCCTTTCCCCAATCTGTAAGCTTCTTGAAGGCATAGCTATGTCTCATTTGCCTGTACACAACAGCTCTTGATCAGTTCCTATTTTCTACTCTCTGAGCATACCACCACCTCCTCTTCCCCTCAGCCTGGACAGCAAGCATCCAAGCTTCTCAAACACAGGGTGGTGATGAATAAATAGTCTGTGTGGCCAGTAGAGAGTATCCCTTCCCAACCATCAACTTCCCCTGTCCAAAAAGGGCATCATATGAAAGCTGGGCTTCCTTCCTACAACTTTTCTGGGTTTGTTTTGTTTATTTTGTTTCCTTGTCCCCAACTGATATTACTCATCCTGCTGCCTCTGTTGATGATGCTGGCATCTCTAGTGCCTAGCACAGATAACTGTAGAGAATAGGTACTCAATAAAGAGATTACCCAGGGCATTGTATTCTGGAGCTATGAAAGGTTTAAAAACAAAAGAAACAAATCCAAGAGGGTCCCTGGCTTTGAGAGTGTCACCAAGTAATGAGAGAGAAAAACAGATGAGTGGACAGTTAGAATGCAGCCCGAAAAGTGCCATGACAAGGATGTAAAGTGAGCAGAAAAGGGGCCTTTATCAACCAACATTTATTTAGTACCTATTGTCTGCCAGGGATTATACTGGGCACTAGGTGTCCCTTGATGTGGACAAAAAAAGGGGAGGAAGAACATTCCGGGCAGAAGGATGAAGGGTAGCATTTTGGGGACATCCGTAAGTGGCTTGCCTTGTACCTTCCTTGGCTCTATGAAGCAGGACTGATGGGTTAACCACACCTAAAAGGGTAGGTTGCCTTTTAGGTCTTGATCTCATCATTTTGTCTTCTTGTGACCATATCTCCCTTTACAGTCACTGACCCTAACTTACCTTTTCAGTTTCATCTGTCCACTACCTATGCCCAAGTTTCATATTGCTAGACTGGACTGCTGTCCTGAACTCCAGACTCACAGTATCTAACTACCTACTTAACATCTCCACTTGGATGTTTGCTAGACATCAAGGCTATATGGGTAGAGTGGCTAAGCGTATGGTCTCTGGAGCTAGATCTAAGCTTAGGTTTGAATTCCAGCAACACCACTAATTATTTGTGTGACCTTGGGCCACTTACTTAACCTCTCTGTGCTTTAGTTTTCTCATTTGTAAAGTGGGAATAATAATATTATTTACTTAATAGGTTGCTATAAGTATTAAATTAGTAAGACCTCAAAGTACTAGGAGCCCGGCAAACAGTTAAGACTTCAAAAAGTTAGCGATTATTATTTTAAACTTATGACATTCAAAAATTAAATATTTACTTTTATCTTCCCATTCCCTTCCAAATCTGTTCTCTAAGCTTTTTCTCCACACCAGTAAACGACAACTCATTCTTCTAGCTCCTGAGGCCAAAAATCTTAGAGTCATCCTTGACTCTACTCTTCTTCTCCTATCCACATCTAATCCATCAGCAAATCCTTTCAGTTCCACCTTTAGAATATATTTAAAATCTGACCACATCTCATTGCCTACATACTTGCTATCCTAGTCCAAGTCATTGTTATTTCTCACCTAGATTATTGCAATAGCTTCTTAAGGGGTCTCCCTGCTTCTACCTTTGATCCTATGCAGTCTCTTTACCACACTCCTCTCTTTAAGCCCCACAGTAGCTTCCCAAGACAATTATGGTGAAATCCTTTCAATGACCCACCAGCTACCTCTCTAACCTCCTCTCCTTGCCCACATGCTAATCTACTCCAGCCACAATGGCCTCCTTGCTGTTCTTCAAATGTGTCAAGCACTTTCCCATCTCAGAGCCTTTACCCTGACCCTTTCTTCCCTTCTGGAACTCTGTTCAAAGGTCACCTTACATTCTAAAATACTACCTTCAACTTTCATTACTCTCTGTCCTCCTTATCATGCTTTGTTTTCCTTCACAGCAGTTAACAACCTGATATACTATATGTTTACATATTTATGGGAGACTGCCTATCTCCCACTACTAGAATATAAGTTTCAGGTCATAGTAACACTTGCTAGACTGGCTATTACCTGCTGAAGTCTCCTCTCAGCACACTCCCAAGACTCTGGATAGGTTCTGCCCCACCAAAGCGAGTGGAGCGCATTCCAAGTCCCAGTTCCCCAAGACTGCCTGGATCTGTTAAAGTGCATTGGGGGTAAAGACATGGAATTCAAATAATATACCATGGATATTTCACCCACCACTCAGACAAAAGATATTTTCATACATGCTAAGTCATTCAAGCCTCAAAACAACACTAATGTTACTTTCCCCATTTTGTAAGGAAATCAAGGCTCAAAGAGGTAAAGTGATATTTTGGCTGAGATTATTCAGTAAATCAGTGGTGGAAACTGGCCTTTTCCACACCTACCAAATAACTATGACTTGCTCCTTGGGAACAAGTGTGCCCCTCCTGTATTTATATTCTTTGGAGGTCAAGAGTGAAGAGAATAAATGGACACAAGTGAGCTTTTCTCCTCTGTACCTCAAAGGCTACAGTAGTGATCAGGTTTCCTAGGATTCTGATGCGTACATTTTAACTGCTTTACAGATGTTAATACAATCTAATCCCTTTTACTTGTTGTTACTAGGATTAGGACTGAAGAAATGTAAAGCTATTTTCTTGATTAATATGGAAATTAGAAATTACTTTCAAGAGAAATCAGAAACTATTTCTGAAACTACTTGATCTTTAGGAAGTAAAAATAGCAGAGTATCAAAAAGGTAGTGGAAGACTAACTCCTTGGGTCAGGAAGACAAAGAGGATTACTCCTTTGTGAGCAGGGGGAACACTTATGCAATGAAGACAGAGCTTTACCTCTGAAGCTCACAATTAAAATGAAGAAAACTGTCCCCCAACCCTAGGGGCGACCAAAAGAACCATACAAGCAAAACAAAAATCTTTAATTCTCTCAAAATAAAAAAGAAGAGGGCAAGAGGAAGGATACAGTTTTGAATCTATAACACGTTCTGAGCACTGTGCCAGGCACTTCTTTATCTGACTTAATTTTTACCCTAACTCTATGAAATACATTATTAGTCCCATTTTATAGATGAGGATATTGAAGCTTAGACTTATCTTACACAACTACTAAAAAGAGAGTGGAGACAGAACTGGGCCTGTTGAATGAGACAAAGTCCATTCTAACAACCTCCCTCAAAACATGAGTCTACTTTGCATAAACCTCTGGATTTGGCTGCCGTTTTCTTTGCCAACATTCTTTTACTTCAGATTCAAAACCTGAGAAAACAGGAAATTACTCAGGAGAATCGATTTGGTCAAAGATGGTGCAGTTATTTAAAAAAAAAAAAAAGCTATTCTGTTCCCACTCAGTATCCTAATATAGGTCATGCTCACGTTACTGAAAAGCATCACACAGGCACTGAATTACACAGTTAAAAGAGGTATTAGAGATGATTGAGTCTAATTTGACACTCAGCACTGTAATATCTTCTATAGTGGCCCACATGGCTGGCCACATGGCCTCTGCCAGGACACCTTCTAATGATGGTGTGTTCAGAATCTCTTGAGGCAGTCAAAGCTCCTGTTGGAGAGCTCTGGAGGTTAAGAAATTCTTTACTCTGCGCTAAAAATCAACCTTGTAAGGACTCTAACCCTGAACAGCTTCTAAACTACTGGTCCTAGTTCCACCTTCACAGAACATGTCTGTTTCCTCTGCTCCAGCACAACTGTCCACAGATATGAAGATATCTGTTATTCTTCCTGAATTTTCTCTTGCTCAAATCCAGACTCAATTCCTTCAACTCTTCCCCATCCTGATTGTCCACCTTTGGTCAGACTTCAATTTACAAATCATCTTCCCTTAAAATAATTCCATTTTCTTCCTGCCTCGCTCACTCTTCTTTTTTTCCCTTGATTTAAAAAAAAAAAAAAAGAACTGAATTGACACAACAAGACTGGTAATAAGTGGTCAATGAAGGCCTAAAGTGACTTAATCCAGATTTCTTCATCATTATCCATCAGCATAGTTAGCACCTAGCAGATGCTTACCGTGCCAAGCATGGTGCTAGGTTCTCTACATAGAGCTTACAGTCTAACAGGGAAGTAACATAGATTATTTATATTAATCTATAGGCAATATATATGATATATAATCAGAGAATGTTGGGGTATTCTAGAAATGCTGAGGAAGGAGTGAAGAACAGGTCTGGGACAGTTGGGAATAGCTTTTCAGATGAAGAAAGATTTTAGCTGGCCTTGAACAATGAATAAGAGGAGTTTGTCAGAGGTGTGTGAGGGTGCGGACAAAGAAATATATATTCGTTTCATGCATGAAGGCATGAAAATGTATCCCATATCAGGCAAATGGCAAATAGTTCAGTGTGGTTGGAGGTTACAGTGAGTGGGGAAGAGTGGCAGGAAATGAAGGTTTAAAAAATACGCTGCGGGGGCTTCCCTGGTGGCGCAGTGGTTGAGAGTCCGCCTGCCGATGCAGGGGACACGGGTTCGTGCCCCAGTCCGGGAAGATCCCACATGCCGCGGAGCGGCTGGGCCCGTGAGCCATGGCCGCTGAGCCTGTGCGTCTGAAGCCTGTGCTCCACAACGGGAGAGGCCACAACAGTGAGAGGCCCACGTACCGCAAAAAAAAAACAACACTGGGGACAGATTGTGAAGAGATCTGAATGTCAGGCTAAGACATGGAATTTAAGAATCCATTGGAGGATTTTAAATTGGAGAGTTTCAAATTTGTGTTTTATAAAAACAACTACAGTAGCAATGTAGAAAGGGGTTCAGAGTGGGTGAGATCAGAGAAAGAGGGACCAGATGGGAAGTTGGTGCAACAGCCCAAAGGCAAAGCTAAAACATTAACAATGGGATAAAGAGAGTGGAATTACAAAGATGTTTAGGAGACAGAGCTCACGAAACTTCATCCTGACAGCAAAATCATTTTTATTGCACTGAGCTGAAAGGCTAAAAGTAAAGATAGGAAACATTCTAACTGCAGGGTTTGTGGGCTTTTTTCCCCCTTTTCTTTAAATAGGCAGAAGGAAAGAAAATAAATTAAATGGACCCTTGAATGTGTTCGCTCCAGATAAAAAGCCTAAATCTGAATTCCTCTTACTAGTTGGGAGGCCTGGCTGCTAAGAGTGCTATACTGGTGGGAATGTAGGTCAGGGAGGCAGGCAGCAGTTCTGCAGTGCTGGCTCTGGAGCAGCCCATCAGACCTGAATCTGAGGAAGCCTGTACACTGGATTCAAGGCCCACCCACCCGGCCTCCCACTAGTGAGCCCCAGGGAAATATAAGGGTGTAAGTGAGGCATTGTTCTTAGTTGGGGCAAGGCAACTCCCCCGTGAGGTAACAAGAAAGGGGGCACTATCCTGTAATCAACTGTGCTCTGAGTTACGTTGTTGCATCTTCAGGGAGAACTCATCCATCAGGTGAAAGGCCACCAACCTGCGGGTCATTCACCTTGGCTGGGCCCTAGAAGAGAAAGGCTGCTGAAACCAGAGCAGGCCTAGCTTGGTATGTCTTCAGTGTAAAAACAATATCACAACAAAAAAAGATAAGAAAATAGGCTAGGTTCAAGCTAGTAATAAAATTGCTACTAAGTAAGCACATAGGTAAGTGTGTTCCTACTCCTCACGGGAAACATTCTTTTACAAATCTAAAAATATCACCGAAGTTCCCTATCTGCCAGTATGGGAGAAATTTTAATGGAAAGCAGATGGCCTATTCTGTCTCAACCACCACTCCAGGAGTATGCTGCTGCTCCCCCCGCCCCGCCACCATCTATAAGACAGATGGGAGGTGCTCAGCACTTTACAGACTGTTCGTGAATGATTCCTGCCCTCCCTGCATTTATCTTTTAAAAGAGATAAAAAAGCAAGATGAAATCTTGCAAACTGATGATTTGGTCCATGAATCCCTTTCCCTCCCAGATCAATTCACTCTTTCATTTCATTATTCTGTTTAACAAGATTTGGTAAAGGAAAGAATCTTGCTCAGATTCAATAAAATATATTGGGATACTTGGTTTTTCATGTGAAGAAAAAATAATTAGATCCCCACCTCTCACTTCTCCAATTCCAGAAAGACCAAAGACCTAAATTAAACAAAAACTTTAAAACTATTAGAAAAAAAAAAAAGGAGAATATCAGTTTGACCTTGGGATTAGAAAGTATCAATATTTCTTAGATGAGACCAAAAGTTTGATAAATTTAACTTATCAAAATTTAAATCTGTATGACAAGATGCTATAAACAGAGTTAAAAAGCAAGCACAGAGGGCTTCCCTGGTGGCGCAGTGGTTGAGAGTCCACCTGCCGATGCAGGGGACACGAGTTCGTGCCCCGGTCTGGGAAGATCCCACATGCCGTGGAGTGGCTGGGCCCGTGAACCATGGCTGCTGAGCCTGCGCGTCTGGAGCCTGTGCTCCACAATGGGAGAGGCCACAACAGTGAGAGGCCCACATACCAAAAAAAAAAAAAAAAAAAAAAATAGCAAGCACAGAGTAAGAAAAGATATTTATCACACATTTAAAAAGAACTAGTATCCAGAATAAAGAACTCATATTAATCAGTAAGAAAATGAAAATAAGGCAAGAGAATCTAATCATGCAATTCATGGAAGAAATCACTCAAATGAGTCGGGAGATGGAGGAGAAAAGAAAAAGATGTTCAACGACACTAGTAATCAGCAAAATGCAAGTAGATGGAATACAATATCATTTCACACCTATCAGACTGACAAATATTTTGAAGTCTGACAATATCAAGTGTTAGGAAGGATCTGAAACAATGGGAATTAATAAAAGCATTCTGAAAGGCAATTTTGTAATACCAAATAAAGACATACAACCTAGCAGAATCTGTTTCTAAGTATATAAGCTTGGGGAACTGGAATTGGAGCTGGGCCTTGTGGAATAGGCAGGATTCTGACAGGCAAAGATAAAAGAACTGGCATTCCCAAATAAAAACAGTATAAGCAAGGTCATAGAGACAGGAAACCATTTGAGGAATAGCCAGACTCTTTTCCAAAGTGGCTATACCATTTTTACACTCCTAGCATCAGTATATAAGAGTTTTAATTTCTCCATATCCTTGCCAACACTTGTTATTATCTGCCTTTTTAATTATAGCCATTCTAAGGGTGTTAAATAGAACCTTACTGTGGTTTTGATTTGCATTTCCCTGATGACTAATTATGTTGAACACCTTCTCATGTGTTTATTAGCCATCTTTATATCTTCTTTGGAGAACTATCTATTCAGATTCTTTGCATATTTCTTAATTGGGTTGTCTTTATTATCAACTTGTAAGAGTTCTTGACATATAAACATTGGTACAAGTCCCTTATCTGTCAGATGATTTGCAAATATTTTATCCCAAATATGTGGGTTGTCTTTTTGTTTTACTGATGGTGTCCTTTGAAGTACAAAAGTTTTAAATTTTGATTAAGTCCAATTTACCTATTTTTTCTTTGGCTTCTTGTGCTACTGGTATCATATGTAAGAAACCCTTGCCAAATCTAAGGTCACAAAGATTTACCTCCAAGTTTTCTTATAAGAGTTTTATAGTACTAGCTCTTATATTTAGGTCTTTGAACCATTCTGAGTTAATTTTTGCATATGATGTGAAAGAGGGGTCCTATTTCATTCTTTCACATGTAGATATCTAGTTGTCCCAGCACCATATGTTGAAAAGACTGTTCTTTCCCCCACTGAATTGTTTTTGGTACCCTTGTTGAAAATCACTGAGTGTAAATACGAGGGTTTATTTCTGGACACTCAATACTATTCCAGTGATCCATATGTCTACCCCTATGCCAAAAACACAGCCTTGATTACCTGTAGCTTTCTAATAAGTTCTGGGAAATTGGGAAGTGTGGGTCCTCTGAATCTGTTCCTGTTCAAGATTGTTTTGGCTAATATGGGTCCTTTGAATTTCGATGTGAAGTTTAGGAACAGCTTGCCAAAATATGCAAACAAATCAGCTGGGATTCTGATAGGGACTGTGTTGAATCTGTAGATCAATTTGGGGAGTATTACCATCTTAAAAATATTAAATCTTTCAATCCATGAACATGGGATATTTTTCTAATTATTTAGATTGTTAATTTCTTTCAAGAATGTTTTGTAGTTTTCAGAGTTTATGTTTTATGCTTCTTTTGTTAAATTGATTCCTATTTTTTTTGTTTTGATGCTATTGTAAACAGAATTGTTTTCATAATTTCATTTTTGGATTATTTATTACAACTGTACAGAAATATGATTGATTTTTATATATTGATCTTATATCCTGCAACCTTGCTGAACTCATTTACTAGATCTAATAGTTTCTGCATGGATTCCTCAGAATTTTCTCTATGCAAGATCGTGTCATCTGCAAAGACAGCTAGTTTACTTCTTCCATTCCAATCTGGATGACTTTTATTTCATTTTCTTGCCCAACTGCCCTGGTTAGAACCTCCAGCACAATGTTCAATAGAAGTGGTGAGACCTGAAATCCTTGCCTGTTCACAATGTTATGGGAAAAGCATTCAGTCTTTTTCTATTAAGTATGATGACAGCCATGGGTTTTTCATAAATGTCCTGTATCAGGTTGAGGAAGTTCCTTCTATTCCTAGTTTGTTGGAGTTTTTGTTTATTTCTTTGTTTCTTTAAATCATGAAAGGGTATTAGAGTTTGTCAAAAGCTTTTTCTGTATCTATTGAGATGATTATGTGAGTTCTGTCCTTTAATGTTTTAATATGGTGTGTTGCACTGATTGATTTTCCTATGTTGAATAGATCTTCCCCCCTGGGATAAATCCCACTTGGTCATAGTGTATAATATAACCCTTTCTATACGTTATTGCTCGTTTTGCTACTATTTTGTTGAGGACTTTTGCATTTATATTCAAGTGAGATATTAGTCTATAGTATTCTTATGATGTCTTTGTCTGATTTTGGTATCAGGACAATACTTGCCGAGAGCACTCCCCCCTCCTCTATTTTTTGGAAGAGTCTGTGGAAGGTGAGTGTTAATTCTTATTTAAATATTTGTTAGAACTCACCAATGAAGATGTCTGTCCTGGGCTTTTCTTTGTAGAAAGTTTGTTTTTTTACTAATTATGTTATAGGTCTATTCAGATTTTCTACTTTCACACCATTGCAAAGTTGAAAAATCCTAAGTTGAATCATCGTAAGTCAGGTACCATCTGTAGTTCTTCCATTTCTCCTAGATATCTGATTTGTTGGCATATAATTGTTCATAATATGCCCTTACAATCCTTTTTATTTCTGTAAAATCAGTAATAATGCCCCCTGTATCATTCCTGATTTTACTAATTTAAGTCTTCTCTCTTTTATTCTTAATCAGTCTAGATAAAAGTTTGTTAATTTTGTTGCTCTTTTCAAAGAACCAACTTTTGATTTATTGATTTTCTCTATTGTTCTTCTGTTTTTTAATTTCATTGATTTCTACTCTAATCTTTATTATTCCCTTCCCTTTACTTGTTTTAGGTTTAGTTTACTCTTTTATTCCCCCCAGTGTGTTAAGGTGGAAGGTTAGGTTACTGAGTTGAGATCTCTCTTCTTTTTTTTTTTTTTGCGGTATGTGGGCCTCTCACTGTTGTGGCCTCTCCCACTGTGGAGCACAGGCTCCGGACGCGCAGGCTCAATGGCCATGACTCACGGGCCCAGTCGCTCCACGGCATGTGGGATCCTCCCGGACTGGGGCATGAACCCGCGTCCCCTGCATCAGCAGGCGGACTCTCAACCACTGCACCACCAGGGAAGCCCCTTTTCTTCATTTTTAATGTTGGCATTTATAGCTATAAATTTCCTTCTAAGTATACTTTAGCTACATCCCATAAATTTTGGTATGGTGTGTTTTACTCATCTCCAAGTATTTTCTAATTTCCCTTGTGATTTCTTCTTTGACCCACTGATTATTCAGGAGTGTGTTATTTTTCACTAAATTGTAAATTTCTCAAATTTCTTTTTATTACTAATTTATAACTTCATTCCATTGTAACTGGAGAACGTACTCTGTATGAGTTCAATCCTCTAAATGTACTGAGAGTTGTTTTATGGCCCAGCATACTGACTATCCTGGAGAATGTTTCATGTGTACTGGAGACAACTAAATTCTGTTGTTGGCGTGTCCTACAGATATCTGTTAGGTATAGTTTGTTTCACATATTTTGGGATTCTATTGTTAGGTGTATATATGTTTATAATTGTTATACCTTCATGAATGATTGACTCTTTTATTATTATTATAAAATGTCTCTCTTTAACTCTAGTAACATTTTTTGTTGTTGTTTTAAAGTCTGTTCTGTCTGATAATAGCATAGCCACCCTAGCGTTCTTAACATTAATGGTAGTTATTACTATAAAATAATTACCTACAGCAACAGTAATTTATAATTAATATAATGATAATAACTTAATTCAATGAATATTTAATGAGTAACTAACTGCCTGCTCTCTTCCAGGCACAGGAGGTTCTTGACTTTTATACTTAAAGAGCTCACAGTCTAGAAAGACATGAAATTAATGAACAACTTCTTCAGAGAACAGGAAGCCAAAAGGAGCAGGGGAATAATAACTCAAGGCCAACACTTCTTTCTTTGGGGGAAAACACTGCTTTCTTTCCTACCAAAGTGGGAAATAATTTTGTGATCCAGGCAAGTAAATCAGCCACAAGCAAAGAGCAAATCAGTTTAATGTGCATGATTCTTGCCCAGACAAGATTTAATCCATTTGCTTTTTGTACCGACACCACATATAATGTATCAGAGGCAGACACACTGCTTGTGTTCCCTTTAAAACCCAAAGAGGCCTTGCCTGACAGCCTGGTGGAGTGGGAAGTACACTGGAATTGGATTTAGATTCCAGTAAACCTAAGCTCTAGTCTTAGCTTTGCCACTTACAAGCAGTAAAAACTTGTACACACTTATTGACTTTTCTTAGTCTTTCTTCATCTGTAAAATCAATTTTTTAATAAAAATTTCTACCTCATACAACTGTTATAAGGATTCAATGAAATTACAAATGGTAAAGTTGTAAAGTATTTTACTTCTTATCTATTATTACATGGGGTTCTGCGGACCCTTGTTTTCTAAAGCTTCAGAGAAAATTTGGTAAAGGCGAGTCCAATTTTTTTCTTCCAGTTTTATTGAGATATAATTGACTTATAATAATAAGTTATTGACTTATATAACTGACTTATTATAATTGACTTATAATAATAAGTTTAAGGTGTACAGCATAATGATTTGACTTACATACATCATGAAATGGTTATCACGATAAGTTTAGTGAACATCCATAATCTCATGTAGATATAAAATTAAATAGAAATATATATTTTTTATTTGTGATGAGGATGCAGGATTTGCTCTTAGTAAATTTCATATATAAAATACAGCAGTGTTAATTATATTTATCATGTTGTACATTACATTCCTAGTACTTATTTATCTTATAACTGAAAGGTAATTTTGTTTTTAGAAGTCAAATCTGGCTTTGTTAGCAAAGAAGCTGAGACCCAAAGTAAGCCAGTCCAAAGCTGACTACATAGGTAATGTAGGAGGTTTGAGGATACCTCTTCCTTTCTAAGAAGCTCGAAGGAATTGTTAGACTTCAACTATCATTGTTCTAAAAAAGAAAATTTTCTATAAACCAAGTAGGCAAGGGGAGAAGATCCCTTTTGTTTTCTCTGAGGATCTCTGCTGTCTCTTCATAACTCATAAGGAGAAAAATCCCCCTGTTCCATCTGGTCCATCCAAAGGGTTGACCAGTCACAACAGATCATCCAAATTAAATTCTCTGAGCCTCAGTTCATTCACCTACAAAGCAAGAACAATCTCTCCCACACTGGCAACCTGTCCCAGACTCTTCCTGCCATGACAGAGAGCTACTCATTAGAAAGGGCAGCCAGATCAAAGGAGTCTTTCCCTCAACCCCATCTCATAATTCTCTGATGTGACCCCGTCCCCTCCCCTCCTCTTCTCTCTCCCTCCCTCCCTCCCTCTCTCCTTTCCTTCCTTCCTTTCTCTTCTCCTTCACTTCTCCCTTTGAAATTTACTGAGAATCTACTCTGTACCCATCTTTGTGCTAGGCTCTGGGGATATAATGATGACTAATAAAACAATGGCTACTAATGTTTTAGTACCTAATGAGAGCCTAACTACATACCAGGTGTTTATATATACATATTCATTCTTGGAAATAAAGAAGCAGCATAAAGTAAGTAGAAAGAGAACTGGATTGGCTGCCAAAGTTTTGGTTTCTACTTCCAATTTTGATATTTGTCCATCCATCTATTTACCCAAAAAATATTTAGACAATATTCATGGTATGCAGGGGGCCAGCTGGGTACTAGTAAATCAGATACTGAATTCACTGTGAACTGTAATAAGTTCTTTCCTTAGGCACTTATAAGACCTCAGATTCCTCATCTGAGAATAAGATTGTATTTGATGACCTCTAATGAAATTATAGCTCTAAAACATAATGACAGCCACCATCTGGACTGAGAATATAGATAGATAAGATGAGCAGAAGATGGGCTGGAGAGATCTGAATGGTCAGGTCATAAAAATCTCCTATTGCAAGCTAAGAAGTTTCGACTTTATCCAAAGGACAGTGAAGAATCATTAAAGGGTTTTAAGCACTTGAGTGATGTGGTCAAATTTTCAAGTTAGAAAAATGATTTTAGTTGATTTATAAAGAACTCATTAGGGAGAAGGTATGTGATAGGAGTCAGAAAGACCAGTTAGGGGGCAGTGTAAATAATCCAACAAAGAGTAAGAATGGCCTGAATGATAAAGGGTGGGAAGGATGGGGAAGAAAGATGTAATCTGAGAAACATAAAGGTATTTATTTACTTATTTATTTATTTTAAAAGGGAAAACTTGACTATTTAGTAGTTTTTGTTTTTTTTTTTGGCTGCATTGGGTCTTCGTCGCTGCGCATGAGCTTTCTCTAGTTGCAGTGAGTGGGGGCTACTCTTCGTTGTGGTTCGCAGGCTTCTCATTGTGGTGGCTTCTCTTGTTGCGGAGCACGGGCTCTAGGCACGTGGGCTTCAGCAGTTGTGGCACACGGGCTCAGTAGTAGCATGACCTTGGGAAAGCTCATCCCCAGTCATTTTATTTGGAAAATAAGGGCTATCTCCCCAGACTTGTTATAAGAAATATATAGGGGAAAAACCCACAAAAGT
Organism: Lagenorhynchus albirostris; assembly: GCF_949774975.1. Lineage (NCBI taxonomy): Eukaryota > Metazoa > Chordata > Mammalia > Artiodactyla > Delphinidae > Lagenorhynchus > Lagenorhynchus albirostris. The sequence continues at coordinate 51,089,918 of NC_083103.1, forward strand.
TCTTTGCAAAGAACAAAGTACAAATGTCAGTTAGTCTTAAAACCTCCACCAGGTGATCCTTAACAGAGAAGGGTGAAAGGTACAGGGCCTGGGTCACTGCAGAGAAAGATTTTTTTTTTTTTAAACCTTACTGATATATCAGATTATTCATTGTATTTGCAGGCTGTCAGCTTAATTATTGAGGTCCTCTAGCTGATAAACTGCCGTGTCAAATACAAATCTGCTTTTTTTTAACTTTTTAAATTTAAATTTATTTTTGGCTGCATTGGGTCTTTGCTGCTGTGCAAGGGCTTTCTCTAGTTATGGTAAGTGGGGGCTACTCTTTGTTGTGGTGTGTGGGCTTCTCATTGCGGTGGCTTCTCTTGTTGTGGTGCACAGGCTTCAGTAGTTCCGGCACACGGGCTCAGTAGTTGTGGCATGTGGGCCCTAGAGCACATGGGCTTCAGTAGTTGTGGCGCGCAGGCTCGGCAGTTGCGGCTCGCAGGCTCTAGAGTGCAGGCTCAGTAGTTGTGGTGCATGGGCTTAGCTGCTCCACAGCACGTGGTGTCTTCCCAGGTCAGGGATGAAAAACTGTGTCCCCTGCATTGGCAGGTGGATTCTTAACCACTGTGCCACCAGGGAAGCCCCCAGATCTGCTTCTTAAATTGACTTTATTTTTTTAAGTAAAGAAAGCATTCTAGGGGAAAACGAACTGATGAAAAACGCTAGTGAAGTATATGAACAGATCGATTTCCTAGCTTTGCAACCTTGAAGGCCATGTCTTTTGTGGGAGGTATATGAAGTATTTAACATGTTTGCTGCATGCTGAAGCTAGGAAATGCATTTAGGGCTCAGAACAGGAGTGGGGAGAGCATGTGAGCTGGTCTGGGCCAGCAGAAGATTGGGAAGTGGCCAGGACAGGATGTTGACAAGCAAGGTTTTCAAGGATAAAACCTTGGTTGTTACTTTGTGGGAAGACCTAGGTACAAGACCTAGCTCCAACACTTTCCTCAAACACTCCTCTATCTTCTCACCTATAAAATGATGGGTTAGTATAAGGGAGTCCATCTGTTCTCACATTTCAGAATTCTTTTCTAATTGGGTTTTTGAAACTTCACAAGTCAATGGTTGGCCCTGTTACATTTATTACTCTCAGCTGTCTTGTAAAGAAGGCATTCCTAGTCCTTTTTCTTTTTGCAAAGGATACACTGAGGCCCAGAAAGTTTAATAATTTATCTGATGTCACATAGTTTTTAAGTGGCAGAATCAGGTCTATAATCTAAGTCACTAACTCCATATCCCATATTCTTTCCCCTACAGAGGTATACTCATTGCTGTGCATTGTGATAACCATTAACTGAGTGTCAACTATAAGTCTGGTGCCAGAGGCTTTATAAACATGGACCCATGAACCAACCATCTGTATAGATAATTATCCCATTTCACAGTTGAGGAAACTGAGATTCAGAAAGGTTAAATAACTCACTCAAGCTCACGCAGCTAATTAGTGGCAGAGCCTAGATTCTAATCCAGATCTGATAGGTTCCAAAACCTGTCCTCTCTTCAGCACATATACCAGACCTCTGGTGATCCTTGGACGCTCTCACTATTAGAATATTTTAAGAAAAGAAGAGAAAAAGAAAGAAAAGAAAAATAGAGAATGTTTTGGTCTTGACTTCATTTCAAACTTCTAGCAGAGAAACATTTCTGAGGCCTTTCAGAAAAAGAAATGTCCAGTCTGTAAAAAGCCCATTGTCATGGTGAATCTATGTGAAGCATATTCAAGTGTTCACTGTACTATCTTTATTGTCAGCTGGAGCTGCCACAACAAAATACCATAGACTGGGTGGCTTAAACAACAGAAATTTCTTTCTCACAATTCTGGAGGCTGGAAGTATGTGATCAGGGTGCCAGCCTGGTTGAGTTATAGTGAGGGCTCTCTCTTCCTGGTTTGCTGATGGCAGCCTTCTTGCTGTGTCCTCCCACGGCAGAGAGAAAACTTGGTGTCTCCTCCTCTTCTTATAAGCATACTAATCCCACTATGAAGGCCCCACCCTCATGACCTCATCTAAACCTAATTATCTCCCAAAGGCCCCATCTCCAAATACTATGACATTGCGGGTTAGAGCTTCAACATATGAATCTGGGGGGACATAAACATTCATTCTACAACTCTATCTACCCATTCAGTTATTTGAAAGTATATGAACAGATTATATTCTCTAAACTCACTTTTCCAAGGTGTTCAAGGAGCTAGTTATAACCACTTCATAGGATTACTGCAAGTATAAAAATAAATAGTCTGGGGCTTCCCTGGTGGCGCAGTGGTTGAGAGTCTGCCTGCTGATGCAGGGGACAAGGGTTTGTGCCCCAGTCCGGGAAGATCCCACATGCCACGGAGCGGCTAGGCCCATGAGCCATGGCCGCTGAGCCTGCGCGTCCGGAGCCTGTGCTCCGCAACGGGAGAGGCCACAGCAGTGAGAGGCCCACGTACCACAAAAAATAAATAAATAAATAAATAATAAATAGTCTGTAAAACACTGAGCTCAATTTTTGGCACACAATAAGTGCTCAGTAAAAGAGCTTTTAAAAGGAGAGAGAGAGAATGCTGTCAATTGGCTAGAAGACAACTGTTCACTGGAATACATTGTATTACTGTGATATTGTGACATAATAAGTATATATTTGGTCTTCATCTCTGTTCCTGGCACAGGGGTCCTAAAAACCCTTGAAATTTCCTAAGTGGTAAGAGCAATAAAGATGTCTTTTTGTTGTTGTTGTTGTTTTGTCCACACTGCATGGTATGCAGGATCCTACGGCCTGACCAGGGATCAAACCCCTGCCCCTGCACTGGAAGTGCAGAGTCCTAACCACTAGACTGCCAGGGAATTCCCAAAGGATGTCTTGATATTCATGACAAACCCCTTTTAACCACACCCGAGTTTATGTTAATAAGGTAACTTTTGGAAAGCACCTAAGGATGGGGGCTAGTTGCCAAGGAGACCAAGCATGTTATTGAAGATTTGAAACTTTCAGTCCCACCCCTCCTCTTGACCTCTGGGGAGAGGAGAGGGGCTACAAGTTGAATCAATCAGCAATGGCCAATCATACCTATGTACTGAAGCCAACATAAAAACCAAAAAGGACGAGAGCTTCTAGGTTGGTGAACATGTGGAGGTGCTGGGAGAGTGCTGGCACCCTCTACAGCAGCGGTCCCCAACCTTTTCGGCATGAGGGACAAGTTTCATGGAAGACAATTTTTCCACGGACGGGGGGTGGGGGTGGGGGTGGGGGTGTTCAGGCAGTAATGAGAGCAATGTGGGGGATGGTTCAGGCGGTAATGCGAGCTATGGGGAGTGACAGACGAAGCTTTTGCTCGCTGGCCTGCAACTCACCTCCTGCTGTGAGGCCCGGCTCCTAACAGGCCTGGACCTGTAGTTGTCCATGGCCCGGGGGTTGGAGACCCCTGCTCTAGAGGATCCACATTCCTTTCTGCATACATTGCCCTATGCATCTCTTCCATCTGCCTGTTCTTGAGCTACATCCTTTTATAATAAACCAATAATCTAGTGAGTAAACTGGTTTCCTAAGTTCTATGAGCTGCTCTGGCAATTAATTGAACCCAAGGAGGGGGGTTATGGGAACCTCTGATTTATAGCCAATCAGTCAGAAGAACAGGTCACAACCTGGACTTGTGATTGGCATCCGAAATGAGGACAGTTTTGCGGGGCTGAGCTCTCAACCTCTGAAATGACGTTATCTCCAGGTAGACAGTGTCAGAATTGAGTTGAACTGTAGGACACCCAGCTAGTGTCAGAGAACAGCTTGGTGTGCGGAAAGAACCCGCACGTTGGAATTAGTGTCAGAATTATAACTGCAAAGCTGTATTTTATTTCCCTCTTACATTTCAGAGAGAATTTAAAATCAGGAATTTTCCCAACTTCTCTATTCCCTGTGTCCACCACCCCATTACCCCTGAAGCAGATGACAGCACAATGGACTTGATCCTTCACTTCTACTGCCCCCTTCCCAGTCTACCCCAAATTGCTGGCCAGGAGCAGGCTCCTAAGCTCCTCAAAGGTGAGGCTCCCTAGTCCTAGAGACTGAAAAGAAAACCCTCTCCCCTAGCTTATCACTGGAAGCAGTGAAAGAAGCACATATTTTAAGACAAATCAGCTTGCTATAACAGAAAGCATATCACTTTGATATCATAAAGATCCGAGTTCAAATCTTTCCTCATCCTTCAGAAGCTACATATACTGGCCAAGTAATACAACCTGAATTAAACTACCAGTTACTTAGCTAAAAGAAGAGTACTATGGGGTTTATGATTAATAAGATTATAATTAATATATATAAAGTACCTAGTATGTGCTTGCCAAATGGTAATTAACACTCTTTAACATAACCATTATTGTTACTAACAATAATAACAAATGTTTACTCTAAAGCATTGTATTTGGCATTTGCTTACAGATTATCTCACTTGGATCTTTATTTCTTGCAATGTGGAGGAAAAGATAACCTGAAAATCTGCCTACTCCGTAACACTTAGAAAAGCTGGATAAAAAGTATAACAAACAGTTTATGTTATATAACAAACACAGGCAGACTTGAGATTTTAGGAAAGAAAAAAATCTCCAGGGTCAAAAAATGAAATGAAAAATCAGGAACTCTCACAGTGAACTGATATTGGGATGCTCTGGGAAGGTATTTCAGTCTGGGCAATCAAAGGGCTTGCTTTTCATAGCTATGGAGGGGATGGGAGATGAGGCTCTGGGCCTTGGAGAAGCCAAGAGCTGGAACTCAAATTCCCCTGCATAAAGCTGAGAATTTAGAGAAGTCATAAGTCAGTTTAAAAGAAAAAAATTTGTCTGAAAAGTACAGAGACAACAGGAAGCTAAGGGTAAAAAAGAAAGTTTCCTGAAGAATTTGAAACCTTGGCCTGTGTGAAGTTTGAATGTATTCTACTTATGTGGAGTTTATACTATCTGTGTAGTCTTAGAATCCCAGCAGAAAAATTAACTGAAAACATAGTTCCAGGGACTTTCCTGGTGGCACAGTGGTTAAAAATGCGCCTGCCAATGCAGGGGATGCAGGTTCGATCCCTGGTCTGGGAAGATCCCACATGCAGCAGAGCAACTAAGCCCGCGAGCCACCACTACTGAGCCCACATGCTGCAACTACTGAAAGCCGCGCACCTAGAGCCCATGCTCCACAACAAGAGAAGCCACCGCAATGAGAAGCCCATGCACCACAACGAAGAGTAGTTCCTGCTCGCCGCAACTAGAGAAAGCCTGAGTGTAGAAACGAAGACCCAACTCAGCCAAAAAACCCCATAGTTCCAGGCTGATACTGATCTTCACTGATTAGTAGAAACAAAGACAATCTTCCCTCTCTCCCTATGGAGTACTAATTATCTCATTTAATTCTCATAACTATCCTGTGAAATAGATAATATGATCTCAATTTATAAAATAAATTTAAATTCAGGGAGGCTAAGCAACTTGTCCAAAGTCATCTAGCTATTATCTGAAAGAGCTTTAAGAATCCGCCTGTCAATGCAGGTGACACAGGATTGAGCCCTGGTCCGGGAAGATCCCACATGCCCCATAGCAACTAAGTCCGTGTGCCACAACTACTGAGCCTGTGCTCTAGAGCCCGCAAGCCACAACTAGTGAAGCCCGCGTGCCTAGAGCCTGTGCTCCGCAACAAGAGAAAGCCACCGAATAAGAAGCCTGCGCACCGCAACAAAGAGTAGCCCCCGCTCACTGCACCTAGAGAAAGCCCGCACGCAGCAACAAAGACCCAATGCAGCCCAAAATCAATCAATAAATAAATACATTTTTTTAAAAAAAAAGCTTGCCCAAGGCCAAGTAAGGGAGAGAATTCTCCCTGGAAAAGTGCTGTCTGAGCTCAGAGCCGAGATCTTAAAGGATAAGGTGAAGCTGTCAGGGGACAATGGCATTCTAGACAGAGGGACAACATACACAAAGGCAGTGCAGTAGGAAACAGCATGGTATGCAGTCAGGAAAAAGATCAGCCTTCAAATATCTATTTTTGTTTGTGGCCTCTTATTGAAACTGTAGTTTCTCATCTGTGCAATGGTGATAATAAACCACACCCTGTACAACTACTTCTAAGATTAAAGTTAAACATGATATGCAAAAGTGCCCAGCGCAGGGCTAGGCCCATGGTAGGTACTCAGTAATAAATAAATGTTACCTCCCTTCCTTTCTCCTAGTTGGCAATTCAATAGACCATGGTCTTAAGAATGTCATTTCCATCTGCACTAGACCCCAGACATGTCTCCCTTCTACAAGTTCCCAAGCTTTACTAGGGCTTTTGGAGGCACAGTATACCAAAAGTCATTCAAAATGTTATGAGATAACATCCTTAACCACCACTTCTCAAAATGAGAGCCATTCCCACACCACTCACCTGTGTAGGCCATGTTCTTAGGGTTGCCATAAGGAGCCCCAGGCTGCACGGGGCTATAAACAGGGTTCATTGTGGACAACTGAGAATCCTACGGAGACACAAACAAACAAACAAAAAAACAGCATTGATTAATGATTGCTCATTCTCCCTGACATCAACTTCTGATCTATAATCTTCAGGTTACACTCATAGAGAAGCAACACGGTACAGTAGAAAGAGGACTACAAAAAAGCCATTTGTTTGTATTTGGCCCTATGCTAGACACTTTTCCCACTGTACACATGAAGATACTGAGAGGCAGAGAGGTGACACAATTTGCCTAATGTCAACCCCGGCCTTTTGATTCTCAGTTCAGTACTAGTCCCACTATCCCACAGATGCCTCTACCATGAGTGTACTGTGTGGCATTGGCCAAGTCCCATCCCCTCTCTGGGCTTCAGTGTCCTGATGTAAAATCAATTACTTTAGGCTCTCTGAGGCCCTTTCTAATTCTAAGGATGCTAGTCTAGGAGCTGGGAAAGGATGCAATTCTACTCCTCACCAGGGGAGCCCGAGTACCTGGTGATAAACACACAGACTGCTGGAAGAGCAGCAAGTGTGTCACCCACCTTTTGCACTTACAGAGGACAGGATACTAGTTACTAGCAGTTTTGGAAAAAAACAGGAATTTACTGCCATTGATCATTTTAATGCAAACAAGGAAACATAGCCAAGATCTCTTTCAAAGCTTATTCAAGGGAAAGAAACTTGGAAATTTCTGTGCAATAAGTATCACCTGCACAAGTGATCTGTTAATTATCTTAATAAAGCACGTTCTCCATTCTGATTAATGGAAAATCTGTCATTAAGGTCTATTACCCAGCCAATTTGTCCCACCTTGTTTAGGGAACCAGCTCTGACACACAGGCCAACACATGTTTGAAAATGTCTCCAAACATATTATTTACACGTCATAAAAAATCAAACAATTCCCTCCTAACTAGGCTCACATGATAGATGGGCAATTTTTTAGGTCATTAGCTTCTCCCATAGCACCTCAGGATAGGAAACAAGTCAAACATTGAAGACAGGCTGTTGAAGTCAACAGCTGGCTTGATGACGATTGCTCTGAGATTAATTACTCTGTCCAGGGTTCTGGAATGAGAGGTGGGGGAAACACAGGTTCTGAAAGAGACGAAGGTGGGGCAGTCAAACAGGCAAAAAAGGAAATGATGTTGGTCAAATTCAGAGGATAGAACTTGAAATGTACCCAATGCGCAGTGCTGCCAAATCACCCCAGGGCAAGAGGCTAGATTAAACTACCACCAGTTGACAAACTGAAACTAGAACAATTCGAGGATAAAAGTTACAGGAGATATACACATTCCAGCACAATTTAAGGAAAAGACACACAGCCAGAGTTATCCAAGAATACACTCTCTCTAAATATAAGCACTCTCCTGGCAAGGTGCTAAGAAAATTAAGAGAGTTCACAGATGTTAAAACACACTGCAAACTATAAAGTGGCATGCAGATGTAAATGATGACGGTGATTGCCTTGGATCTCTCTTCCACCCGACCGGTTCTCTGCTAAATAAGCCAGAGTAAGGAAGACTGTGCTAAGCAGCACAACGGGCCCTGTAAACATCGGAGCACTCTCCTACGGAGAAGGTACTCTGTGCTGCTGATTGGACAAAGTTAGAAATTGCTTTTCATAACCAAAGAAACTCATCAGTTTTGAAACTGATCTCCTGCTGCTCCAAAATGAGGGCCACGGTCTCAGGAGACCATGTCTGAGTAGCACTCCACAACAGCATGGATTCCAATCTCAATTAATGACTGGCAGAAATGAGATCTGCCAGGGGTTCAGAATTTGGAATAAGAATAAGACAGCTACTTCTGGTGAGTGGCTCACAGGCAGACAGGGTTCCTGGCTTTCACAAGAAGGTTAGCCTTTTACAATAGAATCCACACACTGTCAGGGACAGGCTAAAAATGAGTAGGAAGATCACAAGCTCTACAATCAGGCAGATTTAGGTTAAAATCCTAGAACTGCCACATACAAAATGTGGGACCATAGGCAAGTCCACTAACTTTCCTAAGTATCAGTTTCCTCTAGCCTCAAAATGGAAAAGAATAACACATACTTTGTAGAGTTGTTGTAAGGCTTTTGTGTTTTTTTTAAAAGCTAGGTTTACTGAGGTATAATATACATACAGTAAAATTTACTCCTTTTAGGCATACAGTTCTATGAGCCCTGAAAAATGTATATAGTTGTACAAACATCACCACAATTAAGATACAAAGTATTTTCATCACCACCAAAAGTTCTCTCATCTTTGTGGTCAATACCCTGCTCACAACTCCCAGCTGTGGCAACCACTGATCTGTTTTCTGTTGCTGTTTTGTGCACTCACATATCAACTTTTATTTTAACAGATGAAAAAAGTGAGGCTGAAAAAAGGCAAATGAACAGTCTGAGGTCACAAAGTAAGGGACAAGGTCAAGATTAGCACCCCAAATGGATCAAAGACCTAAATGAGAGAGCTAAAAACATAAAACTCTTAGAAGAAAGAAGAAAAGATAGCCTAAACCTTTGTGACCTCGGATTTGGCAATGGTAATTATGATACCAATAGCACAAACAACGAAAGGAAAAAAATAGATTAAATGGATTCATCAAAACTAAAAACTGGCGACCGCGGGGGAGGGCGTGCTGCCCCAGGTACACGCGGCTCTGCGGAGCCCAGCAGAGAGCGGCGGGGTGAGGGGAAGGCCGCCTCCACCTCTTGGCCTAGGACAGACCTGCTGGGGTCGTCACACCTTCCACCAAGGCCTCGGGGAAGCCAGACGGGATTTAGACGGAGCAGCCGGCTGACGTTGCCAATGCGACGTGGACTGCACGGTGCGGACGGGACAAGCGGAATAACGCGAAAGAGTAAGACGCGGAGATCACCTTCCTCCCCACAGATACACCAGAAATACATCTACACGTGGCACAACTCCTACAGAACACCTACTGAACACTGGCAGAAGACCTCAGACCTTCCAAAAGGCAAGAAACTCCCCACGTACCTGGGTAGGGCAAAAGAAAAAAAGAAAAAACAGAGACAAAATAATAGGGATGGGACCTGCACCAGTGGGAGGGAGCCGTGAAGGAGGAAAGGTATCCACACACTAGGAAGCCCCTTCGCGGGCGGAGACTGCGGGTGGCGGAGGGGGGGAGCTTCGGAGCCGCGGAGGAGAGCGCACCAACAGGGGTGCTGAGAGAAAAGCGGAGAGATTCCCGCACAGAGAATCGGTGCCGACCGGCACTCACCAGCCCGAGAGGCTTGTCTGCTCACCCGCTGGGGCGGGCGGGGCTGCGAGCTGAGGCTCGGGCTTCGGGCAGGGAGAGGACTGGGGTTGGCGGCGTGAACACAGCCTGCAGGGGGCTAATGCGGCACGGCCAGCCGGGAGGGAGTCCGGGGAAAAGTCTGGAGCTGCCGAAGAGACAAGAGACTTTTTCTTCCCTCTTTGTTTCCTGGTGCGTGAGGAAAAGGGATTAAGAGCACTGCTTAAACGAGCTCCAGAGACGGGCGCGAGCCGCAGGTAAAAGCGCGGACCCCAGAGACGGGCATGAGACGCTAAGGCTGCTGCTGCCGCCACCAAGAAGCCTGTGTGCGAGCACAGGTCACTCTCCACACCCCCCTTCCGGGGAGCCTGTGCAGCCCGCCACTGCCAGGCTCCCGGGATCCAGGGACAACTTCCCCGGGAGAACGTACGTACGGCGCGCCTCACCCTGGTGCAACGTTATGCTGGCCTCTGTCGCCGCAGGCTCGTCCGGCACTCTGTGCCCCTCCCTCCCCCCGGCGTGAGTGAGCCAGAGCCCCCGAATCAGCGGCTCCTTTAACCCGGTCCTGTCTCCAGCGACCTACACGCAGAGGCGGGGCCAAATCCAAAGCTGAGCCCCTGGGAGCTGTGAGAACAAAGAAGAGAAAGGGAAATCTCTCCCAGCATCCTCAGAAGCAGCGGATTAAAGCTCCACAATCAACTTGATGTACCTGCATCTGTGGAATACATGAATAGACATCGAATCATCCCAAATTGAGGAGGTGGGCTTTGAGAACAAGATTTATGATTTTTTCCCCTTTTCCTCTTTTTGTGAGTGTGTATGTGTATGCTTCTGTGTGAGATTTTGTCTGTATAGCTTTGCTTCCACCATTTGTCCTAGGGTTCTATCTGTTCGGTGGTTTTTATTTATTCTTTTTTAAATTTTTTTTCTTAATAATTATTTTTTATTTTAATAACTTTATATTTTACTTTATCTTCCTTCCTTCCTTCCTTCCTTCCATCACTCCCTCCCTCCCTCCCTCCCTCCCTCCCTCCTTTAGACAACAAATCATTCCAAATTGAGGAGGTGGACTTTGAGAGCAAGATTTATGATTTTTTCCCCTTTTCCTCTTTTTGTTAGTGTGTATGTGTATGCTTCTGTATGAGATTTTGTCTGTATAGCTTTGCTTCCACCATTTGTCCTAAGGTTCTATCCGTCCATTATTTTTCTCTTAATAATTTTTTAATTTAATAACTTTATTATATTTTATTTTATTTTACTTTATCTTCTTTCTTTCTTTTTTCCTTCCGTCCCTCCTTCCTTCCTTCCTTCCTCCCACCATCCCTCCCTCCCGTCTTTCTTTTTCTTTCTTTCTTTCCTTTCTTTCTTTCCTTTCTTTCCTTCTTTCCTTCTTCCTTCCTTCCTTCCTTTCTTCCTACTTCTACTAATTCTTTCTCTCTACTTTTTCTCCCTTTTTTTCTTAGCTGTGTGTATGAAAGGCTCTTGGTGCTGCAGCCAGGAGTCAGTGCTATGCCTCTGAGGTGGGAAAGCCAACTTCAGGACACTGGTCAACAAGAGACCTCCCAGCTCAACATAATATCAAACGGCGAAAATCTCCCAGAGATCTCCATCTCAACACCAGCACCCAGCTTCACTCAACGACCAGCAAGCTACAGTGCTGGACATCCTATGCCAAACAACCAGCAAAACAGGAACACAACCCCCCACCCATTAGCAGAGAGGCTGCCTAAAATCATAACAAGTCCACAGACACCCCAAAACACACCACCAGACGTGGACCTACCCACCAGAAAGACAAGATCCAGCCTCATACACCAGAACACAGGCACTAGTCCCCTCCACCAGGAAGCCTACACAACCCACTAAACAAACCTTAGACACTGGGGACAGACACCAAAAACAACGGGAACTGCAAACCTGTAGCCTGCAAAAAGGAGACCCCAAACACAGTAAGATAAGCAAAATGGGAAGACAGGAAAACACACAGCAGATGAAGGAGCAAGATAAAAACCCACCAGACCTAACAAATGAAGAGGAAATAGGCAGTCTACCTGAAAAAGAATTCAGAATAATGATAGTAAAGATGATCCAAAATCTTGGAAATAGAATAGACAAAATGCAAGAAACATTAAACAAGGACCTAGAAGAACTAAAGATGAAACAAACAACAATAAACAACACAATAAATGAAATGAACAATACTCTAGATGGGATCAATAGCAGAATAACTGAGGCAGAAGAACGGATAAGTGACCTGGAAGATAAAATAGAAATAACTACTGGAAAGCAGAATAAAGAGAAAAGAATAAAAAGAACTGAGAACAGTCTCAGAGACCTCTGGGACAACATTAAACGCACCAACATTCAAATTATAGGGGTTCCAGAAGAAGAAGAAGAAAAAGAAACGGACTGAGAAAATATTTGAAGAGATTATAGTTGAAAACTTCCCTAATATGGGAAAGGAAATAGTTAATCAAGTCCAGGAAGCACAGAGAGTCCCATACAGGATAAATTCAAGGAGAAATACGCCAAGACACATATTAATCAAACTGTCAAAAATTAAATACAAGGAAAACATATTAAAAGCAGCAAGGGAAAAACAACAAATAACACACAAGGGAATCCCCGTAAGGTTAACAGCTGATCTTTCAGCAGAAACTCTGCAAGCCAGAAGGGAGTGGCAGGACATATTTAAAGTGATGAAGGAGAAAAACGTGCAACCAAGATGACTCTACCCAGCAAGGATCTCATTCAGATTTGATGGAGAAATTAAAACCTTTACAGACAAGCAAAAGCTGAGAGAGTTCAGTACCACCAAATCAGCTTTACAACAACTGCTAAAGGAACTTCTCTAGGCAAGAAACACAAGAGAAGGAAAAGACCTACAATAACAAACCCAAAACAATTAAGAAAATGGGAACAGGAACATACATATCGATAACTACCTTAAATGTAAATGGACTAAATGCTCCCACCAAAAGACACAGATTGGCTGAATGGATACAAAAACAAGACCCATATATATGCTGTCTACAAGAGACCCACTTCAGACCTAGAGACACATACAGACTGAAAGTAAGGGGATGGAAAAAGATATTCCATGCAAATGGAAATCAAAAGAAAGCTGGACTAGAAATTCTCATATCAGACAAAATAGACTTTAAAATAAAGACTATTAGAAGAGACAAAGAAGGACACTACATAATGATCAAGGGATCGATCCAAGAAGAAGATATAACAATTGTCAATATTTATGCACCCAACATAGGAGCACCTCAATACATAAGGCAAATACTAACAGCAATAAAAGGGGAAATTGACCGTAACACATTCATAGTAGGGGACTTTAACACCCCACTTTCACCAATGGACAGATCATCCAAAATGAAAATAAATAAGGAAACACAAGCTTTAAATGATACATTAAACAAGATGGACTTAATTGATATTTATAGGACACTCCATCCAAAAACAACAGAATACACATTTTTCTCAAGTGCTCATGGAACATTCTCCAGGATAGATCATATCTTGGGTCACAAATCGAGCCTTGGTAAATTTAAGAAAATTGAAATTGTATCAAGTATCTTTTCTGACCACAACGCTATGAGACTAGATATCAATTAACGGAAAAGATGTGTAAAAAATACAAACACATGGAGGCGAAACAATACACTACTTAACAACGAAGTGATCACTGAAGAAATCAAAGAGGAAATCAAAAAATACCTAGAAACAAATGACAATGGAGACACGACAACCCAAAACCTGTGGGATGCAGCAAAAGCAGTTCTAAGAGGGAAGTTTATAGCAATACAAGCCCACCTTAAGTAACAGGAAACATCTCGAATAAACAACCTAACCTTGCACCTAAATCAATTAGAGAATGAAGAATAAAAAAAACCCAAAGTTAGCAGAAGGAAAAAAATCATAAAAATCAGATCAGAAATAAATGAAAAAGAAATGAAGGAAACGATAGCAAAGATCAATAAAACTAAAAGCTGGTTCTTTGAGAAGATAAACAAAATTCATAAACCATTAGCCAGACTCATCAAGAAAAAAAGGGAGAAGACTCAAATCAATAGAATTAGAAATGAAAAAGGGGAAGTAACAACTGACACTGCAGAAATACAAAAGATCATGAGAGATTACTACAAGCAACTCTATGCCAATAAAATGGACAACCTGGAAGAAATGGACAAATTCTTAGAAATGCACAACCTGCCAAGACTGAATCAGGAAGAAATAGAAAATATGAACAGACCAATCACAAGCACTGAAATTGAAACTGTGATTAAAAATCTTCCAACAAACAAAAGTCCAGGACCAGATGGCTTCACAGGCGAATTCTATCAAACATTTAGAGAAGAGCTAACACCTATCCTTCTCAAACTCTTCCAAAATATAGCAGAGGGAGGAACACTCCCAAACTCCTTCTACGAGGCCACCATCACCTTGATACCAAAACCAGACAAGGATGTCACAAAGAAAGAAAACTACAGGCCCATATCACTGATGAACATAGATGCAAAAATTCTCAACAAAATACTAGCAAACAGAATCCAACAGCACATTAAAAGGATCATACACCATGATCAAGTGGGGTTTATTCCAGGAATGCAAGTATTCTTCAATATACGCAAATCAATCAATGTGATAAACCATATTAACAGATTGAAGGAGAAAAACCATATGATCATCTCAATAGATGCAGAGAAAGCTTTCGACAAAATTCAACACCCATTTATGAAAAAAACCCTGCAACATGTAGGCACAGAGGGAACTTTCCTCAACATAAAAAAGGCCATATATGACAAACCCACAGCCAACATCATCCTCAATGGTGAAAAACTGAAAGCATTTCCACTAAGATCAGGAACAAGACAAGGTTGCCCACTCTCACCACTCTTATTCAACATAGTTTTGGAAGTTTTAGCCACAGCAATCAGAGAAGAAAAGGAAATAAAAGGAATCCAAATCGGAAAAGAAGAAGTAAAGCTGTCACTGTTTGCAGATGACATGCTACTATACATAGAGAATCCTAAAGATGCTACCAGAAAACTACTAGAGCTAATCAATGAATTTGGTAAAGTAGCAGGATACAAAATTAATGCACAGAAATCTCTGGCATTCGTATACACTAATGATGAAAAATCTGAAAGTGAAATCAAGAAAACACTCCCATTTACCACTGCAACAAAAAGAATAAAATATCTAGGAATAAACCTACCTAAGGAGACAAAAGACCTGTATGCAGAAGATTATAAGACACTGATGAAAGAAATTAAAGATGATACAAATAGATGGAGAGATATACCATGTTCTTGGATTGGAAGAATCAACATTGTGAAAATGACTATACTACCCAAAGCAATCTACAGATTCAATGCAATCCCTTTCAAACTACCACTGGCATTTTTCACAGAACTAGAACAAAAAATTTCACAATTTGTATGGAAACACAAAAGACCCCGAATAGCCAAAGCAATCTTGAGAACAAAAAACGGAGCTGGAGGAATCAGGCTCCCTGACTTCAGACTATACTACAAAGCTACAATAATCAAGACAGTATGGTACTGGCACAAAAACAGAAAGATAGATCAATGGAACAGGATAGAAAGCCCAGAGATAAACCCACGCACATATGGCCACCTTATCTTTGATAAAGAAGGCAGGAATGTACAGTGGAGAAAGGACAGCCTCTTCAATAAGTGGTGCTGGGAAAACTGGACAGGTACATGTAAAAGTATGAGATTAGATCACTCCCTAACACCATACACAAAAATAAACTCAAAATGGATTAAAGACCTAAATGTAAGGCCAGAAACTATCAAACTCTTAGAGGAAGACATAGGCAGAACACTCTATGACATAAATCACAACAAGATCCTTTTTGACCCACCTCCTAGAGGAATGGAAATAAAAACAAAAATAAACAAATGGGACCTAATGAAACTTCAAAGCTTTTGCACAGCAAAGGAAACCATAAACAAGACCAAAAGACAAGCCTCAGAATGGGAGAAAATATTTGCAAATGAAGCAACCGACAAAGGATTAATTTCCAAAATTTACAAGCAGCTCATGCAGCTCAATAACAAAAAAACAAACAACCCAATCCAATAATGGGCAGAAGACCTAAATAGACATTTATCCAAAGAAGATATACAGACTGCCAATGAACACATGAAAGAATGCTCAACATCATTAATCATTAGAGAAAGGCAAATCAAAACTACAATGAGATATCATCTCACACCAGTCAGAATGGCCATCATCAAAAAATCTAGAAACAATAAATGCTGGAGAGGGTGTGGAGAAAAGGGAACACTCTTGCACTGCTGGTGGGAATGCGAATTGGTACAGCCACTATGGAGAACAGTATGGATGTTCCTTAAAAAACTACAAAAAGAACTACCATATGACCCAGCAATCCCACTACTGGGTATATACCCTGAGAAAACCATAATTCAAAAAGAGTCATGTACCAAAATGTTCATTGCAGCTCTATTTACAATAGCCCGGAGATGGAAACAACCTAAGTGTCCATCATCGGATGAATGGATAAAGAAGATGTGGCACATACATACAATGGAATATTACTCAGCCATAAAAAGAAACGAAATTGAGCTGTTTGTAATGAGATGGACAGACCTTGAGTCTGTCATACAGAGTGAAGTAAATCAGAAAGAGAAAGACAAATACCGTATGCTAACACATATATATGGTATTTAAGAAAAAAAAATGTCATGAAGAACCTAGGGGTAAGACAGGAATAAAGACACAGACCTACTAGAGAATGGACTTGAGGATATGGGGAGGGGGAAGGGTAGCTGTGACAAAGCGAGAGAGAGGCATGGACATATATACACTACCAAATGCAAAACAGATAGCTAGTGGGAAGCAGCCGCATAGCACAGGGAGATCAGCTCGGTGCTTTGTGACCGCCTGGAGGGGTGGGATAGGGAGGGTGGGAGGGAGGGAGACGCAAGAGGGAAGAGATATGGGAACATATGTGTATGTATAACTGATTCACTTTGTTATAAAGCAGAAACTAACACAGCATTGTAAAGCAATTATACCCCAATAAAGATGTTAAAAAAAAAAAAAACTAAAAACTTTTGGGACTTCCCTGGTGGCGCAGTGGTTAAGAATCCACCTACCAATGCAGGGAATATGGGTTCGAGCCCTGGTCCGGGAAGATCCCACATGCCGTTGAGCAACTAAGCCTGTGTGCGACAACTACTGATTCTGCACTCTAGAGC
The DNA here is from genome assembly GCF_949774975.1 of Lagenorhynchus albirostris. Lineage (NCBI taxonomy): Eukaryota > Metazoa > Chordata > Mammalia > Artiodactyla > Delphinidae > Lagenorhynchus > Lagenorhynchus albirostris. Next base: position 51,106,912 of record NC_083103.1, read on the forward strand.
CTGTAAGCCCCAACTATTGAGCCCAAGAGCCACAACTGCTGAAGCCACGCACCTAGAGCCCATGCTCCGCAACAAGAGAAATGCACCGCAACGAAGAGTAGCCCCTGTTCTCTGCAACTAGATAAAGCCTGCGTGCAGCAACGAAGACCCAACGCAGCCAAAAATAAATACATAAATAGATAAATGTATTTTTAAAAAAAAGGCAAGGAAAACTAAAAGCTTTCGTGTACTAAAGGACACCATTGAGAAAGTGAAAGACAACCCACAGAATGACAGATTTTTGCAGATCATTTACATAAGGGATTTGTATTTAAAATATATAAGGAACTCTTAGCTCAATAATAAAAGGCCAATAACCCAATTTAAAAAATTGGAAAAGAATCTCAACATACATTTCTTCAAAGAAGTTATATACATGGCCAATAAGCACATGAAAAGATGCAAATCGAAACCACAAGATACCACTTCACATACACTAGGATGGCTATAATCAAAAAGATAATAAAATGTGTTGGCAAGGATGTGGAGAAATCTAGACCCTTATACAATGCTGGTGGGAATGTAAAACGATATGGCCACTTTGGGAAAACATCTGACAGTTCCTCAAATAGTTAAACACAGTTACCACATGACCCAGCAATGCCGCTTCTAGATATATACCAAAAGAAATGAAAATGTATGAACACAAATGTTCATAGCAGCATTATCCATAATAGTCAAAATGTGGAAACAATCCAAATGTTCAACTTATGAATGGATAAATGAAATATGGTATATCCATACAATGGAATATTTGGAAATAAAAAGGAATGAAGTATTGATACATACTACAACATGGATGAACCTTGAAAGCATATGAAGTGAAAAAAACCCATCACAAAAGGCCACATATTCTGTGATTCCATTTTTCTGAAATGTCCAGAATAGGCAAATCTACAGAGACAGAAAATAGATTTGTAGTTGTCTAGATTAGTTCATGATATATGAAATTCACATCTCTCTTAAAATAATTATTATAATGCAGTACTCACCTACATCTACTTTCACACATACCTACTTCCTGAACGTTTCTTCCTGATAACTCCATAAGCAATTCAAACTCACAACATTCAAAACTAAACTCAACATTCTTCCCCAAGCCCATTCTTCCATCCAGTATTGGCCGTCTCACAGTTATTGACAATCTATCCACCTGGCACTTTAAGCCAGAAACCCTGAAAGTCATCCTAAATTCCTCCCACTCTTTCACACCCAATCAATCACCAAGTCCTCATAAACTTACTTTTCTCATTGCTACTGCTCTCTAGTTCAAATTTCAATATCTCTTGTCTGAAATATTAAACAGTCCTAACAGGACTCTTTTCCCCCATTCTAACCAACTCTAATTAATCCCTGGTATTCTTTATTGAAGCATAGGTTGGATAAGGGTATTACTCCCCTCAAAAGCCTTGGGAATAAAATCCCTACTCCTTCACATGGTATAGAAGATCCTCTATGCTCTATCTGGCATGGGGCTCAGGAATCTATGTATTTGTGTTTCCAAGGATATTTTGATGCCCAGTTTGAAGACACTGCCTGAGACTTTCTATGTCAAATGCCATTTGTCTTACATAAGCTTGATAGAGGAATTGAGATACAGCAGTGAACGAGACTAATAAAAATTCCTGCTTACATTCCAGTTGGAAGGGGGGAGGAAGACACAAAATTTTTTTAAAAAGTAAAATATACTGTATATCAGATGGCAGTAAATGCTAGAGAAATCCTCTGAAGGTGGATAGGGAGTACCAAGGGGAGGAGGTACAATTTTAAATAAGATAGTTAGAGAAAATGTTATTGAGTGACATCTAAGCAGAGACCTGAAAAAGCTGAAGGAGCAAGCCATGCAGGTCTCTTGAGGGGAAACTGTCCAAGTAGAGAAAACAGCAAAGGCAAATGCCCTGAAGTGGAACCATGTCTGAGAAATAGCATGAAGGCCAGTTTAGCTGGAGCACACACAGTGAATGAAAGAGAAAAGAGTAGGCAGTGATATCAGACAGGTGATAAAGGCCAAATCATGTACAGCCTTGTAGGCCAGTATAAGGACGTTGTTTTTTATTCTAAATGAGATTAGGAGTGTTTCAAGCAGAAGAGTGACTTGATTTGACTTCATTTTAAGAACATTACTTTGACTGTTGAGCTGAGATCAGAAAGCAGGAAGGCAAGAGGAGAATCAGGGAGATGAGTTAGGATGCTATTAAAATGATCCACATGAAAGGTAATGGTGGCTTGAAATAGGGTGGTAGCAGTGGTGGTGGTGGGAAGTAGTCATATTTTGGGTATAATCTGAAGATCAAGCTGATGGGAATTACTAACAGATTGACTATAGAGTATGAGAGGAAGAAAGACATCAAGGATGACTCCAAAGTTAACTTGAGAAACTGGAATAATAAAAATGCCATTTACTGGGATGAGAACTATGAAAGGAGTATGTTTTGGTGTGAAGGACAGAAATTTGGATTTGGACTTAAATTTGAGATGCCTAAGAATTCTGCTTAAAACAATGGTTGGTATACAATGAGCATTCTGTAAACAACCATTACTACTATTATAAATATTACCTCTACTACCAGCAGCTACTATTTATGGAAGATCTACCAGGTGACAAGTACTGTGCTACCGACTTACCTTATTAGTCCCTATAAGTCTTATAAGATCACAATGATCTTGCAAAATAGGTATTATTTTCACTGTACTATAGGTGGATAAACTTAAGTCCAGAGAAATGAAGCAACTTGCCCAAAGTCTTATAACTAAGAATTGAGAGAATAACCAGGTCTTCTGATTCCAATGTCCAAGCTAATTCCACTGTGCTAGATGAGTTTGAGTTTCCCAGTCTCCCTAGTCTCCCAACCCAGCACTGGTTTCTCCTCTAGAATAGCAGGCCCCTCCCTAACCCTCCTTTAACTCGGGGCCCTTTGTGCTCTTTTTGGACTCTGATAGATCCCACCATGGAGGCAGTTCAAATCTACCTACTGGGTCGCTGCTGGATACACACAGGCAGTTATGAGAGAATAAAAGCACTGTCTGCCTGACTTCTATTACTGCCAGCTGCCTAGGATCTTAGCTGCGATATGCTCCCGATCCAACCTGATTTTACTTCTTTTTTTTTTTTTTTGTGCTGTACGCGGGCCTCTCACTGTTGTGGCCTCTCCCATTGCGGAGCACAGGCTCCAGATGCACAGGCTCAGCCACTCGGCGGCATGTGGGATCTTCCCGGGCCGGGGCACGAACCCGTGTCCCCTGCATCGGCAGGCGGACTCTCAACCACTGCGCCACCACGGAAGCCCTGATTTTACTTCTTAAGTAAGTCAAGTAAGATAAGTGCCTGCTGTGCAAGTCCTGTCTAGCTCCCTCTCCAGAGCCAAGTATGGAATTTCCCCTGTTCCCTGGGGTTGAACCACAGTAAGTCTACATTACTTGTGTCAGCAAACACAACTCTGCAATAGCTTCCCATCTTATTCAGAATAAAATCCAAAGTTCTTATAAAGGTCTATAGGACCTTATATGATCTGGTCTCACATGTCCACCTCTCTAGTTGCAACTCCTACCACTATCCCTTGCTTTCTCCACTCCACTCACAATGACCTCCTTGTTCCCTGAACACACATGTATGCTTATGCCTCAGGGTCTTTGCACTTGCACTTTCCCACACCTAAAATGCCCTTCCCCCAGATATTCAAATGGCATACTCCCTTACTTCCTTCAGGTCTCTGCACAAATTTCACCTTGCCAGAAATTACTTCTTTAACCAACCTATCTAAAAATAACTCCTACTGTTATTCTCTGTCCCCAATTCCTGCTTTACTTTTCCTATTGACACCAATCACTAACTGATATATTTTCTTGCGTATTTGTTTATTCTTTCCCCAATTAGAGTTATAAGTTCCATGAGAACAAGGATTCTGTTTATTTTGTCTCGTATCCCCAATACTCAGAATATTACCAGCATATAATGGGCACTAAATGCATAGTTGAATAAATAACGAACCATCCTTCATGCTACTCCAAAAAACAACTCTGGAAAAAGTTTCAAGGTGCTTGGCACTTCTTGGCATATCTCAGTCAACTACTTGGCTTCATATCTCTACAGCATTTACTTCCAATATTCAGAGAAGTCTCTACCGATAGCTCATCTTGGGCAGAACAAGCAATGGTGAGCCAGGTGGTGGCATGACGACTGAGGAAAACAGACAGAGGTGCTAAAGACCTCCCTCCTAGCGGAGCTGGCATTCATTCCCAGACCGTTTTGCAAATAGCCTGCTGCTGTCCTCAAAACCACCTGAACTATTTCTTTCAAATCAACAGCAAAATCTATGAGCACAAAATGACAAGAAAAAGGTTACAGGGTTGAAGGATGAACACTTGGAAGTACCACATGCACAACAGGTTGCAGTGTTGTAGTTTACAAACTCCTTAAAACTTTTTAAAGAACTTTACCATTTACAAAGCTTATACAGATGGTCCCCAAATCAGGATGGTTCGCTTAAGATTTTTCAACTTTACAATGGTATCAAAGCAATACGCATTCAGTAGGAACATACTTTGAATTCTGAATTTTGTTCTTTTCCTGAGCTAGTGGTATGTAGCACTAAACTCTCTTGTGATGCTGGGCAGCAGCAGCAGCAGTGAGCTGCAGCTCCAAGTCAGCCATGTGATCGAGGGTAAAGAACCGATTTACACTTGCAACCATTCCGTAAAAATATAACCATCCTGTTTTTCACTTAAAATATAGTATTCAATAAATTACATGAGATATTCAACATTACAAAATAGACTTTGTGTTAGACGATTTTGCCCAAATGTAGGCTGCTGTGTTCTGAGCATATTTAAAGTAGGCTAGGCTAAACCATGATGTTTGGTAGGTTAGGTGTATTAAATGCATTTTCAATTCACAATGGGTTTATTGGGATGTAACCCCATTGTAAGTTGAGGAAGATCTGTAGTTTACAATGAGATTTTAGCCACTATTTCACTTGATCCTTTGAAGTAAGCAACACAAGGATTATTAATTTCATCAGACAGATAAAGAAATTAAAGCTTAAAGTTTTAATGCATATTAGGATGGACACTGTAGGGAAAAGATATAGATAGTGTCTGCCCAAAGGAGGTTATGGTCTAGCTAGGGAATTTTAAAAGTTAAATAAAAATAAAGATGCCGTAAGTAATACAAGGAGGTGGAACTTCTGGAATACCTAAACTGCTTAGCAAACTCTTCCCTAAAAGCAACAATAAAACTGAACAAGACTGTCAAAAACAACCATTTCAGGCCTCTGAAAATTAACCAAAGGCAGACATCAAGTTGAGAAATGTTTATTCAAGAAGAATTACTGAACCATATTAAGAACAGTGAGAATCTGTGGCATTTTAGCCTGAAGCTGCTCCTACTCCACAACCCCCAGCTCCCTGGGGGTAATTCCATCAGGCCAGGACAAGAGGATGACTCTTGCCAGAGTGGGCTGATTTAATTTGAAGCTGAGTGTAGAAAATTTGCTCTGGATATTGCCCAGGGTCATTGTCAAAAACAATAGAGGGACAATCTGGGGAACAATAGTAAGTTATCCAGGAAGGCCACTACTACAGCTGGCCTAAGGTCATAATGCTAGTTAGGGCAGGCAACAGGCCTGCAGATAAGCCACAAATTTTAAAGGGAGTGCTGGGGAACAAAACATAAGACCGACTATGGGATCCCTGGTGACCTATAAGGTTTCATACCTGCTAAGGAGAAACTGGAGAGGTCCTAGCTATCTACTGATCCTATGTGAATGTAAGGTCTTGAACACACTGAAAGTAAAGGTTGGAGCAGAACTGCAAATTGCCTGGACTTTGAATGCATTCCAACAAACAAATGCATTTGAATGCATTTCAACAAACAAATCCATCAACAAAGGGTAGAAGATTTCTTGGCCTAGGATTGAAGCCAGTCATTGTTGATCACTAATCTATACTGACCCAGGGGTGACCTTTAAGAAGCCAAGTTTAAAAATTAGAACAATAATTTAAAAAATATGACCAGAATAAACTACTTGCATGTTAAATAAATAAATAAATAAATATGTATGGTTAAAAAGAGAGAGAGACATCAGCAGTTACACACTACAAAGGAGACAGATACAGAATTGTCTGAACAAGTCACTGAATAAACCAAAAAAAAAAAAAAAAAAAAACACAAAAAAACCCCAGCAACAACCCTCCCATCTGCTAGTGGTGGAAGAATCTGAATCAAGAGTTGCTATATTATCTAAAACATAGTTTTTCAACCAAAAAAAATCATAAAACATGCAAAGAAAGAGGGAAGTGTGACCCATTTACCAGGGGGGAAAAAAACAGGAGACTACGTGTAGATATTGCCTCTATGGGGGCCCAGATGTTGGAATCAGCAGATAAATATTTCAAAGCAGCTATTATAAGTACTTTAAAGAACTAAAGGAAGCCATATTTAAAGAATTAAATGAAAGTATGATGATAATTACTCATCAAATAGAGAACGTCAATAAATAGAAATTATAAAAAGAACCAGATGGAAACTGTTTGTTTTGTTTTCTTTTTTCACTTTTGGCCGTGCTGCACGGCATGTTGGAACTTAGTTCCCCGACTAGGGATCGAACCCATGCCCCCTGTAGTGGAAGTGCAGAGTCTTAAACGCTGGACCACCAGGGAAGTCCCTGGAAGTTGTATTCTGAAATGAAACATTCAAGAGGACTCAAAAACAAATCTGAGCTGGCAGAACAAAGAATCATCGAACTCAAAGAGAGATCAACATAGATAATGCAATCTAAAAAACAAAAATGAAAAATGAAGTCAGAGACCTGTGGGAAACTCTGGAGCAAACCAACATTACAAGTAATGGGAGTTCTAGCAAGAAGAAAGAAAGGAGTAGAAAAAATATCTGAAGATATAATCATCAAAAGCTTCCCAAATTTGATTTTAAAAACAAACAAACAAACATTAAACTACACCCAAGACAGACAGTGAACTCCAAGTGGGCTAAACACAAAAAGAGCCACACCTGTACACATCATTAACTGTTGAAAGCCAAAGAGAAAATTTTCAAAGTGGCAAGAGAAAAAGCTTATCAGATAAAAGGGATCAACAATAAGATTAACAGCTCAATTCTCATTAGAAACAATGGAGGCCAGCAGCAGTGGAATAATAAATGTGCTGAAAGAAAGAAAAAAAAGTACCAACCATGATTTCTGATCCCAGTAAAACTATCATTCAAAATTAAACGTAAGGGACTTCCCTGGTGGCATAGTGGTTAAGAATCTGCCTGCCAGTGCAGGGGACACGGGTTCAAGCCCTGGTATGGGAAGATCCCACATGCCAAGGAGCAACTAAGCCCGTGAGCCACAACTATTGAGCCTGTGCTCTAGAGCCCACAAGTCACAACTACTGAGCCCACATGCCACAACTACTGAAGCCTGCATGCCTAGAGCCTATGCTCTGCAACAAGAGAAGCCACTGCAATGAGAAGCCCACGCACCACAATGAAGAGTAGCCGCCGCTCTCCTCAACTAGAGAAAGACCGTGGGCAGCAATAAAGACCCAACGCAGCCAAAAATTTAAATAAATAAATAAATTTTTTTTTAATCCAAAATTAAAGGCATAAAGACATTCCCAAATAGATAACAACTGAGATGATTCACTGCTAGCAACCTGCCTTTCAAAAACCCTAAAGACATACTAAAGCCTTCTGGATGAAAGGAAATGGCACTACAGAGCAATTCAAATCCACGTGAAAAGATAAAGAGCACCAGTAAAGGCGATTACATAGGTAAATATAAAGATAGTATAAATATTTTTCTCTTAATACACTTAAAAGACAGTTCTATACAATAACTTTAAAACTATATTGTTGGGTATATGAACATATAAAGATTTAATTTACAGAAATACAAGGGCACAAAGTAAAAGACAGGGAAAATGGAGCTACCCCTGAACAAAGTTTCTAAATTTTATTGAAATTAAGTTAGTTTATATTTGAAGTAGATTGTATATGAAGTAGATTATAATCAATATGTAATTTGTAAAAAATGAAGATATATATTTAATCCCCAAAGCAACCACTAAGAAAACAATTTTTAAAATTTAATAAAAATATCAATGATATCAACAATAAAAAGGAACAAACCACTGATACATATCACAGCATGAATTAACCTCGAAAATACTGGGCTAAGTTTAAGAAGCCAGAGCAAAAGACAACACATGGTGTGATTCCATTTATACAAAATGTTCAGAAAGGGCAAATCTATAGAAGCAGATAGATAAGAAGCAAGAAGAACTACAATCCTGCAGCCTCTGGAATGAAAACCACATTCACAGACAGCAAAATGAAAAGGCAGAGGACTATGTACCACATGACAGAACAAGATAAAACCCCAGAAAAACAACTAAATGAAGTGGAGATGGGCAATCTTCCAGAAAAAGAATTTAGAATAATGATAGTGAGATGATCCAGGACCTCGGAAAAAGAATGGAGGCAAAGATCAAGAAGATACAACAAATGTTTAACAAAGACCTAGAAGAATTAGAGAACAAACAAACAGAGATGAACAATACAATAACTGAAAAGAAAAATACACTAGAAGGAATCAATAGCAGAATAACTGAGGCAGAAGAATGGATAAGTGACCTGGAAAACAGAATAGTGGAATTCACTGCCACAGAAAAGAATAAAGAAAAAAGAATGAAAAGAAATGAAGACAGCCTAAGAGACCTCTGGGACAACATTAAATACACCAACATTCGCATTATAGGGGTCCCAGAAGGAGAACAGAGAGAGGAAGAACCCAAGAAAATATCTGAAGAGATTATAGTCAAAAACTTCCCTAACATGGGAAAGGAAATGGGCACCTAAGTCCAGGAAGCGCAGAGAGTCCCAGGCAGGATAAACCCAAGGAGAAACACACCGAGACACATAGTAATCAAATTGGCAAAAATTAAAGACAAAGAAAAATTATTGAAAGCAGCAAGGGAAAAATGACAAATAACCTACAAGGGAACTCCCATAAGGTTAACAGCTGATTTTTCAGCAGAAACTCTACAAGCCAGAAGGGAGTGGCACAATATATTTAAAGTGATGAAAGGGAAGAAACTACAACCAAGGTTACTCTACCCAGCAAGGATCTCATTCAGATTCGATGGAGAAATCAAAAGCTTTACAGACAAGCAAAAGCTAAGAGAATTCAGCACCACCAAACCAGCTCTAGAACAAATGCTAAAGGAATTTCTCTAAGTGGGAAACACAAGAGAAGAAAAGGACCTACAAAAACAAACCCAAAACAATTAAGAAAATGGTCATAGGAACATACATATCGATAATTACCTGAAACGTGAATGGATTAAATGCTCCAACCAAAAGATACAAGCTTGCTGAATGGATACAAAAAACAAGACAAATATATATGCTGTCTACAAGAGACCTACTTCAGACCTAGGGACACATACAGACTGAAAGTGAGGGGATGAAAAAAGATATTCCACGCAAATGGAAATCGAAAGAAAGGTGGAGTAGCAATACTCATATCAGATAAAATAAACTTTAAAATAAAGAATGTTACAAGAGACAAGGAAAGACACTACATAATGATCAAGGGATCAATCCAAGAAGAACATATAACAATTATAAACATATATGCACCCAACATAGAAGCACTTCAATACATAAGGAAACTGCTAACAGCTATAAAGAGGAAATTGACAGTAACACAATAATAGTGGGGGACTTTAACACCTCACTAACACCAATGGACAGATCATACAGACAGAAAACTAATAAGGAAACACAAGCTTTAAATGCCGCAACAGACCAGATAGATTTAATTGATATTTATAGGACATTCCATCCAAAAACAGCAGATTACACTTTCTTCTCAGGTGAGCATGGAACATTCTCCAGGATAGATCACATCTTGGGTCACAAATCAAGCCTCAGGAAACTGAAGAAAACTGATATCAGGAATGTTTTCCGACCACAACGCTATGAGATTAGAAGTCAACTACAAGGAAAAAAACACATGGAGGCTAAACAATATGTTACTAGATAACCAAGAGATCACTGAAGAAATCAAAGAGGAAATCAAAAAATGCCTAGAGACAAAGGACAATGAAAACACAACGATCCAAAACCTACGGAATACAGCAAAAGCAGTTCTAAGAGGGAAGTTTATAGCAATACAATCCTACCTCAAGAAACAAGAAAAATCTCAAATAAACAATCTAACCTTACACCTAAAGGAACTAGAGAAAGAACAAACAAAACTCAAAGTTAGTAGAAGGAAAGAAATCATAAAGATCAGAGCAGAAATAAATGAAATAGAAATAAAGAAAACAATAGCAAAGATCAATAAAACTAAAAGCTGGTTCTTTGAGAAGATCAACAAAATTGATAAACCTTTAGCCAGACTCATCAAGAAAAAGAGGGAGGGCTTCCCTGGTGGCACAGTGGTTGACAGTCCACCTGCTGGTGCAGGGGACACGGGTTCATGCGCCGGTCCGGGAAGATCCCACATGCCACGGAGCAGCTGGGCCCGTGAGCCATGGCCACTGAGCCTGCACGTCCGGAGCCTGTGCTCCACAACGGGAGAGGCCACAACAGTGAGAGGCCCACGTACCACAAAAAAAAAAAAAAAAAAAAGAGGGAGAGGGCTCAAATCAATAAAATTAGAAATGAAAAAGGAGAAGTTACAATGGACACCACAGAAATACAAAGCATCTTAAAAGGCTACTACGAGCAACTCTATGCCAATAAAATGGACAACCTGGAAGAAACAGACAAATTCTTAGAAAGGTATAACCTTCCAAGACCGAAACAGGAAGAAATAGAAAATATGAACAGACCAATCACAAGTAATGAAATTGAAACTGTGATTAAAAATCTTCCAACAAACAAAAGTCCCGGACCAGATGGCTTCACAGGTGAATTCTATTAAACATTTAGAGAAGAGCTAACACTCACCCTTCCCAAACTCTTCCAAAAAATTGCAGAGGAAGGAACACTCCCAAACTTACTATACGAGGCCACCATCACCCTGATACCAAAACCAGACAGAGATACTACAAAAAAAGAAAATTACAGACCAAAATCACTGATGAATACAGATGCAAAAATCCTCAACAAAATAACTAGCAAACAGAATCCAACAACACATTAAAAGGATCATACACCATGAACAACTGGGATTTATCCCAGGGATGCAAGGATTCTTCAATATACGCAAATCAATGTGATACACCATATTAACAAACTGAAGAATAAAAACCACATGATCATCTCAATAGATGCAAAGAAAGCTTTTGACAAAATTCAACACCCATTTATGGTAAAAACTCTCCAGAAGGTGGGCACAGAAGGAACCTACCACAACATAATAAAGGCCATATATGACAAACCCACAGCAAACATCATTCTCAATGGGGAAAAACTGAAAGCATTTCCTCTAAGATCAAGAACAAGACAAGAATGTCCACTCTCACCACTATTATTCAACATAGTTTTGGAAGTCCTAGCCACGGCAATCAGAGAAAAAAAAAAGAAATAAAAGGAATACAAACTGGAAAAGAAGAAGTAAAACTGTCACTGTTTGCAGGTGACATGCTACTATACATAGAAAATCCTAAAGATGCCGCCAGAAAACTACTAGAGCTAATCAACGAATTTGGTAAAGCTGCAGCATACAAAATTAATGCACAGAAATCTCTTGTATTCCTGTACACTAACAATGAAAGACCAGAAAGAGAAATTAAGAAAACACTCCCATTTACCACTGCAACAAAAATAATAAAATACCTAGGAATAAACCTACCTAAGGAGGTAAAAGACCTGTACTCAGAAAACTATAAGACACTGTTGAAAGAAATCAAAGATGATACAAACAGATGGAGAGATAGACCATGTTCTTGGATTGGAAGAATCAACATTGTGAAAATGACTATACAATCCAAAGCAATCTACAGATTCAATACAATCCCTATCAAATTATCAGTGGCATTTTTTACAGAACTAGAACAAAAAATCTTAAAATTTGTATGGATGGGGCTTCCCTGGTGGCACAGTGGTTGAGAGTCTGCCTGCCAATGCAGGGGACACAGGTTCGAGCCCTGGTCTGGGAGGATCTCACATGCCACGGAGCAGCTGGGCTCGTGAGCCACAGCTGCTGAGCCTGCGCATCTGGGGCCTGTGCTCTGCAACGAGAGAGGCCGTGACGGTGAGAGGCCTGCACACCGCGATGAAGAGTGGCCCCCGCTCATCGCAGCTGGAGAGGGCCCTCGCACAGAAACGAGGACCCAGCACAGCCAAAGATAAATAAATAAATAATCTTTAAAAAAAAAAAAAATTTTGTATGGAGACACAAGACCCCAAATAGACAAAGCAGTCTTGAGGGAAAAAAATGGAGCTGGAGGATCAGACTCCCTGACTTCAGATCATACTACAAAGCTACAGTAATCAAGACAATATGGTACTGGCACAGAAACAGAAATATAGATCAATAGAACAGGACAGAAAGCCCAGAGATAAACCCATGCACCTATGGTCAACTAATCTATGACAAGGGAGGCAAGGATATACAATGGAGAAAAGACAGTCTCTTCAATTAGTGATGCTGGGAAAACTGGACAGCTACATGTAAAAGAATGGAATTATAACACTCCCTAACACTATATACAAAAATAAACTTAAAATGGATTAAAGACCTAAATGAAAGACTGGACACTACAAAACTCTTAGATGAAAACATAGGAAGAATACTCTTTGACATAAATCACAGCAAGATCCTTTTTGACCCACCTCCTAGAGTAATGGAAATAAAAAGAAAAAGAAACAAATGGGGCCTAATCGAACTTAAAAGCTGTTGCACAGCAAAGGAAACTATAAGCAAAACGAAAAGATAACCTTCAGAATGGGAGAAAATATTTTCAAATGAATCAATGGACAAAAGATTAATCTCCAAAATATATGAACAACTCATGCAGCTCAATATTAGAAAAATAAACAACCCAATCAAAAAATGGGCAGAAGACCTAAATAGACATCTCTCCAAAGAAGACATACAGATGGCCAGGAAGCACATGAAAAGCTGCTCAACATCACTAATCATTAGAGAAATGCAAATCAAAACTACAATGAGGATTTTGTATTAGTTAAGCTGCCCAGTTGACTCAAACCAAAGCTTTTCTGCCTCCAAACGTTAAGAGCCAGTATAACTTAGGTGGAGAAGAGATCCAGAAACTTGAGGATCTACCTAGGGAAGATGGCGGAAGAGTAAGACGCGGAGATCACCTTCCTCTCCACAGATACACCAGAAGTACATCTACGCGTGGAACAACTCCTACGGAGCACCTACTGAACGCTGGCAGAAGACCTCAGACCTCCCAAAAGGCAAGGAACCCCCCACGTACCTGGTTAGGGCAAAAGAAAAAACTAAACAGAGACAAAAGGATAGGGACGGGTCCTGCACCAGCGGGAGAGAGCTGTGAAGGAGGAAAAGTGTCCACACACTAGGAAGCCCCTTCGCGGGTGGAGACTTCGGGAGGCGGAGTGGGGGAGCTTGGGAGCCGTGGAGGAGAACACAGCAACAGGGGTGCGGAGGGCAAAGCAGACAGATTCCAGCGCAGAGGATCGGACCGACCGGCACTCACCAGCCGAGAGGCTTGTCTGCTCGCCCGCCAGGGCGGGCGGGACTGGGAGCTGAGGCTCCGGCTTTTGTCGGAGCGCCGGGAGAGGACTGAGGTTGGCGGCGTGAGCGCAGCCTGCGGGGCGTTGGTGCGCCGGGAGAGAGTCCGGGGAGGGGTCTGGACCTGCCGAAGAGGCAAGAGACTTTTACGTCCCTCTTTGTTTCCTGGTGCACGAGGAGAGGGGATTAAGAGCGCTGCTTGAGAGGGCTCCAGGGACGGGCGCGAGCCGCGGCTAAGATTGCGGAGCCCAGAGACGGACGTGGGACGCTGAGGCCGCTGCTGCTGCCGCCAGGAGGCCTGTGTGCGAGCACAGGTCACTAGCCACACGCCCTTCCGGGGAGCCTGTGCAGCCCGCCACTGCCGGGGTCCCGGGGATCCAGGGACGGCTCCCCCGGGAGAGCGCGCGGCGCCCTCGGGCTGCAGCGTTGCGCCGGCCTCTGCCGCTGCAGGCCCGCCCCGCACTCCGTGACCCTCCCTACCCCCCCCCCCCCCGGCCTGGGTGAGCCAGAGCCTCCGAATCAGCGGCTCCTTTAACCCCGTCCTGTCTGAGCAAAGAACAGACGCCCTCCGGCGACCTACACGCACAGGCGGGGCCAAATCCAAAGCTGAGCCCCTGGGAACTGTCAGAACAAAGAAGAGAAAGGGAAATCTCTCCCAGCAGCCTCAGAAGCAGCGGATTAAAGCTCCACAATCAACTTGATATACCCTGCATCTGTGGAATACCTGAATAGACAACGAATCATCCCAAATTAAGGAGCCCTGTGGATGAAAGGCTCTTGGTGCTGCAGCCAGGAGTCAGTGCTGTGCCTCTGAGGTGGGAGAGCCAACTTCAGGACACTGGTCCACAAGAGGCCTCCCAGCTGCACGTAATATCAAACAGCAAAAATCTCCGAGAGATCTCCATCTCAACACCAGCACCCAGCTTCACTCAACGACCAGCAAGCTACAGTGCTGGACATCCTATGCCAAACAACTAGCAAGACAGGAACACAACCCCACCCATTAGCAGAGAGGCTGCCCAAAATCATAGTAAGTCTACAGACACCCCAAAACACACCACCAGACGTGGACCTGCCCACCAGAAAGACAAGATCCAGCCTCATACACCAGAACACAGGCACTAGTACCCTCCACCAGGAAGCCTACACAACCCACTGAACCAACCTTAGCCACTGGGGACAGACACAAAAAACAACAGGAACTACGAACCTTCAGCCTGCAAAAAAGGAGACCCCAAACACAGTAAGATAAGCAAAATGAAAAGACAGAAAAACACACAGCAGATGAAGGAGCAAGATAAAAACCCACCAGACCTAACAAATGAAGAGGAAATAGGCAGTCTACCTGAAAAAGAATTCAGAATAATGATAGTAAGGTTGATCCGAAATCTTGGAGATAGAATGGACAATAGAATGGACAAATTGCAAGAATCAGTTAACAAGGACCTAGAAGAACTAAAGATGAAACAAGCAATGATGAACAACACAATAAATGAAATTAAAAGTACTCTAGATGGGATCAATAGCAGAATAACTGAGGCAGAAGAACGGATAAGTGACCTGGAAGATAAAATAGTGGAAATAACTACTGCACAGCAGAATAAAGAAAAAAGAATGAAAAGAACTGAGGACAGTCTCAGAGACCTCTGGGACAACATTAAACGCACCAACATTCGAATTATAGGGGTTCCAGAAGAAGAAGAGAAAAAGAAAGGGACTGAGAAAATATTTGAAGAGATTATAGTTGAAAACTTCCCTAATATGGGAAAAGAAATAGTTAATCAAGTCCAGGAAGCACAGAGAGTCCCATACAGGATAAATCCAAGGAGAAATACGCCAAGACACATATTAATCAAACTGTCAAAAATTAAATACAAAGAAAACATATTAAAAGCAGCAAGGGAAAAACAACAAATAACACACAAGGGAATCCCCATAAGGTTAACAGCTGATCTTTCAGCAGAAACTCTGCAAGCCAGAAGGGAGTGGCAGGACATATTGAAAGTGTTGAAGGAGAAAAACCTGCAACCAAGATGACTCTACCCAGCAAGGATCTCATTCAGATTTGATGGAGAAATTAAAACCTTTACAGACAAGCAAAAGCTGAGAGAGTTCAGCACCACCAAACCAGCTCTACAACAACTGCTAAAGGAACTTCTCTAGGCAAGAAACACAAAAGAAGGAAAGGACCTACAATAATGAACCCAAAACAATTAAGAAAATGGGAATAGGAACACACATATCGATAATTACCTTAAATGTAAATGGACTAAATGCTGCCACCAAAAGACACAGATTGGCTGAATGGATACAAAAACAAGACCCATATATTTGCTGTCTACAAGAGACCCACTTCAGACCTAGAGACACATACAGACTGAAAGTAAGGGGATGGAAAAAGGTATTTCATGCAAATGGAAACCAAAAGAAAGCTGGAGTAGCAATTCTCATATCAGACAAAATAGACTTTAAAACAAAGACTATTAGAAGAGACAAAGAAGGACACTACATAATGATCAAGGGATCGATCCAAGAGGAAGATATAACAATTGTAAATATTTATGCACCCAACTTAGGTGCACCTCAATACATAAGGCAAATACTGACAACCATAAAAGGGGAAATCGACAGTAACACATTCATAGTAGGGGACTTTAACACCCCACTTTCACCAATGGACAGATCATCCAAAATGAAAATAAATAAGGAAACACAAGCTTTAAATGATACATTAAATGAGATGGAGTTAATTGATATTTATAGGACATTCCATCCAAAAACAACAGAATACACATTTTTCTCAAGTGCTCATGGAACATTCTCCAGGATAGATCATATCTTGGGTCACAAATCAAGCCTTGGTAAATTTAAGAAAATTGAAATTGTATCAAGTATCTTTTCTGACCACAACGCCATGAGACTAGATATCAATTACAGGAAAAGATCTGTAAAAAATACAAACACATGGAGGCGAAACAATACACTACTTAATAATGAAGTGACCACTGAAGAAATCAAAGAGGAAATCAAAAAATACCTAGAAACAAACGACAATGGAGACACAACGACCCAAAACCTGTGGGATGCAGCAAAAGCAGTTCTAAGGGGGAAGTTTATAGCAATACAAGCCCACCTTAAGAAGCAGGAAACATCTCGAATAAACAACCTAACCTTGCACCTCAAGCAATTAGAGAAAGAAGAACAAAAAAACCCCAAAGCTAGCAGAAGGAAAGAAATCATAAAAATCAGATCAGAAATAAATGAAAAAGAAATGAAGGAAACAATAGCAAAGATCAATAAAACTAAAAGCTGGTTCTTTGAGAAGATAAACAAAATAGATAAACCACTAGCCAGACTCATCAAGAAAAAAAGGGAGAAGACTCAAATCAATAGAATTAGAAATGAAAAAGGAGAGGTAACAACTGACACTGCAGAAATAAAAGAGATCATGAGAGATTACTACAAGCAACTCTATGCCAATAAAATGGACAATCTGGAAGAAATGGACAAATTCTTGGAAATGCACAACCTGCCAAGACTGAATCAGGAAGAAATAGAAAATATGAACAGACCAATCACAAGCACTGAAATTGAAACTGTGATTAAAAATCTTCCAACAAAGAAAAGCCCAGGACCAGATGGCTTCACAGGCGAATTCTATCAAACATTTAGAGAAGAGCTAACACCTATCCTTCTCAAACTCTTCCAAAATATAGCAGAGGGAGGAACACTCCCAAACTCCTTCTACGAGGCCACCATCACCTTGATACCAAAACCAGACAAGGATGTCACAAAGAAAGAAAACTACAGGCCAATATCACTGATGAACATAGATGCAAAAATCCTCAACAAAATACTAGCAAACAGAATCCAACAGCACATTAAAAGGATCATACACCATGATCAAGTGGGGTTTATTCCAGGAATGCAAGGATTCTTCAATATACGCAAATCTATCAATGTGATAAACCATATTAACAAACTGAAGGAGAAAAACCATATGATCATCTCAATAGATGCAGAGAAAGCTTTTGACAAAATTCAACACCCATTTATGATAAAAACCCTCCAGAAAGTAGGCATAGAGGGAGCTTTCCTCAACATAATAAAGGCCATATATGACAAGCCCACAGCAAACATCATCCTCAATGGTGAAAAACTGAAAGCATTTCCACTAAGATCAGGAACAAGACAAGGTTGCCCACTCTCACCACTCTTATTCAACATAGTTTTGGAAGTTTTAGCCACAGCAATCAGAGAAGAAAAGGAAATAAAAGGAATCCAAATCGGAAAAGAAGAAGTAAAGCTGTCACTGTTTGCAGATGACATGATCCTATACATAGAGAACCCTAAAGATGCTACCAGAAAACTACTAGAGCTAATCAATGAATTTGGTAAAGTGGCAGGATACAAAATTAATGCACAGAAATCTCTGGCATTCCTATATACTAATGATGAAAAATCTGAAAGTGAAATCAAGAAAACACTCCCATTTACCACTGCAACAAAAAGACTAAAATATCTAGGAATAAACCTACCTAAGGAGACAAAAGACCTGTATGCAGAAAATTATAAGACACTGATGAAAGAAATTAAAGATGATACAAATAGATGGAGAGATATACCATGTTCTTGGATTGGAAGAATCAACATTGTGAAAATGACTCTACTACCGAAAGCAATCTATAGATTCAATGCAATCCCTATCAAACTACCACTGGCATTTTTCACAGAACTAGAACAAAAAATTTTGCAATTTGTATGCAAACACAAAAGACCCCGAATAGCCAAAGCAATTTTGAGAACGAAAGAAGGAACTGGAGGAATCAGGCTCCCAGACTTCAGACTATACTACAAAGCTACAGTTATCAAGACGGTATGGTACTGGCACAAAAACAGAAAGATAGATCAATGGAACAGGATAGAAAGCCCAGAGATAAACCCACGCACATATGGTCACCTTATCTTTGACAAAGGAGGCAGAAATGTACAGTGGAGAAAGGACAGCCTATTCAATAAGTGGTGCTGGGAAAACTGGACAGCTACATGTAAGGGTATGAAATTAGATCACTCCCTAACACCATACACAAAAATAAGCTCAAAATGGATTAAAGACCTAAATGTAAGGCCAGAAACTATCAAACTCTTAGAGGAAAACATAGGCAGAACACTCTATGACATAAATCACAGCAAGGTCCTTTTTGACCCACCTCCTAGAGAAATGGAAATAAAAACAAGAGTAAACAAATGGGACCTAATGAAACTTAAAAGCTTTTGCGCAGCAAAGGAAACCATAAAGAAGACCAATAGACAACCCTCAGAATGGGAGAAAATATTTGCAAATGAAGCAACTGACAAAGGATTGATCTCCAAAATTTATAAGCAGCTCATGCAGCTTAATAACAAAAAAACAAACAACCCAATCCAAAAATGGGCAGAAGACCTAAATAGACATTTCTCCAAAGAAGATATACAGAGTGCCAACAAACACATGAAAGAATGCTCAACATCACTAATCATGAGAGAAATGCAAATCAAAACTACAATGAGATATCATCTCACACCAGTCAGAATGGCCATCATCAAAAAATCTAGAAACAATAAATGCTGGAGAGGGTGTGGAGAAAAGGGAACCCTCTTACACTGTTGGTGGGAATGTAAATTGATACAGCCACTGTGGAGAACAGTATGGAGGTTCCTTAAAAAGCTACAAATAGAACTACCATATGACCCAGCAATCCCACTACTGGGCATATACCCTGAGAAAACCATAATTCAAAAAGAGTCATGTACCAAAATGTTCATTGCAGCTCTATTTACAATAGCCTGGAGATGGAAACAACCTAAGTGTCCATCATCGGATGAATGGATAAAGAAGATGTGGCACATATATACAATGGAATATTACTCAGCCATAAAAAGAGACGAAATTGAGCTATTTGTAATGAGGTGGATAGACCTAGAGTCTGTCATACAGAGTGAAGTAAGTCAGAAAGAGAGAGACAAATACCGTATGCTAACACATATATATGGAATTTAAAAAAAAAATGTCATGAAAAACCTAGGGGTGAAACAGGAATAAAGACACAGACTTACTAGAGAATGGACTTGAGGTTATGGGGAGGGGGAAGGGTAAACGGTGACAAAGCGATAAAGAGGCATGGACATATATACACTACCAAACGTAAGGTAGATAGCTAGTGGGAAGCAGCCGCATAGCACAGGGAGATCAGCTCGGTGCTTTGTGACCGCCTGGAGGGGTGGGATAGGGAGGGTGAGAGGGAGGGAGACGCAAGCGGGAAGAGATATGGGAATATATGTATGTATATAACTGATTCATTTTGTTGTGAAGCTGAAGCTAACATACCATTGTAAAGCAATTATACTCCAATAAAGATGTTAAAAAAAATAAAAAAAATAAAAAAAATAAAAACTACAATGAGGTAGTTCATTCACCTCACACCGGTTAGAATGGGCATCATCAGAAAATCTACAAACAACAAATGCTGGAGAGGGTGTGGAGAAAAGGGAACCCTCTTGCACTGTTGGTGGCAATGTAAACTGATACAGCCACTATGGAGAACAGTATGGAGGTTCCTTAAAAGACTAAAAATAGAATTACCATATGATCCAGCAATCCCACTACTGGGCATATACCCAGAGAAAACCATAATTCAAAAAGTGATGCATGTTCATTGCAGCACTATTCGTACAATAGCCAGGTCATGGAAGCAACCTAAATGCCCATCGACAGAGGAATGGACAAAGAAGCTGTGGTACATACATACAATGAAATACTACTCAGCCATAAAAAGGAACAAAATTGGGTCATTTGTAGAGACGTAGATGGACCTAGAGACTTTCATACAGAGTGAAGTAAGTCAGAAAGAGAAAAACAAATATTGTATATTAACGCATATATATGGAATCTAGAAAAATAGTACAGATGAACCAGTTTGCAAGGCAGAAATAGAAACACAGATGTAGAGAACAAACGTTATGGACACCAAGGGGGGAAAGTGTGTGGGGGGATGAATTGGGAGATTGGGATTGACATGTATACACTAATATGTATAAAACAGATAACTAATAAGAACCTACTGTATAAAAACTAAATAAATTAAATAAATAAACGCAAAAAAAAAAGGAGCAGATAGATATTTGGTTACCTGGGACCTGGAGAGGGAATGGGGATTGACATCACATGAGAGCAAGAGATCTCTTTGGGGTAACTAAAAATGTCTAAAACTGGATTTTGGTGATAGTTGCACAACTCTGTAAATTCACTAAAAAGCACTGAATTGTACACTTAAAATGGTTGAGTTTTATCATATATAAGTTATACCTTAATAAAGCTATTTAAAATAATACAAATTGGTAATTTTTGAATCAGCAAAGAAAAAAATACAGATTTTTAAAAATAAGCTGAAAGGAATTAAGTTATTTAATTCAATACCCTCATTTTATACACGTGAACTGAAACCTCTTGTGCCAAGCTCTGAGCAAAGTGTTACTAGGTCAGATATAACAGGACATAATTTCTGTCCCTGGGGTGTTTATATGAGGGAGACAGACATGGACTGAGAATTAATAGCAAAATTGTACTGTTATTATACTGAGTGCTAGAATTTAAAGAAAGAGCAACTAATTTAAGCGGGGCGGGGGGGGAGAAATGCTCTAACTGCCACTAGATGGCAATATGCTCAGTTAAAGGATTCTACTTCCCACTCTCGTAGTTAAGTGCGGCTATGTGGTTAGTTCTGCTCAATGAGATATAACTGAAATATAGTATAGAACTTATGCTTAAAGCCTGCTTAAAGGGAACAGTGTTAGCTGGGGGAGGTGCCCTTCCTTCTCCCCTTACTCGTTCCTGCTATCTAGAATTAGGACATAATGACTGGACCGCATCAGCCTTTTCCGTGAAGCGACCTTGAGAATGGAAGTCTCAAACCAAGGACGGCAGAAGGAGCCTGGATCCTTGATCATTTCAGCCCTGGACTACCTCTGTACTCTTTTACATGAGAAAATAAAACCCTGTGTTTTTAAACCACTGTTATTTAGATTTGTTATATGTAGCTGAACCTAATCCTATTTAATTGGGGAGAGAGATATATAAGATTTCAAAAGAATGTGTCATTTGATCTATGTTTTGAAGGATAATAGGAATTCTACAGGGAGAAGGGGAAGGAAAAGCCATTCATGAAATTATACCATGAGAGAGCAAGGCACATTCAGAGAATACTGAATAGTTCTGAAAGGCTAGGACACAGAATCTGAGGGAAAACATGGCAGGAATATTATCATCCTGTCCCCATTTCTCAATTGTGTCCTCTCAACCCTTATGAAGGATCTCAGAGAATTCCCTGGCGGTCCAGTGGTTAGAACTCTGCACTTTCACTGCCAAGGGTGCAAGTTCAATCCCTGGTCAGGGAACTAAGATCCAGCAAGCCGTGCAGCACAGCTAAAAAAAACAAAAGGATCTCAGAAAGCCAGACTGGGCATGGCTACAGGCCATTTTATGATCCCAGAGCTCTCTGAACTTGTCTGTTATAAATACTTGTTGCAGCTGTAACTTGCTTGCCCAATTCTTTTCTTCCTGCTACATTTTAAGCAACATAAGGTCAAGGGACCATATCTGTTTTATTCACTACTGAATTTCTAGTAAAGGGCCTGGTATAAAGCAGGGTGTTCAGTAAATATTTTTGACTAGATCAATGAAGTAACTAATGAGTAAGTTAAAAGAAAGCTTTATTGGAATTCAATAGTTTAATATCACATTAACTTCTTACCAAATTTAAGAAAACACAGTTTCGGCATTTTTTCCCCTTAATTCTACACACAAGGAAGCCCAGTTGTTTTTTTTAATAGATCTTTATTGGAGTATAATTGCTTCACAATCCTGTTATTTTCTGTTGCACAACAAAGCGAATCAGCCATATGCATACATATGTCCCCATATCCCCTCCCTCTTGAGCCTCCCTCCTACCCTCCCTATCCCACCCCTCTAGGTGGTCGCAAAGCACCTTGCTGATCTCCCTGTGCTATGCAGCTGAAGGAAGCCCGGTTCTTATAGCAGCTATCTACTTCTTCATACTGTCTGCCAAATGTAATCAGACTGCACATTATATTTCTGCGTTTTGCAGTTCTGTATATATCATTTCGTCTCAGAAAATATTTCAATTTAAAGATGAAATGGAGGAGAACTCTGATTTCTAGGAATCTGCCAAGAGGATCTCAATATCAAAAAGGCTCCCACAGTTAACAGATCTTTCCATCTGAAGGCTCAATACCACCTCTTGTGCCTACCTGTTAATGAAATGCTTATCTGCAAAATGTCACACTCTAACGACTAAAGCGTTCAGCCCATTGAAACAGCTTTAAGAAAATGGCTTTTTCCTAGTCAAAAACACAACAAAATTGTCTTTAAAGTCAAATGCTTGCAAATAATACAAAATTTCTTCTCAAGGTTTTTGTTTTGTTTTGCTTTGTGTTTAAGGGCAAACAAATTTTGTGTTTAAGGGCAAACAAATCTCCCTTAATATAGAATCCAATTATTCATTAAACCTCACAAGTACTTGGGATTTACTATGTGTCATTTCTCTGTCCTTAAAATAATTAATCTTTTAGTGGGGAAACAGTTTTGTAAAAGAATGACTACCATAAAAGTGTTATATTTTAAAATAAAGTGCTTAAAACAGAGAGAAGTCATTTTGTTTGGCAGAAGGGTCAAGGAAAGCTTTCATAGTGCAGCACTTTTATAGCTTATAAGGATGGTGCAAGAGTTAACAATTACCACTTCACAGATAAAGAAACAGAATCCGAAAAGTTAAATGATTTAGTTCAAGATTCCAGAGGTGCTTAGTTGAAAGCCAGGGACTATAACCTAGGTCTTTAGATTCCAAGTCCTGTGCCCTTCCATGACATCATGCTGTTTCACAATCCAGGCATGATACCTAAAACGGCTGTAATTTCAAAATAACATTTTCTTGCCTTCACACTTTAGAATCCAGCAGATTTGATCTTCTCTGAGTTCCCCTGAACATACTATACTCTCTTGCCTCTGAGTCTTTACACATGCTATATTCTCCCTGTCTGAAATACCACCCTTCTGAATCACAGGGGTTTCCTCCTCAGTCTCCCTATCTTTTAGTCTGGACAATTCCTACTCTTCTTTTCAGGGCTCAATTAAATGCTACTTTCATTGAGAAGCTTCTGTAGTATTTACCACATTACACAGTTGACTCTCAAACAATGCAGGGATTAGGGGTGCAATCCAACCATGCAGTCGAAAATCCAAGTATAACTTTTATAGTCAGCCCTCCATATCCATGGTTCAGCATCTGTGGATTCAACCTCCCATGGACTGTGTAGTACTGTAGTACGTATTTATTGCAAAAATTCCATGTGTAAGTGGAACCACGCAGCTCAATCTGTGTTGTTCAAGAATCAACTGTAGGGACTTCCCCGGTGGCGCCGAGGTTAAGAATCCGCCTGCCAATGCAGGGGACACAGGTTCGAGCCCTGGTTCGGGAAGATCCCACAGGCTGCAGGGCAACTAGGCCTGTGCACCACAACTACTGAGCCTGTGCTCTGGAGCCCGCACGCCTAGAGCCCGTGCTCTGCAACAAGAGAAGCCACTGCAATGAGAAGCCTGCACACCTCAATGAAGAACAGCCCCTGCTCGCCGCAACTAGAAAAAGTCCGCGGGCAGCAATGAAGACCTAAGGCAGCCAAAGATTAATTAATTGATTAATTAATTAATTAAAAAGAGTCAACTGTAATGTAATTGTATCACACTCCTGCTTGTAAAGCACATGACAGCAGGGATCCCTGACACCTAGAACAAAGTCAGGCACAAAGTATGTGCTTTGAAAATATTTGCTGAATAAACACAGTTTCACAACCACATAATACAATGACTGTAAATTATCACACAACTCTAAAGCAAAGTTATAATTGGCTGGAAATGGGTTGCTGCAGCCACACTTGCTATAACATCCCAAACTACAAGAAACAGTGAGTGATCAGGCATTTCTAGAGACTATGAATCAGCAATCCTGAGAGTCCCTCTTTAATGGTTTCACACAAGAGGCTAGATTTGCAATGCAAAGATATAAACCATATTTTATATAGGCCTGTGACACAGTATAAAAATAATGGTGCTCCTTTTGAAAAGTACGAGTGCCATATTATCTCCATCACCTTCTAGTTGCAGAGAGCTAGTTGGAAGAGGACTATGGTCATGACACCCAATAGCTTTATTTATTTTTATTTAGAAGCGAAAACTGAGGCACAGAGAAGGGAAAGGACTACCCTAGAAATACATGGCAAGTCAGGGTTGTGGACAGTGCCCTGAACAAAACCCAGGTCTCCTGCCCTTAGACTGGAGGCTTTCCACTGTATCACCTTGCTACCATCCTCTGGGTGGACAGATGATCAAACAATTAAGTGGAAAGAGAAATGAACAAATAAGCTGTATGTCAATACAGTTCCAGGAATGCCCCTCTGCCCTTTTGCTGGCCCTGTGTCTTTCTTGGCATTTCATTTTTTAAATATTTATTTATTTATTTGGCTGCAATGCGTCTTAGTTGAGGCGTGTGGGATCTAGTTCCCTGACCAGGGATCGAATCCGGGCCCCCTGCATTGGGAGCGCGGAGTCTTAACCACTGGACCACCAGTGAAGTCCCTTTCTTGGCATTTTAGATCCATCTGTCATGAGACATAGGATACTAAGGGAATATAAAGAAATGCAGGTATTTGTTTGAAGAACCCATTCAGTCAAAGTGTAACCAAAATATGTTAGTTCTCTGAAGCAAACCCATGAAGCCCACTATATTGGGAATTCTCAACAGTAAGTTTATAGCACCCAAAGTCATCACCTTTCCTGGGGAGGTAACATGTGCAAACTGCTGCCTAGCAATTTCATATAATGAATGGTTAAGAACATAGGTTTTTATTTATATTTATTTTTGGCTTCGTTTGGTCTTCGTTGCTGCACGCGGGCTTTCTCTAGTTGCGGCTAGTGGGGGCTACTCTTCATTGCAGTGCACAGGCTTCACACTGCAGTGGCTTCTCTTGTTGCAGAGCACAGGCTCTAGGCACATGGGCTTCAGTAGTTGTGGCACGCGGGCTTAGTTGTTCTGCGGCATGTGGGATCTTCCCGGACCAGGGCTTGGACCTGTGTCCCCTCCATTGGCAGGTGGATTCTTAACCACTGCACCACTAGGGAAGCCCAAGAACATAGGTTTTTAAGTCACCACAAGCTGTGAGGCCTTGGAGAGCTTACTTAATTTCAGTTTCCTCTTCTGTATAGTGGAAATACCAGGGATAACTACATCCTAGGATTGTTGAGAGGATTAAATGAGACAATGTTTGTTTTGCCAGAGGACATGTAAACACAACAAATGGTGGCTTTATCATTATTTCATCTGGGGAAACATCCTCATCCATCACATGTGATTTCAATGGCCTGGGACCCACAATGTCCATAGTGACACCCAGGACTGTGGACTATCCTCTTCCCAGGTCTATGGCTTTAGAAGGGTAATTAGAAAGCCTCAAAAGAGTAAGAGGGGTACTAGTCACCTTGAGGCTGTCTGCTACAGGAAGGCAATTATCTCCTCATCTATAATATGGAAACACTACCATTTAATCCAAAGAATTGCTATGAAGATGAACAGGGAGCCATGAAGGATTAAAGTAACAAAGTGCCATAAACATATCTGTGTTTTAGAACAATATTTCATGAGAAGATGGAGGATGGACTGGCAGAAGAGAAACAGAAGGTCTTAACTAAAAAAAAGGCGAAACAGAAAAGAAGGAAAGAATATAGGAAATATTTTGGAGTCAGAACTGACAGGATTTAGAAACTCTCTATATGCAGGGCTTGATGAGGGGAAAGTAAGGGGTTTCTAGGGTAAGCACTGAAAGATAGTGTTCATTTTTGAACAAGCAGAGACAGAGATGTCCAATGAACAGCTGGGTATCTGGAAATACTGATCTGAGAGACTATGACTGTTGCGAACTAACTACCCACCAACCATTATGTTCATTTGCTTAGAGGTTAGCCAAAGTGGTCCAGGGAATTCTCTGGCTATCCAATGGTTAGGACTCGGCGCTTTCACTGCCATAGCCCGGGTTCAATCCCTGGTCAGGGAACTAAGATCCCACAAGTCGCATTGCGCGGCTGAAAAAAAAAAGTAGTAGTCCAGTAAGCGTATAAAAGCAGTAAGGAATGAAGAAACATGGAAGAAGAATAACAGCACAGGAGAATATGCTGTCAGATGTAATTCAGAGCCGAGTAGGGCTCCCTTAAAGCATATCTTTAGAACTTTCTCAGTCACTAGAGAAGCAAGCCTGCTTGGTTCCCAATATGCTTGTTTGCTTCCTTCTTTCAGTCAATAAATCTCACTAGGTCTTTATTTTATACCAGGCCCAGTACCAGCATTAGGGATATGAAGATGAGTAAGTTATGGAACGTGTCCTTAAGGACCTTGGTGCTAGCAAAGAAGGGAAACAGGTAAAGAGTCAAACAAGGACACCCATGTGCTGCGGTAGAGATGAGCATGGAGGTCTAGAGAACCTAACTCCATGCACTCCTTCTCCAGGATGTCTTCCCTGAATATTATATTAGCTAACATTTATGAAATGTTTAGCTAGGAGAGGAATTTTTCTTAGATATTTACATTATGTTACCTCCTTTAATTTTCACATCTACCTTATGAAGTACTATTTATTATTCCCAACCTACCAATGGGAAAACTGGACAGTTGGCCTACAAAGAACTCTCCTCTGAGCTCTCATTGTCCTCCCAAAGCATTTTATATCATCACACACTACACTTTGTATCCTTGGTTTCTTAAAAATACCCCTTGAGGATAAAGCCGTAATTTATTCATGTCTTTATCTCCTACAGGACCAAGTATACACCAAAGGTATTCAGTATTTGCTGAACATCAAAATGACTGTTATGAAGTCATTTCTTTGTCCAAGTTTTACATCAGATCCTTAAAAAGCAACCATTTCTTATTCATTCAGTAGATCCATAGTAAGTACTCAGTCTAAGCCAATTACTGGTGCCAGGTATAGGCTAAACAGAAATAAACCAGACATAGACTCTACCATCAAGTTTATTGTGGCAACCACTAATGTCGTCTATTGTTTAAGATGAGCTCTATTTTCTTTAGATATTACACCCAGAGATCAGTGTGTGTGTCTTCTGACTATTCAAACACTTAAAAGGAATAAACTATCAGTTGAAAGAATAAATGAATAAATGCTGGATCCTGTGAACCTTGGACCAGGCCTTGCTCTGGCCACTAGGAAGCTCAGGGTTGAACCAAACCTTAGCAATAAACTAGAACTTCTGGATTCACTTACTCTGTTTTCCTTATTTCCTCCTTCACTGTGAAACTCTTTATTTACTTTTGATCCTACTACATTATGCATATTTTAAAAACTAATTTCCTCTAGGGAAAAAAAAAGTTGGGTATATAGTATTTAGTCAATCAAACTTTGATGTGATGATGTGATATGATCATTCTCCTTTGCCCAGATGCTTTGCTGAAGGTCTGGAGATAAACCAGGCCCCATGTGCAAGTCAGCAGTGTAGAGCTCCACTGCCTCTGAGCTCTAATAAAGGAAGCCTTTGCTGGAGGAACTATATTGCTTCAAAGATGCCAAGGCTCTACTCTTGAAAAGCTCCCATTTTAAGTTTTCAGCCCCCGCATTTATGGATAGGGAGGTTCTGGAACTAGACAGACCATATTGGTCTAGACACTTATCTCTGTCCCTGACCTACAAATCTCTTAGAATCCCTTATCTATTCCTATCTATGTACTTCTTGTGGCTGTTCTGAAGATCCAAAGGGAAAGCAGGTAAGAAGACAGTTCCTAAACTGTAGAGTAGTACACTAACATAAGGTGTTGAAGACAAAGGGGTTCATTATTTGTAATATGATGCAAGTACAGTTGACCAAAATTTGACAAGCAGTCTTGTAGGCATTGGACACTTAAAACACTGGAAGTTTTTTTTGGTTTGTGGTGGTAAATATATACCATAAAATTTACCATTTTAACCATTTTTAAGTATACAATTTTGTGGCATTAAGTACCTTTACACTGGTGTGCAAATCACCACCATCTATTTCCAGAACATTTCCATCCTTCCCATCTGAAACTCTGTACCCATTAAACACTAACTCCTCATTCTCTCCTCTCCCTAGCAACCATCAATGCTACTTTCCATTTCAGTTAGCATAATGTTTTCAAGGTTTATCCATATTGTAGCATGAAAACATTAGTTCTTAAAACATTCCAGGGAACTCCCTGGTGGCCCAGTGGTTAGGACTCAGTGCTTTCACTGCCAGGGCCCAGGTTCAATCCCTGGTTGGGGAACTAAGATTCTGCAAGACATGGCACAGCAAAAAACAAACA
Source organism: Lagenorhynchus albirostris (assembly GCF_949774975.1). Taxonomy (NCBI): domain Eukaryota; kingdom Metazoa; phylum Chordata; class Mammalia; order Artiodactyla; family Delphinidae; genus Lagenorhynchus; species Lagenorhynchus albirostris. The sequence goes on from NC_083103.1 coordinate 51,136,058, forward strand.
AACAAAAATTCTAGACTTTCAATTTCAGATAAAGTTGATCACAAACTATAAAGCTGACCACCATTTACTTAACTTTTCAAGATAAAATCAAAAGCTCACTGTAGGATTTTTTTCCTTCTGGTTCTACTGAGATTACCAAATTGATTTGCAATCTTGCACATCTGTTTCCAACTACAGATCATTCAGATGGAGTAAACTGCTACTCTGAAAATAAATTCCAACGTGTTCATTAGGAAGCAAAATAACCCTCAATAAAAAGACAATATGGTATCAATGTTTGAATAAAGAAGATTAATGTTTAGAACAAGATACTGATCTGCTTTGATATTACCAAACATTTTCTTGGAGGAGGACAAGTATGTATCTGTCTGGTTTTCATAATACATCTATAAATGTTTCCTATTCCAAAGTAGCACGTTTTTAACATTTTCAAACAAATTTCTATTATCCACACTGATTTATATTATCCACATGGATTATTTTTTAACCAGCAAATCATATCTTTCCAAATGGCACTGGAAGACCAATGTGGATAATCTTACTACAAGCAATTAGAAAAGACCTCCTCCTTCTCTGTTGGGAGTGTCATTTGTTCCGCACCCCACCTGCCCCCTGCCCCTGCCCCCAGGACACCCAGGTCATCCCTCATTTCCCAGACTTTAATCCTATGTGCCTCTATACATTACATGTCCTGATTCTCATCTCTCTCCCCTCTTCAACTCCTGACATTTTTTTTCCACTGTAACCTCTGGACCTCAAGGTTAGTTAAATTTCTGTATGTATCTTCAACCTCTTCTGTGAATGCCCCCTTCATCTTCCTGCTCTAAGTAAAATCTGGCAGTCCCTTATAATATTTCCTCTGCACCCCTCTCAAAGGGTGGCTGGTTTTCTCTCACTCCCTATCTACCAGTGGGCCTTGAACCTCGTTGTTCTTTCCAGACCCTCCTGTATGCAAACAACCAGTTTTGAATCTGACATTATCAGATTCAACATCACTCTTCCTTGCAGCCATTTACCACCCCCAAGTCACTCCCTTTTTTTTTTTTTTTTTTTTTTTTTTTGCGGTACGCGGGCCTCTCACTGTTGTGGCCTCTCCCGTCGCGGAGCACAGGCTCCGGATGCGCAGGCTCAGCAGCCATGGCTCACGGGCCCAGCCGCTCCGCGGCATGTGGGATCTTCCCGGACCGGGGCACGAACCCGTGTCCCCTGCATCGGCAGGCGGACTCTCAACCACTGCGCCACCAGGGAAGCCCAGTCACTCCCTTTTAATGCTTAAAGATTGTGGCTCCCAGAAATCCACTCCAACACCATTCTTGCCATAATTCTTGGTAGTTTTAATAACTATATAAATAATGGTTACAACATACTGCCCTCCCAGTTACTTGACTGCCTCTCCTCTGTTGATCTTGACTTCCACTCTATTTCAGCCTCCCATTCCTCTGGTTATACTCTTGACTTTGTCGTTACCAATAACTACCAATCTTCTATAATCATAATCCCAAAGATTTCATTCTCCAACCACTATCTCTTATTTTTCCAGTTTTCTCACTGTAGTACCCCATCCTTTAGCCTATCAGGACATTTAATCTATTGATCCTACCTACCTATCCATCAGCTTCCTTACTCCTAACCCTGGCAGGTTTAAATTCCTCAGTCGATTTTTTTTTTAAATATAAATTTATTTATTTATTTTTGGCTGCATTGGGTCTTCGTTGCTGCAAGTGGGCTTTCTCTAGTTGTGGCGAGCAGGGGTTACTCTTCATTGTGGTGCACGGGTTTCTCATTGCAGTGGCTTCTCTTGTTGCACAGCACAGGCTCTAGGTGCACGGGCTTTAGTAGTTGCAGCATGTGGGCTTCAGTAGTTGTGGGTCGCGGGCTCTAGAGCGCGGGCTCAGTAGTTGTGGCGCACGGGCTTAGTTGCTCCGCTGCATGTGGGATCTTCCCGGACCAGGGCTCAAACCCATGCCCCCTGCATTGGCAGGCAGATTCTTAACCACTGCGCCACCAGGGAAGTCCCTCAATCGATTTTTAAAATCACTCCCTTGGCCCTCTATCACTTATATTAACACTAGTTTGATTAAACCAACAACGCTGGTTAAATCCAATTCACCATCTACTCTCTGCTTATACTGGCACAGGTCTTGGGAGGAGGAAAACATATACAACTATACTCACTATAGTTAAACTTTAAATTCATGATCACTATTTTCATGTGGACTCTAAATGCAACCTGACAGTCATTCTATATTTGCGAAGACAATTTACTTTCCTAGACAATTTCATGCTTTCTCTGCTCCTAATCTCACTTTCACCCAGTGATTTAGCTTATTTGTCTACATAAAATCAATCATCCAGAAGAGCAGTTTCACAAGACCCCTTCCTTTTACCTATCAAACTGCATCTGAGCACATTACCTAACTTCTCTCCTATTACTATGGATAACAGTCCATGTCCAACCCTCTACTGATACACTAGATTACATCCCTTCATCAAACGAGAGGCATTTCCCCCCCTTTCTCCCACGTCATCAGGATTTTCCTTTTCTTCAGAATTATTCCTATTAACATACTGCTACTTGTCTTGTCTAAAAACTAAATAAGATAAACAAATAAAAACTTCTTTCTTTATTCCATCTAACACACCAGCTACCAATCCATTTCTCTCCTTCCCTTCACATCAAAGCTTCTAGAAAGAGCTATATATATATATATATATATTTGCTTTCTCTCATCTTTCCTCCCATTCTTCTGAACTCACTCCAACCAGACTTTCATTCCCACTATACCACCACAACTGTTTTTATCAAAGTCACCAATGACCTTTCCACCATGCTACAATTAGTGACCTATTTTCAGTTCTCATTTTCCTGGATATGTCACAGCAGCATGTCACCCAGTTGACCACTCTCTCCTTCTTTTAGATACTTTTTTTTTTTTTTTTTTTGCGGTATGCGGGCCTCTCATCGCTGTGGCCCCTCCCGTTGCGGAGCACAGGCTCTGGACGTGCAGGCTCAGCAGCCATGGCTCACGGGTCCAGCCACTCCGTGGCATGTGGGATCCTCCCGGACCGGGGCACAAACCCACGTTCCCTGCATCGGCAGGCAGACTCTCAACCACTGCGCCACCAGGGAAGCCCTAGATACTTCTTTCATTTGGTTTCCAGACACTATACTGAGTTTGGGGAGGGGGGAGTGTTTTGTTTTCCCCCCATTATTCTGACAGCTTATTCTCAATTTCTAAACTTTATGGTGACCTAGGCTCAAATCTTGAGTCTCTTTTCTATCGTTATGCACTCCCAAGGTCACCTCATCTAATCTCATGATCTAAATACCACCATATTTTTATATTCACTCATCTCCTCCCCTGAAATCTGTTTCTCCTGTCTTCTCCCAGTTCAGCCAATGACAACTCCATCCTTTCAATTGCACAGGTCAAAATTTTGGTGTCCGTTTTGACTTCTCCTTTTCTTATACCTCACAACTAGTCCATCAACAAATCTTTTTCAGTTCTATCTTTAAAATCAATTGTCATTACCCCCAATTCCACCATCTTAACCTCAGCCACCATCATCTCTTACCAGGATTAATGCAATTGCTTCCTAACTAGTCTCCTGCTTTTGCATTTACCACTTCTTCTATTCTCAACACAGCAGTCAGAATGATTCTATGAAAACGTATGGAAAAGTCACTCTTCTGACCAAAATCCTCAGTGACTTCCCATCTCACTCAACAGAAAAGCCAATTCGTTACTAGAATCTAGAAGACCCAAAAAGATGTGCTCCCATCACAATCTTCTGCCCTCTTCTATTGATCTCCCCTCTGACCACTTCACTTCAGCCATCCTTGTCTTCTGCCATTCCTTGAAACATACCAGGTCTGGCTTCAGAGCCTTGGCACTTGCTGTTCCCTCTGCCTGGAATGTTCCTCCTCTAGTACATTCTCTCACCTTCTTCAAGTCTTAATCAGTCACCTTCTCAAGTGAGGCCTTCCTTGGCTCCCTATTTAAAAGTTAAATCTTCACCACCCCCCCATCACCCCGTGGTTCTCCCTTGTTTTATTTTTCTTCTTTCCCACTTATCCACCATACTTAATATTTTACTTTTTATTTTGTTAATTATGTGTCTTCCTCAAAATTATAAGTCCCATGATGGTAGGGATTTTCAACTATTTTGTTCACTGTTGCACCCTCAGTACCTAGATCAAGACCCAGAACATGGCAGTAATTTGAGAGGCTGCCCTTGTTCTGTGACTTGGATGACACACAGATCATGGATAATGAAAGCTCCCATTAGCCTACTGTGTATCAGATGATAATCCCAGTTGACCTCACTGGGATATTATTATATTTAGTCCTTATAATAATCCAGAGCTTTCAGGGGCCAGCTGATCATAAAGACACACACACACACACACACACACACACACACACACACACACACACACACACACACACAGCTAGGCTGAGAGAGAGGATCACAAACAGAAAGGAGATACGATGGGACATTACTTATGGTAACACCATTCCAGTGGGAAGCAGCCCTATGAACAGCCATCCGTGGTGGAAGTCTTCATATTTATATAGCATTTACAGTCAAAGGATGCTCTCACGTGGTTTCTGTTTCACACTCTAAATGGCACAATTCTTCCCACAGAGTTCCTGGGAGACTATCCTTTCACTCTTGCAACTTCAGAATCCAGCTAGCAGAGCAGACTCCTATAAATGTCTGTTAAATTTGAGGCATTTATTCTCCAGTTTTACTCATGATGAAGATGAGCTTTCAGCAACATTACATGACACACTCAAGGATGCATATCCTCTAGGTGACAGACGAGAGATTTAAACTCAAGTTCCCTGTTCTTTTTCCTGTGCCACACTGTTACTGTTATATAAAACTAACTGATTGAACACTGACCCTCTCTCCAACTTCAGCTATACTCTGAGAAAAGGTATCATAGATGGGATCTTCACAAGGCAAGCCAAGTGCCCAAACTGAACCCCATAAGCTGGCAAGTCCCACATTCAAGCATTTCCCCAATTATTTTCCTCTTTGTTCACTCCCTTGATTCCTTTGTGTTCATACCTACCTGTCCAATTAGTGTGTAAAGTCCTTGGAGGGCAAAGGCCATAGCTGATTCTTCCTTCTGCCCCTCTAGCACAGGACTTAGCACATAATATGTACTTTGTGAATGTCTGTTAAATTAAAAATGCCCAAAAAGCCAAAGAAATAAAAAGATTGATTTTTGACTTTCCAAAGCATTTCTGTGGCCATCCAACAACTCAATGGGGAATCAGGGCTGAGATCTACTTTACAGATGAGAAAAGCCTCAAAGAAGAAAAGCAACTTGCCCAGATTTTACCCTGACTCTTCACACTCCAAGCCCAGTGTTCCTTCCAACATGTCATGATGTTCACTATACTTCTTAGAGCCAAGAAGATGGTTAAAGCAAGAAAGAAGGATCAAGAGTGACAAAAAGACTGTTACATGTTATAAATTAATCACTTAACAACATAAAAAGCACATGCTGAATAAATATGCAAATATGACATCCATATCAGAGCGAAGAGACTTGGTTTAAAATAAACAAACCCACATTTAATGACACTCTACTATGTAAATCACTTGGAAGAGGCATAGATGATGAGAGATTAAGATATATTGTTTGCCCTTATGGAGCTCACAATCTAGTAGCAAAAATGAGACCCAATTACTCAGAGCTGAAACTCCTGGTAGCAGACAAAATGAGAGAAGCAGCTTGAACTCAGAGTTCCAAATAAGAAAAGAAAGGCAAGACAATAATAGTTAAAGGAATTTTACAGGTAACCTATAAACTATTGCAGGAGTTTGGAGAAAGGAGGAGAGGATTTCTGTGGCTGTGTGTCTTTAGTTTTTAGGTTTTTTGTTTTGTTTTGTTTTGTTTTAGGTTTTTTGTTAGTTTTTGTTTTTTAAGGAGGAACATGATTTACCATGAAAACTGTGACAGTTTAGGAAGGGAATGGGCTTGGCTATTCATATGAGATGGGAGAAGAAAGAACAACAGAAGTGATGAAGACAGGACCAAAGGCTCAAACACTCCAGCCTACATAAAGCTTCACATATTCTTCCAACTGGAACAAATCACTCTGTTCCAAACACACTTGGTGATAGCCCCATTCTAGACTTGCCTCAAGTCAGACCAGGTTGTTTACATGACTACTTCTCTCCTGGGCTATGAGCTCTGTGAAAGCAGAGGCTATCTTGTTAACCTATGGAGTTCCTCCCTGGCTAATACAGAGCCAAGGACACTATTAAGTAACTGAAATGAACCAGAGAAGTTAGAGGTTGGCAGGATCTCAAAGATCATTTAATTCAAGCCTTTCATTTTGCAACAGAGAAAACAGAGACCCAGTAACTTGCTCAGTCACAGAGCAAGTCAGTAACAGATCCAGGACTGGACCTCAGGCCTCCAGACTCCCAGCCAGAAGAGTGGCAATGAGGCCACTTTTCTACCCAAAGCACAAGAGATCTCCTCTGCTTACTGGTTAGTTCAAAGCCTACTGGGCCCTTGCAATGGGAGGTCTAAGACTGATCAGGAGCTTCTGCATTCCAAACAGTTGAGACTCTAAATATGAGGCCAAATCTTTTGTCTCAGGACAAAAAGGCTCAGAAAAACCTGGCAGAACCACCCTTGTTAGATGCAAAGACCCCAGGATGCTCTGGGCTACAGGCCTGGGCACAGGATCAGGAATTTTACTGTGATGAAGCTGAAGAAAAACTGAAAAAAAAAAAAGGGGGGGGGGGAGATGGGAGCAAAGGAGAGTTAGATTCCTGCCCCAAAGCACCAACACTAAGAAAGCACTCTTGATGAAAAGGAAAGAGATTGTATTACAAGAGGCTAAAAGCTCAGAAAATGGAAGAGAGGGTAATTTCATGACATGGTAAAGACTCCCCAGGGAAGCACCTGTCTAATTTGAACCTTAATGGTATAGACATCACACACAAAAAATCAAACTGGAGACCACATGTGATGCCAAGAATAACCTAGTCAAGAATAATGCAGCTTGAGTGATCCAAGCCTCCTCACTCTCCAACACAGCTGCTGGCCCACTCACCACCACCCTCCATCAGAATCACCTGGGGTTCTTATTTACAACAGAGTTTTACAAATAACTTGATTTAAAATGGGCAAAGAATATGAACAGACATTTCTCCAGAAAAGACATGCGAATGGCCAACACACATATGAAAAGATGTTCAACATCACTAATCATCAGGGAAATGCAAATCAAATACCATCTCAAATCTGTGAGGATAGCCACTATTAAAAAAAGAAAACAAACAAAACAAACCCCAGAAAATAACAAGTGTTAGCAAGGATGCAGAAAAATTGGAACCTTGTGGACTATCTGTGGGAATGTAAAATGGTGCAGCCACTATGGAAAACAGTATGGAGGTTCCTCCAAAAAAGTAAAAATATAATTAGTATATGATCCAGCAACCCCACTTCTGGGTCTAGATCCAAAAGAATTGAAAATAGGATCTTGAAGAGATATGTGCACACCCATGTTCACTGCAGGATTATTCACAATATCCAAGAGGTGGAAGAAAATTAAATGTCCACTGACAGATGAATGGATAAAGAAAATGTGGTGTATCTATACAAAATAATATTATTAAGCCTTAACAAAGAAGAAAATCCTGTCATATGCTACACTGTGAATAAGTGTATGACAGGTGAAATAAACTAGTCACAAAAAGACAACTACTACATGACTACACTTATAAAGGTATCTAAACCCTGAGAAACAGAAAAAAATGGTGGTTGCCAGGGGCTGTTGGGGGATGCGGAATTATTTAATGGGTACAGTTTCAGTTTTGCCAGAGGAAAGTACTACAGATCTGCTGAACAACAAGGTGCATATAGTTAATACTACTGTACTGCACACTTAAAAATGGTTAGGATGGGGACTTCCCTCATGGTCCAGTGGTTAAGAATCTGCCTTCCAATGCAGGGGACGCTGGTTCGATCCCTGGTCAGGGAACCAAGATCCCACATACTGCGGGGCAACTAAGCCCACACACCACAACTACTGAGCCTGCACACTCTAGAGCCTGCGTGCCACAACTAGAGAGCCTGCACGCTGCAACAAAAGATCCCACATGTCACAACTAAGACCCAATGCAGCCAAATAAAAAAAAAAGACCACCTGGGAGTCAGAATTTTAGACAAGCTTCCCCAGGTTTTTCTACTATGTGGCCAAATTCAGGAACCATGGGCTTCAAAATAAAGTCCAAACTTTATGTTGGCATCCAAAGCCCTCCATGAGCCCATCCCTCTCTATCTCTCCATTCTCACCACCTGCTCCTCCTCAGGCCTCACTTTACTTGCCCTCTGCCTGATCCAAAGAGAACTTTCTACAGTGATAGAAACGTTCTACATCTGTGCTGTTCAATATAGAAGCTATTAGCCACATGTGGCTACTGAGCACCTGAAATGTGGCTACTGGCTACTGTATTGAACAGAACAGGACTAAAGCAATAGTTAGGACCCCAGAAGATAAAGAGGGGTCAAGGTAAAAACAATGCCATTTAACATTTTTTCCTTCACATATTATCACTACACATTCATTCATTCAACAAATATTCATTGCTTACTATGTGCCAGATACTATTCTAGGTCCTGGGGAAACAACAGTAAACCAAAAGACAAACATCCCTGCTCTCGGACTTCCCTGGTGGCGCAGTGGTTAAGAATCCGCCTGCCAATGAAGGGGACACAGGTTCCAGCCCTGAAGATTCCACATGCTGCGGAGCAACTAAGCCCGTGTGCCACACCTACTGAGCCTGAGCTCTAGAGCTGGCAAGCCACAACTACTGAGCCCACGTGCCACAACTACTGAGCCCACGTGCCACAACTACTGAGCCCACGTGCCACACCTACTGAGCCTGAGCTCTAGACCCCGCAAGCCACAACTACTGAGCCCACATGCCACAACTACTGAAGCCTGCATGCCTAGAGCCCGTGCTCAGCAACAAGAGAAGCCACAACAATGAGAGGCCCACACACTGCAACAAAGAGTAGCCCCCGCTCACTGCAACTAGAGAAAGCCTGCGCACAGCAACGAAGACCCAACACAGCCATGAATAAATAAATAAATAAATAAATAAATTTATTAAAAAAAGAAAAGAAAAAGAAGCTTATGTTCTAATGAGGTAGTATAGGATAGTGATCAAAGCAAGGACTCTGGAGCCAGAGAGCTTAGGTTCAGAGTCTGGCTCCACTGCTAACTACCTATGTTCTCTCTGAAAATTACTTAACTTCTCCATGCCTCAGTTTTTCAATCTATCAAAGGGGATAATAATAGTACTGACAGGATCTTAGGTGGGGCTAATGGCAGACTCTGGGAGGGCTTATGCCATGGAGTACTTCCCATAACTTTTGCTGCCAGTGTCCTTGTCCCCGCAGTGAGCCACAGCTGCCCCCTACCTCTGCAGAAGACCCTCGAACACTAGCAGCCATGTGGATGAAAGGCTCTTGGTGCCGCAGCCAGGAGTCAGTGCTGCGCCTCTGAGGTGGGAGAGCCAACTTCAGGACACTGGTCCACAAGAGACCACCCAGCTCCACGTAATATCAAACGGCGAAAATCTCCCAGAGATCTCCATCTCAACACCAACATCCAGCTTCACTCAACGACCAGCAAGCTACAGTGCTGGACACCCTATGCCAAACAACTAGGAAGACAGGAACACAACCCCACCCATTAGCAGAGAGGCTGCCTAAAATCATAATAAGGCCACAGATACCCCAAAACACACCACCAGACGTGGACCTGCCCACCAGAAGACAAGATCCAGCCTCATCCACCAGAACACAGGCACTAGGCCCCTCCACTAGGAAGCCTACACAACACACTGAACCAACTTTAGCCACTGGGGACAGACACCAAAAACAACACGAACTACGAACCTGCAGCCTGCTAAAAGGAGACCCCAAACACAGTAAGATAAGCAAAATGAGAAGACAGAAAAACACACAGCAGATGAAGGAGCAAGATAAAAACCCACCAATGTAACAAATGAAGAGGAAATACGCAGTCTCTCTGAAAAAGAATTCACAATAATGATAGTAAAGATGATCCAAAATCTTGGAAATAGAATACAGACAATGCAAGAAACATTTAACAAGGACCCAGAAGAACTAAAGAGGAAACAAGCAACAATGAACAACACAATAAATGAAATTAAAAATACTCTAGAAGGGGCTTCCCTGGTGGCACAGTGGTTGAGAGTCCGCCTGTCGATGTAGGGGACACGGGTTCGTGCCCCTGTCCGGGAGGATCCCACATGCTGCAGAGCGGCTGGACCCATGAGCCATGGCCACTGAGCCTGTGCGTCCGGAGCCTGTGCTCTGCAATGGGAGAGGCCACAACAGTGAGAGGCCCGCATACCACAAAAAAAAAAAAAAAAAAAAACTCTAGAAGGGATCAATAGCAGAATAACTGAGGCAGAAGAATGGATAAGTGACCTGGAAGATAAAATAGTGGAAATAACTACTGCACAGCAGAATAAAGAAAAAAGAATGAAAAGAACTGAGGACAGTCTCAGAGACCTCTGGGACAACATTAAACGCACCAACATTCGAATTATAGGGGTTCCAGAAGAAGAAGAGAAAAAGAAAGGGACTGAGAAAATATTTGAAGAGCTTATAGTTGAAAACTTCCCTAATATGGGAAAGGAAATAGTTAATCAAGTCCAGGAAGCACAGAGAGTCCCATACAGGATAAAACCAAGGAGAAACATGCCAAGACACATATTAATCAAACTGTCAAAAATTAAATACAAAGAAAACATATTAAAAGCAGCAAGGGAAAAACAATAAATAACACACAAGGGAATCCCCATAAGGTTAACAGCTGATCTTTCAGCAGAAACTCTGCAAGCCAGAAGAGAGTGGCAGGACATATTTAAAGTGATGAAGGAGAAAAACCTACAACCAAGATTACTCTAATCAGCAGGGATCTCATTCAGATTTGATGGAGAAATTAAAACCTTTACAGACAAGCAAAAGCTGAGAGAGTTCAGCACCACCAAACCAGCTTTACAACAAATGCTAAAGGAACTTCTCTAGGCAAGAAACACAAGAGAAGGAAAAGACCTACAATAACAAACCCAAAACAATTAAGAAAATGGTAAAAGGAACATACATATCAATAATTACTTTAAATGTAAATGGATTAAATGCTCCAACTGAAAGACACAGACTGGCTGAATGGATACAAAAACAAGACCCATATATATGCTCTCTACAAGAGACCTACTTCAGACCTAGGGACATATACAGACTGAGTGTGAGGGGATGGAAAAAGATATTCCATGCAAATGGAAACCAAAAGAAAGCTGGAGTAGCAATTCTCATATAAGACAAAATAGACTTTAAAATAAAGACTATTAGAAGAGACAAAGAAGGACACTACATAATGATCAAGGGATCGATCCAAGAAGAAGATATAACAATTGTCAATATTTATGCACCCAACATAGGAGCACCTCAATACATAAGGCAAATACTAACAGCCATAAAAGGGGAAATTGACCGTAACACATTCATAGTAGGGGACTTTAACACCCCACTTTCACCAATGGACAGATCATCCAAAATGAAAATAAATAAGGAAACACAAGCTTTAAATGATACATTAAACAAGATGGACTTAATTGATATTTATAGGACACTCCATCCAAAAACAACAGAATACACATTTTTCTCAAGTGCTCATGGAACATTCTCCAGGATAGATCATATCAAGGGTCACAAATCAAGCCTTGGTAAATTTAAGAAAACTGAAATTGTATCAAGTATCTTTTCCGACCACAACACTATGAGACTAGATATCAATTACAGGAAAAGATGTGTAAAAAATACAAACACATGGAGGCGAAACAATACACTACTTAACAACGAAGTGATCACTGAAGAAATCAAAGAGGAAATCAAAAAATACCTAGAAACAAATGACAATGGAGACATGACGACCCAAAACCTATGGGATGCAGCAAAAGCAGTTCTAGGAGGGAAGTTTATAGCAATACAATCCTACCTTAAGAAACAGGAAACATCTCGAATAAACAACCTAAACTTGCACCTAAAGCAATCAGAGAAAGAAGAACAAAAAAACCCCAAAGTTAGCAGAAGGAAAGAAATCATAAAGATCAGATCGGAAATAAATGAAAAAGAAATGAAGGAAACAATAGCAAAGATCAATAAAACTAAAAGCTGGTTCTTTGAGAAGATAAACAAAATTCATAAACCATTAGCCAGACTCATCAATAAAAAAAGGGAGAAGACTCAAATCAATAGAATTAGAAATGAAAAAGGGGAAGTAACAACTGACACTGCAGAAATACAAAAGATCATGAGAGATTACTACAAGCAACTCTATGCCAATAAAATGGACAACCTGGAAGAAATGGACAAATTCTTAGAAATGCACAACCTGCCAAGACTGAATCAGGAAGAAATAGAAAATATGAACAGACCAATCACAAGCACTGAAATTGAAACTGCAATTAAAAATCTTCCAACAAACAAAGGCCCAGGACCAGATGGCTTCACAGGCGAATTCTATCAAACATTTAGAGAAGAGGTAACACCTATCCTTTTCAAACTCTTCCAAAATATAGCAGAGGGAGGAACACTCCCAAACTCATTCTACGAGGCCACCATCACCCTGATACCAAAACCAGACAAGGATGTCACAAAGAAAGAAAACTACTGGCCAAAATCACTGAACATAGATGCAAAAATTCTCAACAAAATACTAGCAAACAGAATCCAACAGCACATTAAAAGGATCATACACCATGATCAAGTGGGGTTTATTCCAGGAATGCAAGGATTCTTCAATATATGCAAATCAATCAACGTGATACACCATATTAACAAATTGAAGGAGAAAAACCATATGATCATCTCAATAGATGCAGAGAAGGCTTTCGACAAAATTCAACACCGATTTATGATAAAAACCCTGCAGAAAGTAGGCATAGAGGGAACTTTCCTCAACATAAAAAAGGCCATACATGACAAACCCACAGCCAACATCGTCCTCAATGGTGAAAAACTGAAACCATTTCCACTAAGATCAGGAACGAGACAAGGTTGCTCACTCTCATCACTCTTATTCAACATAGTTTTGGAAGTTTTAGCCACAGCAATCAGAGAAGAAAAGGAAATAAAAGGAATCCAAATCGAAAAAGAAGAAGTAAAGCTGTCACTGTTTGCAGATGACATGCTACTATACATAGAGAATCCTAAAGATGCCACCAGAAAACTACTAGAGCTAATCAATGAATTTGGTAAAGTAGCAGGATACAAAATTGATGCACAGAAATCTCTGGCATTCCTATACACTAATGATGAAAAATCTGAAAGTGAAATCAAGAAAACACTCCCATTTACCACTGCAACAAAAAGAATAAAATATCTAGGAATAAACCTACCTAAGGAGACAAAAGACCTGTATGCAGAAGATTATAAGACTCTAATGGAAGAAATTAAAGATGATACAAATAGATGGAGAGATATACCATGTTCTTGGATTGGAAGAATCAATACTGTGAAAATGACTCTACTACCCAAAGTAATCTACAGATTCAATGCAATCCCTATCAAACTACCACTGGCATTTTTCACAGAACTAGAACAAAAAATTTCACAATTTGTATGGAAACACAAAAGACCCCGAATAGCCAAAGCAATCTTGAGGACGAAAAACGGATCTGGAGGAATCAGGCACCCGACTTCAGACTATACTACAAAGCTACAGTCATCAAGACACTATGGTACTGGAACAGAAACAGAAAGATAGATCAATGGAACAGGACAGAAAGCCCAGAGATAAACCCACGCACATATGGTCACCTTATCTTTGATAAAGGAGGCAGGAATGTACAGTGGAAAAAGGACAGCCTCTTCAATAAATGGTGCTGGGAAAACTGGACAGGTACATGTAAAAGTATGAGATTAGAACACTCCCTAACACCATACACAAAAATAAGCTCAAAATGGATTAAAGACCTAAATGTAAGGACAGACACTATAAAACTCTTAGAGGAAAACATAGGCAGAACACTCTATGACATAAATCACAGCAAGATCCTTTTTGACGCAACTCCTAGAGAAATGGAAATAAAAACAAAAATAAACAAATAGGACCTAATGAAACTTAAAAGCTTTTGCACAGCAAAGAAAACCATAAAGAAGACCAAAAGACAACCCTCAGAATGGGAGAAAATATTTGCAAATGAAGCAACTGACAGAGGATTAAACTCCAAAATTTACAAGCAGCTCATGCAGCTCAATAACAAAAAAACAAATAACCCAATCCAAAAATGGGCAGAAGACCTAAATAGACATTTCTGCAAAGAAGATATACAGATTGCCAGCAAACACATGAAAGAATGCTCAACATCATTAGAGAAATGCAAATCAAAACGACAATGAGATATCATCTCACACCGGTCAGAATGGCCATCATCAAAAAATCTAGAAACAATAAATGCTGGAGAGGGTGTGGAGAAAAGGGAACCCTCTTGCACTGCTGGTGGGAATGTGATTGGTACAGCCACTATGGAGAACAGTATGGAGGTTCCTTAAAAAACTACAAATAGAACTACCATATGACCCAGCAATCCCACTACTGGGCATATACCCTGTGAAAACCATAATTCAAAAAGAGTCATGTACCAAAATGTTCACTGCAGCTCTATTTACAATAGCCAGGAGATGGAAGCAACCTAAGTGTCCATCATCGGATGAATGGATAAAGAAGATGTGGCACATATATACAACTGAATATTACTCAGCCATAAAAAGAAACGAGGGCTTCCCTGGTGGCGCAGTGGTTGAGAGTCCGCCTGCCGATGCAGGGGATGCGGGTTCGTGCCCCGGTCTGGGAAGATCTCTCATGCCGCGGAGTGGCTGGGCCCGTGAGCCACAACTACCGAGCCTGCGCGTCTGGAGCCTGTGCTCCGCAACAAGAGAGGCCATGATAGTGAGAGGCCCGCTCACCGCGATGAAGAGTGGCCCCCGCTTGCCACAACTAGAGAAAGCCCTCGCACAGAAACGAAGACCCAACACAGCAAAAATAAATAAATTAATAAACTCCTACCCCCAACATCTTAAAAAAAAAAAGAAAGAAAGAAACGAAATTGAGTTATTTGTAGTGAGGTGGATGGACCTAGAGTCTGTCATACAGAGTGAAGTAAGTCAGAAAGAGAAAGACAAATACCGTATGCTAACACATATATATGGAATCTAAGGGGAAAAAAATGTCATGAAGAACCTAGGGGTAAGACAGGAATAAAGACACAGACCTACTAGAGAATGGACTTGAGGATATGGGGAGGGGGAAGGGTAAGCTGGGACAAAGTGAGAGAGTGGCATGGACATATACACTACCAAACATAAAACAGATAGCTAGTGGGAAGCAGCCGCAGAGCACAGCGAGATCAGCTCGGTGCTTTGTGACCACCTAGAGGGGTGGGATAGGGAGGGTGGGAGGGAGGGAGACATAAGAGGGAAGAGATATGGGAATATATGTATATGTATAACTGAGTCACTTTGTTATAAAGCAGAAACTAACACACCATGGTAAAGCAACTATACTCCAATAAAGATGTAAAAAAAAAAAAAAATACTGCCTAATAGGGTTTCTATAAGGATTAAATTAGTTAAACAGTGCCCCAAATATAAGAACTAGCTGTTCTATTATTGCTGTATTTTGTTATTGTTATTAATGGGAGCAAAGACAATCAACAAATAGTAACAAAAAATGTGGCCATTTAGTGATATGGCAGAAAAATAAAGCAGGGTAAGGGAACAGGGAGTGCCAGGACAGGGACTGCAATTTTAAGAGGATAATTAGAGAAACCTTCACTGAGAAGGTGATACTTGAGAAAAGGTCCGAAAATAGTAAAGGAGCAAGCCACACAGATATCTGGGGAAGAACTGAATCCTCTCTGAGGTACTTGATATTACTAACACCATTTTGATGGGAGACCTGAAGTTCAGACTAAGGAACCTGTCCAAGGTCACATAGCTTATAAATGACTGAGCTTAGAGTCAAATCTGGGACTACTGACTCCAATTTCTTCTCCACTTCTGAACCCTGTTTGACCTCCATTCCCTTCTGCAGTGAAACAAGACCAATAAATCCTTTTCACATCAGTTTCCCATTCTGGCACTGAGATTTACAGATTCACTATGATTAGACAAATTCTCTGGATTAATGGATTAACCAAAGGAGTTAAAGACCCAGGCTGCCTTTAACTGCCCACTCTCACCCACCACTTCCTAAGCAGCTCCACACCAGGACCCCACGTTAACTGCATGCTGTGCATAGAAAACAGGCATTTATCAAGACCAACAAGACTCAAACACCAGGAAGGAGAGGTAAATTATACATCAGAAGTAAAGGCCACTGCTTCCAACCAGGCCTTTGAGGGGAAAAGTTCTGCTATATTTGCACTGCCAGAGAACTATGATCAAGTTAGGTTCAACCTACTGAAACTTTCTAATCTAAACTTGGTACACAAGATCTACAGAAATAAGAAGAAAAGAACAAATCGCTATATCTTCACTTTATCTGTAAAGAAGTCAGCGAATCAAAATACTTTCAACAGTATTTACTCTATACATTTTATCTGTGTTCATGAAACCTCTGTGAAAATACTGGCAATCTACTCCAGAAAACCATTAGTGCTGCCAGGAGCAATGGATTCTAGTCCTCCTTTACAACTTATTAGAAAAGTCACTTCCACTTCCTGGGTCCCACTTCTCTCATCAGTTAGAAGTAGAAGCTAGACTAGGTATTCTTTAAAAGTTCCATCTTCAACCCTTTATAGCACACTGTATTACAATAATGGCACAGCACCCCCGCACCTTCAGAGTCAGACCCAAAATTCATTCATTCGATAAACATTTGTGTAAGCTAGGCACTGAAAACACAAATATACTAAATGATGAATTCATGAAAGTTTCACATATATTGCCTTTCCTATTCACAGAAACATTTCAGAGTTGTGTTCCTACTAAAAACAAAATGTGGCTCCAATTTTTTTTTTTTCCCTAATCACACTTAAGAGAGTTTGGGGTCTTTTATTATTATATACTATACTTAACCCCCTCCCCCCCAAAAAAATCCTCTCCCTATTAAATCACAGCTCACACTTGTATTTCCCTTCTTTAAATCACTCATAGTCCAAACTACTCAGTTAGGGTTTTTTCCCCACTTAATATATAGTGGGAGCACCTCTAATTCTGTACCTGTCTTTTTCTTTCTTTTTTAATGTTTTTTTGTTTCTTTTTCTCTTTTAATTTTTATTTTTTAATTTTTTTTCTTAAAAAAAATCTTTTTTTTAATGAGCCCGACAGAGTTCATTTCTGAGATTTAACTTCCTCATACATAATTTAATTTCCTTATACATAATTTAATTTCCTCATACATAAAATGGGTATAAAAATAGTACCCACCTAATAGGATTCCTTGAGTACTAAATACAACAATCCATATAGCTAGAACTAAAAGTCACTTTAATTAGGTATTATTATTACTATATGCCAAGCTCCCTGCTACATCCTCTACTCCTACAACTTCATTTAAAAAAATTTTTTATTTTAGGGCTTCCCTGGTGGTGCAGTGGTTGAGAATCTGCCTGCTAATGCAGGGCACACAGGTTCGAGCCCTGGTCTGGGAGGATCCCACATGCCGCGGAGCAACTAGGCCCGTGAGCCACAACTACTGAGCCTGCGCGTCTGGAGCCTGTGCTCTGCAACAAGAGAGGCTGCCATAGTGAGAGGCCCGTGCACCGGCGATGAAGAGTGGCCCCCCCGCTTGGCAAAACTAGAGAAAGCCCTCGCACAGAAACGAAGACGCAACACAGCAAAAATAAATTAATTAATAAACTCCTACCCCCAACATCTTCTTAAAAAAAAATAAAAATTTTTATTTTACATTTGAGTATAGCCGATTAACAACTGTGATAGTTTCAGGTGCACAGCAAAGGGACTCAGCCATCCATATGCATGTATCCATTCTCCCCCAAATGCCCCTCCCATCCAGGCTGCCATGTAACACTGAGCAGAGTTCCCTGTGCTATATAGTAGGTCCTTGTTGGTTATCCATTTTAAATATAGCAGTGTGTACATATCAATCCCAAACTCCCTGACTATCCCTCCCCCCATCCTTCTCCCACAACTCTGTAACCATAAGTTCTTTCTCTAAGTCTGTGAGTCTGTTTTGTAAATAGGTTCATTTGTATCATTTATATTTCTCTTTCTCTGTCTGACTTACTTCACTCAGTATGACAATCTCTAGGTCCATCCTTGTTGCTGCAAATGGCATTACTTAATTCTTTTTAATGGCTGAGTAATATTCCATTGTGTGTGTATGTATACATATATATTTTTTAAAAATATTTATTTACTTATTTATTTATTTTTGTGCATTTCTTTTTCTTACAACCAACTATTAGTTCCTTGAAAACATCTTATTTTTCTTTGCATCCCAAGTACGACCTTTTTATAATTTATTTATAATCCATACCAAGACTAATCCAAAAGGATGTTAAGTAGTTCATCTAAGATATAAAAATAAGACAGTTAAAAATGAAAACAAATAAAAACCAGGGGCATAGATTTAAATCAAGTGATCAAAATTCAGGTCCTATACCTACCATATACATGCCACGATTATTAGCAAGTTATAACCTCTCTAGTGAGCAAGATACAACGCCACACTTCACAGAGAGTCTGTAAAACTCAGAAGTTAACAGAACCAGCAGCTGTGAAGCCAGGCACTGTTGGCTGGATTCAAATCTTAACTCCATCACATATTAACTGTGTGAATTTGGGCACCTTACTTAACCCCTTTGGTTCCTAGTGTCTTCATCTGTTTCAATGGTAATAATACCACTTTTACAGCTGATATAAAAGTTAAATTAAATAATACATGTTAAGCACTCAGCACAGTGTCAGACACATAATAAGCACTCAATAAAAAGTAACTATAGTTCCTTATACTCATACTATAGTAACTATAGTGTGTATGCATCATCTCCCAGTTGTTTATAAAGATGTGTTAGATAAGGAGAAAAAAGGTTCTGAAGTTTAAAGTGCCATGAAATGTTTGGAATACTTATTACTATTACTCGTATTCAAAACTATGCAGGAAATTAATAAAAATGAGGAAAAAACATGTCCAAAGACAGTTGTCTTAAACATTTTTCTAAATATAGTTCCTTATAGCTAGCTCCCTCTTTTGCATTTCTGGCCTCCTTCCAAACATCTTTAATACTGCAGTAAAGCAAGAGTGGAAATGCAAGCTATGTAAATTGCAAATGTAATTGCAACTAACATGAAAGGTAAGGCTTGGGGTTTTACCACCAAGTTGGGACAAAACTGTCATCTCCTCCTTCTAGCCCTGTAGGCTGCTTGTGCAGGAATTGATAATCTGTAGCTGCCAGGAAGGCCAGTTTAAATTGAAGCAGCTGGTTGTGTTTCTCTGTTGTTTGCTTTTCTGATACTATTAGAACACAGTGGTGTCTGGGTCTGGCCTGCTCTGAGGGATGACAGAAGGTACAGCCAGAACATGAAGGCAGCAGAGGACATAAAAAGAAGAGGGCACAATAAAAATACCCAAAAAGTCAGTGTAGCATGATCACCAATGGGAACTGTTTCATAAGCATGTGATGAATAAGCCAATATGTGTGTAGTCACTGTGATACAAATACGTTTTAATGCATTATGATCTGTGTACATGAAGAATGCCAAAGAAAAGGCTGATCTGCATCCCATATACAGAGTCCTAAAATATCAGAACCAGAAGAGTCTTTAGAGATTATCCAGCACAGCATCATTGTTATTATGGATATAAGAACTAAGGGAAAGAGGCTTATCAGTGGTCACACAGACAAGGAGTAGAGCTGAGATCAGAACCCAGGACTAGGCCAATTGTGGACTTGAGTATAAAGTATGTAGGAAGGGAATATATTAAAAACCTTATCATTTGTGAACAAATCCCCAGAGATGGCTTAAGAATCTGCGAATTTAGAAATGCCATTAACTGTAAGCGGGAGCCATTCCTTAGCTAAGTAAATCACTCTCATCCACCACTGCCTCATCAAATACTTTTCAAATGCTCACCTCAGGAAAGTGGTAAATTATGACATGTCATGGACCCCTGAGCCCGCTCAAGAATAGCCAGAGCTACATATGGTAAGTTCATCAAAGAGAAATGCCTAAAACAAAGTCCTGATCTGTACAGAGTAAAAAGGCAGAGAGTTCATTACTCAGCTGCCATCCAGTGTTCCCACAACTCATCTTTGAAGAACGAGTAAGCACATACAGTGATATTAATGGAAATAAAAGTAAAATCCTCACACCTAAAATTCTAGGATTTTAAAAACCTAGCCCCAACTTCTACTCTCCAGCATCCTTCACTGGTCAACAATGCTCTATGCAAATTAGACCAGTGCTTGGCTTTTTAACTTTGTTTACAGAGGAATCAAAATGTATGCTCTCAAACCTTGCACCATCCCTGTAAATTCAAATCCTAACCATCCTTCAGGCCCAGCTCAAGGCTCCCAACTCCAGGAGGCTTCCTCTGAAAAGCCCACATTAAAGGGATCTGTCCTCTTTGGCTCTGAATCTTTTTCACCTCATTTCTCATTGCCTTCCCTCCATCTCCCTCCACTTAATTCAACCTGTGCCCTGGCCACATCAGTTTAAATGCTTCTCTCCAAATGAAATGAACACTTACTGTCTCTGGAGCTTGGCTAGACTGTCCTTCCACTGTCAAAATCACACAAATCCAGTTATAATTTACTAGAAAGAAAACTGGACAACCTGGACTTGGAATATGTGAGTTGGAACCCCAGCTCCATTAATTCCTAGCCAAGATCCCCACCCACAACTACCTAGCTTCTTCGACTAGGCAACATATTCACCATATGTAAAATTAGATAATAAATCTCAGAGGTTATTAGGCACACTCAATAACTTAGG
This sequence comes from Lagenorhynchus albirostris, assembly GCF_949774975.1. Taxonomy (NCBI): domain Eukaryota; kingdom Metazoa; phylum Chordata; class Mammalia; order Artiodactyla; family Delphinidae; genus Lagenorhynchus; species Lagenorhynchus albirostris. Next base: position 51,157,098 of record NC_083103.1, read on the forward strand.
CTCTCTGAGGGATATAAAGGTACATAAGGAATGATCTCTGCCCTCTAAGAGCTTATGATGTTATGTAAGTTGGCGAGAAGGAGGTAGCAGAGCCTGGTAAAGGGAAAATTGGCTAGAGTCAAGGTATCACCGTCCTGGTCTTACCTCTATCACAGAAACTGTGGGATTGGATAAATACCTTCCCTTTATTAGGTCTCAGTTTTCTTCCTCTGTGAAATGAGCAGGGGTTAGGTCAGGGATTTTTTTTGGGGGGGGGCGCACCATGCAGTTTGCAGGATCTTAGTTCCCCGACCAGGGATTAAACTTGGGCCCCTGGCATTGAATGCACTGAGTCCTAGCCACTGGACCACCAGGGAATTCCCTAGGTCAGGGATTTTTAAGGGCCCTGCCAACTTTGATATTCTGTGGAAAATAACCATAGTACTAGACCATTCATGAGGTGAGCCAAAAGTGCAATACAGATAATGCCTAATGTAACCAGAAACAGGCTGCTGAATTCAACGGAAGCTGCTCTGTGACGGGCAGATCCAATGGAACTTCAAATGGGGGATGGGAAAGTTGAAGCCAAATGATGAATGCATCTGCTGCTAGGAGGTCACCGCTAATCACAGGAACACTTCTCACAGGAAGCTCTGCAGAAACACTCCACTGAGGTCCCAAAGTCCCTGCCCATACAAAGAAGCCTCGCTGACCAGAGAAGGAGAGGGACCAGTCAGGAGCCTGGCAGGAGAGACAAAGGACAAAGCCAAATGAAACATAGCCCATCCTGCCCAGAGCTGAGGCCACATCTTGGGCCTTCTTGGTCCTTAGTTCTTTTGTGTTTTGTTTTCGTTTTTTTTCTTACCAGAGCAGGTAAAGGGAGGAATAGAACAGCAGGGCTCCACTGGTTGAATTTTTTTAAAACATGTGCTGATGGGACTTCCCTGGTGGTGCAGTGGTTAAGAATCCGCCTGCCAATGCAGGGGACACGGGTTCGAGCCCTGGTCCGGGAAGATTCCATATGCCGTAGAGCAACTAAGCCTGTGCTCTAGAGCAACTAAGCCTGTGCTCTAGAGACCGCACACCACAACTACTGAAGCCTGTGTGCCTAAAGCCCATCCTCTGCAACGAGAAGCCACCGCAATGAGAAGGCCGCGCACTGCAACGAAGCGTAGCCCCTGCTCGCCACAACTAGAGAAAGCCCGCGCGCAGCAACAGAGACACAATGCAGCCAAAAATTAAATAAATAAATATATTTATAAAATAAAATAAACTTATTTAAAAAAAGAGTAGATTTTATGGTATATTATATCTTAATAAAGCTGTTTAAAAAACAAACCAAACAAAAAAAACCACAGGAATTCCCTGGCGGTCTGGTGGTTAGGGCTCCACACTTTCACTGCCAAGGGCCTGGGTTCAACCCCTGGTTAAGGAACTAAAATCCCACAAGCCATGCAATGCGGCCAAAACAAACAAACAACTTACCGAGGATCAGAGAGTTAGGAAGTGACAGACCCAGAATTCTAATTCTCAAAATCAGTGCTTTTAACCGTTATTCTATAGTGTCCTCAAGGAACTTAAAATCTAGAACTATCTAGTTACTATTACTTACCTATAATATAGATAGACAGATAGATATAGGCTACAGATTTTGGCAAGAAAACAAGGCCTGAAACTGCTCAATAATGTTTAACTGAATTGAACTTAAAAATTATCGAATTTATTAATTTAATTCCTGACCTTGAGGCATTCACAGTATAAAATGAGGCTCAGACATGTTAAACTATCCCTAACTTGCAAGCTAGAAGGAAACATGTTCTATGTAAAAATAATTTCCCTTGGGAAACATCTGGGTGAACTGGTCTGGCCGGCCCCCACAGTTCCCAGACCTCTTGCAGTTAGTTAGCGCTAATGATCTGTGAACGAAGGTGACATGTCTCACTTTCAGGAAGAAGTATTCAAAATCTGGTATATGACCCTACAGCTCTGACATGCACGTCCTCCCTCCCTCCCTGCCTCCCTTTCTCTCCATTCTGCAAAGACATATTGGAAGTCTTATGTTGAGATGGTGGCATCATAAGACAAAAGCAACATAAATGCGCTAGTCATCACTTCCTGGAGGACAACTGCCCTCCAGAGTCACCTGGCCTGCAATGGAATTCATATGAGCAAGAATTCAACAAATCTTTGTCATGTTAAGCCACTGAAATCTTGTGGCCAATTTGATACCACAGCATAATTCTGCATGTCCTGACTAATATAAATGTTAACAAGAAACAAACCCAGAATATATGAATTCAGATCTATACTCTACCTGTTACTATTTTGGCTAAGTTATTTAAACTCACTGATCCTTGATTTACTCAACTTTAAATGGAGGTAGTTAACACCATCCTCTCAGAGTTGTTATGATAATTAAGTGAAATATACAAAAACAGGTGTCATAATGCAATTGCCTTTGGGGGAAAAATTGCCACATTGAACCATCAAAAATGTGACATTGAACCTGATGGTTGACTGAGAAATTCTAATAGGAGTCTATGCTGACAAAAGCAAGAAAAAACATGCTGTTTGGGAGAAGAACTGTGCTTTAACTAGTTCAGAAAGAGCAGTTATTAATTTTCGAGGGGGGTAAAAAACCATACTCCTGTCTGTATGGTACTTTATATGTCCAAATGACCTCCTATATACACTGCTACATTTGATCTTCACGAGAATCCGGTAAAGATTCTTATTAAAGAAAAATTAATACAAGCCCCCAGAGCTTAATCTACACCTATCTAAGGATCAGTAGGAAAAGACAAGTGTCCTTTTAAAGTAACAGAATGAAAAAGTACTTCCCTGTCAGCAGCTTCCTCATCACTACCTCCAGGTGTGAAGGAAAGGTACCGTAATTCACTCTGCCTCAAAAGAGCTTCCTCTGGCCAATTATAGTGTCTTCTATAAGACATTTATTCCAGGAATGAGTAACACTTCAACAGTTATGTTACTTCTTACAAACCAAACAACTATCTAATAAATAAAAGAAGGAAAAGAAAAAGTGCCACTCTCAATCTATTTAAATAACAAAAGAATTCTAGTGAAGGTATGAAAAACTATAACCATTCATGATATACGAATTATAAAAGCCCATGAACTAATACAGGGGCTCAATGAACATGTGCTGATTAATACAAAAATATCCAGAACAACTGTCTTGCCCTCAAGAGGACTATAAGTAGGAGAAATGATAAAAACTGGGCACACATAGCTAAAGTTAAAAAGTAAAAATGCCACAGAATATTAATAAATGAGAAATGAGGCTGAAGAAATCACTTCTCACAGGAAAGGCATCATGAAAGATGGCATTTTGGCTGAGTTCTAAGAATCAGAATCTTAGAAAACTCCTCAAAAGCACTAGGAACTCTAGCCCTTTGAGGGAACATTACAGAACTCTAGAAAATGAGCCTATAATAACAAGAGCTCTGAACTTGTTGCCATTAGTTCTCTGAAAGTACACTCCTAAATGTAAAAATAAATATTTCTGTCCCTCAAGGAGATCAGGGGAAAACATCTCATTAAGTGTCTTTTATACTGCAAACCTTGGTCTTGACTCAGGGATACCAATCACTTTTTGAAATACCCGATATGACCCTGGGTATTTTTTTTTAACATGAAGGCAGATACTGTACCTTTTCAACATAAGATGGGAAGCATAAGCCATTCAAGTTGGGGTCAATTACACAAGCAGAAGATTTGGAACCATTCCTTTCAGCATGGGTCGCAACTTGATAGTAAATGCCTATGAAAAAGGCAGTGGGCCTTAGGAAACTAGAAAAAGAAGAGCAAATTAAATCTAAAATAAGCAGAAGAAAAAAAACAATAAGAATTAGAGTAGAAATCACTAAAACCGAAAACAGAAAATCAATAGAGAAAAATCAACAAAACCAAAAATCAACAAAACCAAAACCAAAAATCAACAAAACCAAAAGATCAATAAAATCAGTAAGCCTCTAACTAGGCTAAGAAAAAAAGAGAGAAGACACAAATAACTTATATCAGAAATGAAAAAGGGACATCACTACGGACCCCTTGGAAATTAAAAGGATAATGAAGGAATATTATGAACAACTCTACATGATATAGACCAATTCACTGAAAGACTATCTGCCAAAACACACAAAAAGAAACAATCTGAATAGACCAATATCTATTAAAGAAATTGAATCAATAATTAATAATCTTCTAAAAGAGAAAGCACCAGGCCCAGGTGTGTTCACAGGTAAATTCTACCAAATATTTAAGGAAGAAATTATACCAATTCTCTACAATTTCTTTCAGAGTACAGAAGCAGAGGGAATATTTCCTAACTCATTCTATGAGTCCAGCATTACCCTAATACGAAAACCAGACAAAGACATTACAAGAAAAGAAAACTATTGGCCAATATCTCTCATGAGCATAGATGCAAAAATCCTCAACAAAATATTAGCACATTGAATCTAAAAAAATATATAAAGAATTATATACCGTGACCAAGCGGAATTTATCCCAGCTATGCAAGGCTGGTTCAACATTCAAAATCAATTAATGTAATCCATCACATTAATAGACTAAAAAAAAAGAAAAATCACATAATCATATTAATAGATGCAGGAAAAAGCATTTGACAAAATCTAACATGCACTCATGATAAAAATTCTCAGTACACTAGAAAGAGAACTTTCTTAACTTGATAATGACTACAAGAAACCTACAGCTAGCATCATACTTAATGGTGAGAAACTCAAACTTTTCCCACTAAGATCCCATACAAAGCAAGGAGGTCCCCTCTTACCACTCCTTTCAACACCATACTGGAAGTCTTTGCTAATGCAGTAAGGCAAGAAAAGGAAATGAAAGGTACACAGGTTGGGAAGGAAGACGTAAAACTGTATTTGTTCACAAATGAAATAATCATCCACATAGAAAATTCAAAAGAATTGACAAAAAACTCCTAGAATTAATAAGCGATTATAGCAAGGTTGCAGGCTAAAAGGTTAATTACAAAAGTCAATTGCTTTTCTGTATATTAACAATGAACAGGTTAATGTGAAATTAAAAACACAATACCATTTACAATAGCATCAAAGAAAATTAAATACTTAGGTATAAATCTAACGAAATATTATAAGATCTATATAAGGAAAAGTACAAAACTCTGATGAATGAAATAAAAGAAGAACTAAATAAAATGGAAAGATATTTCATGTTTAGGGATAGAAAGACTCAATACTGTTAAGATGGCAGTTGTTCCCAACTTGATCTATGGATTCAATGCAATCCCAATAAAAATCCCAACAAATTATTTTATGGATATTGACAAGCTGATTCTAAAGCTTATATGGAGAGGAAAAAGACCCAGAATAGCCAACACAATATTGAAGGAAAAGAACAAAGTTGGAGGACTGATGCTACCAACTTCAAGACTTACAGCAATCAAGACCAAAGACCTTAACAGACATGTGACTAACGAAGATATACAGATGGAAAACAGCATATAAAAAGATGCTCCACATCACATGTCATCAGGGAGATGCAAATTAAAACAACAGAAGATGCCACTACACATCTATCAGAATGACCAAAATCTGGAATACTGACAACACCAAATGCTGGTGAGGATGTGGAGCAACAGGAACACTTGTACATTGCTGGTGGGAATGCAAAATGGTACAATCACTCTGGAAGAGTCTGTCAGTTTCTTACAAAACTAAACGTATTCTTACCCCATGAACCAGCAATCACACTCCTTGTTATTCATGTCCACACAAAAACCAGCACAAAGATATTTAAAATAGCTTTATTGGGGGCTTCCCTGGTGGCGCAGTGGTTGAGAGTCCGCCTGCCGATGCAGGGGACGCGGGTTCGTGCCCCGGTCCAGGAAGATCCCACATGCCGCGGAACGCCTGGGCCCGTGAGCCATGGCCGCTGAGCCTGTGCGTCCGGAGCCTGTGCTCCGCAACGGGAGAGGCCACAGCAGTGAGAGGCCCGCGTACCACAAAAAAAAAAAAAAAAAAAATAGCTTTATTCATAATTGTGAAAACTTTGAAGCAACCAAGATGTCCTTCAGAAGGTGAAAGGATAAATAAACTGTAGTACACCCAATGGAATATTATTCAGTTCTAAAAAGAAATAAGCTATCAAGCCATGAAAATACATGGAGAAAACTTAAATGTATATTACTAAATATATAATCTTAAAAGGCTACATACTGTATGATTCCAACTAAATGACACTCTGGAAAAGGCAAAAACTATGGAGATGGAATCTTTAAAAATGATATAAATGAACTTATTTACAAAACAGAAATAGACTCACAGAGATAGAAAACAAATTAATGGTTACCAAAGGGGATAGTGGGGGCAGTCAGGAAGGAAGATAAATTAGGAGGTTAGGATTAACATATACACACTGCTATATATAAAATAGGTAAAAAACAAGGACCTACTGTATAGCACAGGGAACTATACTCAATATCTTATAATAACCTATAATGGAAAAGAATCTGAAAAACATATATATATGTAAAACTGAATCACTCTGCTGTACACTTGAAACTAACACAACGTTGTAAATTAACTATACTTCAATTTAAAAAGTTTAAAAAAAACTATGGAGACAATAAAAAGATCAGTGGTTGGTAGGGGTGGGGAGGGGAGAGTAGGATGAATAGACAGAAGATTTTCAGGGCAGTGAAATATTCTGTATGATATTATAATGATGTATATATGTCATTAAATATTTGTCCAAATCCATAGGATGTATAACACGAGTGAACCCTGAGGTAAACTACGAACTTTAGGTTATCTCGATGTGTCAATGTAAGCTAATCCTTGGTAAAAAATATATCATTCTGATGAGTAATATTGATAAATATCAATATTTATAATAACTAAATAAAGGGGGAGACTATGCACATGTGGGGGGGAGAGGTATATGGGAAATCTCTGTACCTCCCTCTCAATTTTGTTGTAAACCTAAAACTGCTCTAAGAAAATGGAGTCTTTTATTATTTATTTATTTATTTTAATAGAGTCTTTTTTTAAAAAGAGGCAGTGGAGTTTAGCAGAAAGAGGGGGGAGTCCCAGTGATTCCATTTATTGACTGTGTGCTTTGAGGATAGTAGTAAAGGCTGCCTGGCTCACTACTGCATTCTCAGTGTCTAACACAATATGTCCGAGTCTTGGCACACAGTACTCAAAATACATTTATTGAAAGCCTGAATGAATGAAGGAACCACTTAAATTTTTTGATAAGTTTTTCTTTCTCTATCACTAGTAAGTGACAGAATCATGATCTGAACCTCTGCCTCTCTATACTCCAGGAGTGTCTATCTAGGGATATCAGAGTAGTATAAATGCCTAGAATAGAGCTACATCATTTCTTAGAGGTGATATCCAGTACCCAGCTTGGAATAATCTCTTGTGACAGATTGTATTTTCCAAAGATTGCCACAATCCCATGAAGAGGTAGAGCCTAACTCTCCTCCCAGTGAATCTGAGCTGGACTAGCCCGATCAACAGGATGCAGAGGAAGTAATGCTGTGTGACTTTCAAAGCTAAGTCAAAAATGAGCCATAAATATAGTCAACTATAGGCCATTCAGTTTTTGCCTGGCTCTTTTGGATGCTCCCCCAAAAGAAAGGGCTCCTTCATTCATTCAAGCTTTCAACAAACATTTGTTACAAATTCCTACTATGTGTCAGGCCCTAGACATTGTCTTAAGCACTGAGAATGCAATAGTGAACCACTCAGCCACTGTCCCTGTCCTCACAGAGTTTACACTCTAGAGGAGGAAAAAGATGAAGAGCAAGTGGGAAAATCTAATATATCCTATAATTATAACATGTAAGAGGTGCTCATAAAGAAGGAAACAGAGATTTTCTCAAGAATGACAAGTCAAGAAAGAACACTCCAAGGTGGTGACATTTAAATAAGCCATAACAGATGAGTAGTCAGTCATGTTGGAGGGAGGAGCAGGGAAACATTTCAGGGAAAGGAACAGCATGGGCAAAGGCACTGAAGCAGAAAAGAACTCGACATGCTTTTGGAGGAACTAAGAGACAATGAATATGGGCAGAACAGAGTGAACAAGGTGGAGAGTAGCAAAAGGACCTGAGAAGAAATTTTTGAAGCAACACTGTTGGGTTAATCATAGATCAGTGAGTGTAGCATATCAGTAGATTCACCTCTCAAAATTCTAATTTAAATATTATTTTAAAGCCAGGTTTATATAAGTTCAGATGTAAAACAAAAGAACTCAAGTAGTAAGTGCTGATACTGATACTGTAAGACTAGCTGTAGTCACATAACGAGCACATTATTCAAAAATGGGAATGTTTCCAAGACAAAGGACCATATGGTTTGAAGGACTTCCTGTAATTAACCTCTTTAGAATTTCAGGGCACAGAAAGACAAAATTGACTTTCTCATTGCCTCGCTAATGGTACATTTCATAAATCATACCTGATTTGACCTAGTTTTCTTCAGCAGTCATCTCAAAATGTTTCACTGAAACCACAATCCTCTAATGGGGAGGATGATCAAGCCTGTCACCAAAGGATGCCCTGCCTAAAAAGAAACAGCTCCTTTATAGAATTCAGAACATCAAAGCAGCTCCCTAATAACCTGCCCAAAGGCTTACTCCACCCAAAGCCTTTGTCCTCTTATCACGTGTCAAGCCCACAGGAGAAAAAAAAAAGATGGGTTTACACATTATTTGACACTACTATCAAACATCTATCCCTGCACCCAAAGACAACTGAAATCATCAGCTGAAAAACTGGCAATTGTTCCCAGAAAACCAATTCAGGGGCCTGGGACCTCCCAGCAAACGCTACTTTATTAGCAAGGTCCTTTGGTCTAGAAGCCTATCTCTAACATTAGTTAAAACCAGCAAGTACCAAGTTATAAATGAGATAAAATTTTATTATAGAACAGTAGTTTCAGGAAATATATGTGCTATTATTTTAATAATGAGACTGATTTTAGAGTTATAATTTGAAATGACTGATGGCTTTTTTCTGCATGTGCAACCTAGCCTATGAATGTTTATTGTGCCTCTCAAGTAAGAGCCATAAAAGGAGCCCTTTGGGCCACTCTCCAGGGCAGTCTGAATAACAGCACTCTATACTCTTGTCTATACTATTATTGCAACATCTGTGGACCCCTCCAAAGGGATCGCTCTTTGGGATAAGAGAGCTGAGACACACCTACCCCAACCCACCTTCTGGTCAAGAGCACTTGACCAAGCTAAGGGCCCCTCTCTTCCTCTCCACTGAGCCCAGGGGTGGCAGGTGATAAAAATGAAGCTCTGTTCTCAGTTGTGCTCATACCTGGTCATGACATTTTGCTCTGGTGGTGAATATCAGCTCTTATTTTCATCTTCACAATTAGGAAATTAGTCTTCAGCTGGATAAAACAACCACAGAGCAGCCTCATCAGTAAGCAAAGAAAACCAAGGGAGCTTGCGGCTAATGCCTGTGGACAAGAAAGCTATAATGGTAACAACAGTTGGGAAGGGGATAACCTAATATTTGAAGTAAACCACTAGGGCGCTGGCTCATTCTGAAGCCTTCCCTCTGGGCCTGAATCTTATAGTTGGCACATGCGAGCGAAGAGCCAAGAATGATTCTCCAGCACTAGACAATGGGGTTCCTCACTGAAAATAAAATTCTCACGCATGATGGATGAGCAATAAATCATTTGCAGAAGTGACCCAAAGAACTATCAGGGGCACAGGAAATCTGGGAACACTAGAGTTAAACAAAGATGTCAAGGAGGGAATTGTCAAGGAAGCTGAAATTGTAGCTTAGAAAGGAAGGAATCCAACCTTGCTAAAGGAGAAACAAACACCCCCCCTCCACACACACACACACCCCACCAAAAAATGCAAAGAAGGTAGTGGAGCAGTAGATTGCATTCAAGTTCTCTGACTCCTAAGCCTAGGCTGTGACTTCCCTCTCTCATGACAGGGGTATTTTGTCAGGGGCCAGCAAAAGATCTTCAAACAATAAACAAAACAAACCGAAAAATGGGTCCGTACAATTCCTATAAAAGAGCCATCCCTAGTTCATCAAAAGAAATGAAAACGGACATGGCTGTCAAGTTGGCACTTCAAAAAGCAGTTTTATGGTAATTTATTACCCCAGCATCAGCTACTTAGGAACTGAGTCATTAGGACTCTTGTTTGCTATGTCAGGTACTTTGCAGTGTCCCAAATGCAGAGGCTGTAACAACCAATATAAAAAATATTGAAAGAGCTCTGTTGGGAGCACAAGTTTTCACTCATATAAACATCAGCAAACATTCCAAGGCAGGGAGAGGCAGAAAGGTCCCTGGTGAGAGTCAGAGAGCCTGAGCTGCAGGCTCAGCTTCTCTAGTTATTCATTCTAAAACTTTGGGCCCCTAAGTCTCTGGGCCTTATTTTTAAGTATGGTAATAGCTGACTTCAGATGTATAACAAAAAGCAGCAGTCCCCTACCTCACTCTGAATTTCTGCTTCTCAAAGGCAATCACTTTCAACTTTTAGCTCTTTCTCTTAGTATTTATCTCTTTATTTCAAAAAAACATGCTTATATTGGCACTTTTGGGGTCAATTTTAGTCATTATTTATCATCTTTCAGTTTTGAAGGTCTGCTCTTTCATATCATGATCATCACCCCCATGACCACCCATATATACACATGTACACACACTTCTCCTTCCACCAACAGAGTCACATCACAATTTTTAGTTAAATTAATATTCAGGATATGCCCATTCCATGGAATACTACTCAGCAATCAAAAAGAATGAACTATTGATATACAACCACTTGTATGGGTCTCAAGTGCATTATGCTGAGTGAAAAAAAGGTCACATACTGTATGATTCCATTTATATATTTATCTTGAAATAACAAAATTATACAAATGTTAAATAACTAGTGGTTTCCAGGAGTTAGGGATGGGGGTAGGGGGTGTTGTGCTGTGAATATAAAGGGGTAGAGTGAGGAAAATCTTTATAGTAATGGAATATTCTGTATCATGATTGCAGTGGTGGTTACACAAATCTACACATGTGATTAAATGGCACAGAACCATATACACATTGCACTAATGTCATTTTCATGGTTTTGATACTGTACTACAGTTACACAAGATCTAACCATTGGAGGAAACTGGGTAAAAGATATATAGGGCCTCTCTGTTTATCTTTGCAACTTCCTGTCAATCTATAATTATTTCAAAATAAAATGTTTTCAAAATTAATATTCATAAATCAACTATACCCCAATAAAAATTAAATAAAACATTAATATCAAGGTCTATATTATTTTCAGGGGGAATCACAACATATTTATTTAGAGGGAATATAATTCAACCTACAACAGGTTGATTTCAAATTTTAGCTATTATAAATATTGTTTTTATGAAAATTTATACAAAAGCCTTTATGTGGCTATCTGCTTTCATTTCTCTTGGGAATACACCAAGGCGTGATTACCAAAGCTTTTTAATGTTTTGTTAGCTGGAGGAACAGTATTCCAACACTTTCTTGTTTTTCTCAAGAATACTCAGGATCTATACAATGATTTTCACAGCTAAACCACATAGTGTATTATGACTACATTGTCTTCCTTGGACAACTAGAATTCTGGTCTTTCCTAGAATTAATAGTTGTCTCGTTTTTAATTTGCTTAGTTTTAATGTCCTTTTCCCCAATTCATCTCCAAATTCTCCAAAATAACTTTAAGGTTCTTTGTAATATGGTCAAACACGTCAGATAATTTACTGATGTCGTTTTGTATTTTCTTTAAAGTGGGGTCCCCAACCCCCAGGCCCTGGACCGCACAGCAGGAGGTAAGCAGCGAGCGAGGGAAGCTTCATCTGCCGCTCCCCATTGCTTGCATTACCAACTGAACCATCCTCTCCCTCCACCCCCACCCCATGTGTGGAAAAACTGTCTTCCAGGAAACTAGTCCCTGGTGCCAAAAAGGTTGGGGACCGCTGCTTTAAAGCATCTCTCTTGGAATCTCCAACCTCTCGTTCAAATCTGATAACTCTCTCTAGTCCGTAGGTCTCCTGCATAGCTGTGGTCCTGGAATACCCCTTAATCATCATTCTGGGACTTATACTCACTTTTCTATGTTAGATTCCCTTGATTCCTGGGTCCATGCCTTCCTATTTCTTTCCTATCTCATTATGGTATATCAAACTACCAAGTTGCCTGAGATAGCATACATGGGAAATAAATCTTTTTGAGATGTCTGAAAATGTCTTTTTTCCCCCTACTTTCATATTTGATTGTTAGTTTTGACTGGGTATAGAATGCTAGGTTGGAAATGATTTCTTCTCAGAATGTAAGGCAATTCCTCCACTTTCTTCTAGCTTCCAATATTGCTTTTGAGAAGTCCAATACCTTTGTATGCGACTTGTTAATTCTCTCTGGCAGCTTTTATGATATTCTCACTCTACTCAGTGTTCTGAAATTTCATAATGATGTGTTTCTTTTTTAAAATTCATTGTACTGAGTGCTTGATGGGTTTTTTTCAATATAAACATATGTGTACTTAAGTTCTGGGAAATTGCTATATTATTTCTTTGATGATTTCTGTCACTCTATGACCCCACATCTGACTATTAGGAGATCCAAAGATCTAAAGGAGAAAAACTACAGGAATTGGAGGGAATAAAATCATCAAAAATAATTATATCAATGTTCTTAAATTTAAATAACTTTTATATTTAAATAAATCTTAAAACTGATCCTCTTATTTATTTTCTACTTCTTCGTTTTAAATTCTTTACTCTGATATATTTTTTAAGTGTCCAAAACTTCTTTTTTGTTCTCTGACTATTCCCTTTTCTTTAACAGAACCCTATTCTTGTTTCACTGAGGCATTATCTTCTCTGATCTGAGTTTTCTTCAAATTTTCTTTTGCTCCTACATTGTCTCTTGTGCTCTATCTCTACCCAATGCTCTCTTTTGGAGGGATGGGGGTCTTTATATCTGTTTTCATTTGTTATTCATGTTAGAGGTTTCTCTCAAACATCAGGTGATCTTTGCCTTTTCTTTCATATTTAAGAGTAAGGCACACAGAGAAACATTGTATGAGCAGCAGGGCATGTTAACTTCTAGGCTTCAATGTAACAAGAGAAAATGTCAAGCCGGTTTTTTACTGGGGAGGTTCCCAGATGTCTGTGAGTCAGTTTCTCAGCAAGGAATCCTCTAATCTCCCACCTGAGGAAAATAAACCTGACTACCTATTTCTGGGAGATAAGAACTAGATGGAGCCCTTCACTTAATCCCTGTTTTTAGAATGGCACCTCTCTTTTACTCTCAGCTAAATTTGGTATTCCCAAAGCCAGGGCCTCTCTGATTTTATTTCTCTAGAGGATAAACCTCCAATGTTCTGCTGAAATAGAGAAAAGATGTGATGGTTTAATTGTTCCTTATATACCTCTGAAACTCCTGTTTTCAGCTCCACCTCTCATCCTAATATTCAAGATGCGAAGAACCTCCAATACCTAGGGCTTTCTAGAGTTTTGTATGACAAAATGCCTTTATACAGATTCACATCCCCTCTGTAGCTTTACCTTTCTGCTTTCCCTGATCCACTAAATCATTCACCATGTGTGCCTTTCCCATCTTGTCTATTCTCTTAGTCTTTGTGAGTTAATACTAGTTTTATGCCATTTCAACGGAGTTTGTAAAAGGAGATAAAGTAAGACATACATGTTCAATCCAATTTATTTTAATCATAAGCCCCCTCATGAAGTTATTGAAAGGACAAAATACAGAATATGAAAGTTTTTGGGAAACTTATAAAGTAAAAGTTCAATAATAGTGTTAGTGGTAGCAGTAGTATTCTATGTTTTTCTTTTTTTTATCTTTTTTATTTGTTTGTTTTTATTTTGGTATGCTATTTTTTTTTAATAGCTATTCCAATATAAAGAATTCTTCTCTTTGGGTGCTCTAGGGAAGCACCAAGTTTCATAAATAAAACATGAAAAATATTTACAGCATATATATCAAAAGGTGAATACCCTTAATATACAAAGAGCCCCCCCACCCTGCAAAATTGATGAGACAAAGAACCTAGCAGAGAGGGAGCTTCAAGATGGTGGAAGAGTAAGACGTGGAGAACACCTTCCTCCCCACAAATACATGAGAAATACATCTACATGTTAAACAACTCCTACAGAACACCTACTGAACGCTGGCAGAAGACCTCAGACCTCCCAAAAGGCAAGAAACTCCCCATGTATGGGTAGGGCAAAAGAAAAAAGAAAAAACAGAGACAAAAGAATAGGGACAGGACCTGCATCAGTGGGAGGGAGCTGTGAAGGAGGAAACGTCTCCACACTCTAGAAAGGCCCTTCTCGAGCAGAGAGATTCCCGCACAGAGGAGCGGTGCTGACGAGCACTCAGCAGCACTCAGCAGCCCGAGAGGCTTGTCTGCTCACACGCCGGGACAGGTGGGGGCTGGGAGCTGAGGCTCGGGCTTCGGTCGGATCCCAGGGAGAGGACTGGGGTTGGCTGCGTGAACGCAGCCTGAAGGGGGCTAGTGCACCACAGCTAGCCGGGAGGAAGTCCGGGAAAAAGTCTGGAGCTACCGAAGAGGCAAGAGACTTTTTCTTGCCTCTTTGTTTCCTGGTGCGCGAGGAGAGGGGATTAAGAGCACTGCTTAAAGGAGGTCCTGAGACGGGCGCGAGCCGCGGCTATCAGTGCGGACCCCAGAGACGGGCATGAGACACTAAGGCTGCTGCTGCTGCAGCCACCAAGAAGCCTGCGTGCAAGCACAGGTCACTATCCACACCTCCCCTCCTGGGAACTGTGCAGCCCGCCACTGCCAGGGTCCCGTGATCCAGGGACAACATCCCCGGGAGAACACACGGCGCGCCTCAGGCTATTGCAATGTCACGCTAGGCTCTGCCGCCACAGGCTCGCCCTGCACTCCGTACCCCTCCCTCCCCCCGGCCTGAGTGAGCCAGAGCCCCCGAAGCAGCTGCTCCTTTAACCACGTCCTGTCTGAGCAAAGAACAGATGTCCTCAGATGACCTACAGGGAGAGGCGGGGCCAAATCCAAAGCTGAACTCCAGGAGCTATTCGAACAAAGAAGAGAAAGGGAGAAAGGGAAATCTCTCCCAGCAGCCTCAGGAGCAGCAGATTAAATCTCCACAATCAACTTGACGTACCCTGCACCTGTGGAATACCTGAATAGACAACGAATCATCCCAAATTGAGGAGGTGGACTTTGGGAGCAACGATATATTTTTTTTTTTCCGTTTTCTCTTTTTGTGAGTGTGTATTTGTATGCTTCTGTGTGTGATTTTGTGTGTATAGCTTTGCTTTTACAATTTGTCCTAGGGTTTTGTCTGTCCGTTTTTTTTGTTTGGTTTTTTTTTTTTGGATAGTTTTTAGTGCTCATTATCATTGGTGGATTTGTCTTCTGGTTTGGCTGCTCTCTTCTTTCTTTTTTTAATTACTTAAAAAAAATTTTTTTAATTATTTTTTACTTCTTATTCTAATAACTATTTTATTTTATCTTCTTTCTTTCTTTCTTTCTTTTCTCTCTCTCTCTCTCTCTCTCTTTCTTTCTTTCTTTTCTCCCTTTTATTCTGACCCATGTGAATGACAGGCTCTTGGTGCTCCAGCCAGCGGTTAGTGCTGTGCCTCTAAGGTGGCAGAGCCAAGTTCAGGACACTGGTCCACAAGAGACCTCCCAGCTCCACGTAATATCAAATGGCGAAAATCTCCCAGAGATCTCCATCTCAACGCCAAGACCCAGCTCCACTCAACGACCAGAAAGCTACAGGGCTGGACACCCTATGCCAAACAACTAGCAAGACAAGAACACAACCCCACCCATTAGCAGAGATGCTGCCTAAAATCAAAATAAGGCCACAGACACCCCAAAACACACCACCAGACATGGACCTGCCCACCAAAAGGACAAGATCCAGCCTCATCCACCAGAACACAGGCACTAGTCCCCTCCACCAGGAAGCCTACACAATCCACTGAACCAACCTTAGCCACTGGGGGCAGACACCAAAAACAATGGGAACTATGAATCTGCAGCCTGTGAAAAGGAGACCGAAACACAGTAAGTTAAGCAAAATGAGAAGACAGAGAAACACACAGCAGATGAAGGAGCAAGGTAAAAACCCACCAGACCTAACAAATGAAGGGGAAATAGGCAGTCTACCTGAAAAAGAATTCAGAATAATGATAGTAAAGATGACCCAAAATCTTGGAAATAAAACGCAGAAAACACAAGAAACGTTTAACAAGAACCTAGAAGAACTAAAGAGCAAACAAACAGTGAAGAACAACACAATAAGTGAAATTAAAAATTCTCTAGAAGGGATCAATAGCAGAAAAACTGAAGCAGAAGAACAGATAAGAGACCTGGAAGATAAAATAGTGGAAATACCTACTGCAGAGCAGAAGAAAGAAAAAAGAATGAAAAGAATTGAGGACAGTCTCAGAGACCTCTGGGACAACATTAAATGCACCAACATTCGAAATATAGGGGTCCCAGAAGAAGAGAAAAAGAAAGGGACTGAGAAAATATTTGAAGAGATTATAGTTGAAAACTTCCCTAATATGGGAAAGGAAATAGTAAATCAAGTCCAGGAAGCACAGAGAGTCCCATACAGGATAAATCCAAGGAGAAACACACCAAGACACATATTAATCAAACTGTAAAAAATTAAATACAAAGAAAACATATTAAAAGCAGCAAGGGAAAAACAGCAAATTACACACAAGGGAATCCCCGCAAGGTTAACAGCTGATCTTTCAGCAGAAACTCTGCAACCCAGAAGGGACTGGCAGGACATATTTAAAGTCCTTTTTACAGACAAGCAGAAGCTAAGACTTCAGCACCACGAAACCAGCTTTACAACAAATGCTAAAGGAACTTCTCTAGGCAAGAAACACAAGAGAAGGAAAAGACCTACAATAACAAACCCAAAACAATTAAGAAAATGGTAAAAGGAACATACATATCCATAATTACCTTAAATGTAAATGGATTAAATGCTCCAACCAAAAGACACAGACTGGCTGAATGGATACAAAAACAAAACCCATATATATGCTGTCTACAAGAGACCCACTTCAGACATAGGGACACATACAGACTGAAAGTGAGGGGATGGAAAAAGATATCACATGCAAATGGAAATCAAAAGAAAGCTGGACTAGAAATTCTCATATCAGACAAAACAGACTTTAAAATAAAGACTATTAGAAGAGACAAAGAAGGACACTACATAATGATCAAGGGATCGATCCAAAAAGAAGATATAACAATTGTAAATATTTATGCACCCAACATAGGAGCACCTCAATACATAAGGCAAATACTAACAGCCATAAAAGGGGAAATCGACAGTAACACAATCATAGTTGGGGACTTTAACACCCCACTTTCATAAATGGACAGATCATCCAAAATGAAAATAATTAAGGAAACACAAGCTTTAAATGACACATTAGAACAGATGGACTTAATTGATATTTATAGGACATTCCATCCAAAGACAACAGAATACACTTCTTCTCAAGTGCTCATGGAACATTCTCCAGAATAGATCATATCTTGGGTCACAAATCAAGCCTTGGTAAATTTAAGAAAATTAAAATCGTATCAAGTATCTTTTCTGACCTCAATGCTATAAGACTAGATATCAATTACAGGAAAAACTGTAAAAAATACAAATACATGGAGGCTAAACAATACACAATTTAATAACCAAGAGATCACTGAAGAAATCAAAGAGGAAATAAAAAATACCTAGAAACAAATGACAATGAAAACACAACAACCCAAAACCTATGGGATGCAGCAAAAGCAGTTCTAAGAGGGAAGTTTATAGCAATACAATCCTACCTTAAGAAACAAAAAACATCTCAAATAAGCAAACTAACCTTAAACCTAAAGTAATTAGAGAAAGAAGAACAAAAATCCCCCAAAGTTAGCAGAAGGAAAGAAATCATAAAGATCAGATCAGAAATAAATGAAAAAGAAATGAAGGAAACAATGCAAAGATCAATAAAACCAAAAGCTGGTTCTTTGAGAAGATAAACAAAAATGATAAACCATTAGCCAGACTCATCAAGAAAAAAAGGGAGAAGACTCAAATCAATAGAATTAGAAATGAAAAAGGAGAAGTAACAACTGACACTGCAGAATTGCAAAGGATCATGAGAAATTACTACAAGCAACTATATGCCAATAAAATGTACAACCTGGAAGAAATGGACAAATTCTTAGAAAGGCACAACTGTCTGAAACTGAACCAGGAAGAAACAGAAAATATGAACAGACCATTCACAAGCACTGAAATTGAAACTGTGATTAAAAATCTTCCAACAAACAACAGCCCAGGACCAAATGGCTTCACAGGCAAATTCCATCAAACAGTTAGAGAAGGGCTTCCCTGGTGGCGCAGTGGTTGGGAGTCCACCTGCCGATGCAGGGGATGCGGGTTCATGCCCCAGTCCAGGAAGATCCCACATGCCGTGGAGTGGCTGGGCCCGTGAGCCATGGCTGCTGAGCCTGCGCATCCGGAGCCTGTGCTCCACAACGGGAGAGGCCACAACAGTGAGAGGCCCATGAACCGCAAAAAAAACCAAAAAAAAACAAAAAAACATTTAGAGAAGAGCTAACACCTATCCTTCTCAAACTCTTCCAAAACATAGCAGAGGGAGGAACACTCCCAAACTCATTCTACAAGGCCACCATCACCCTGATACCGAATCCAGACAAAGATGTCACAAAAAAAGAAAACTACAGGCCAATATCACTGATGAACACAGATGCAAAAGTCCTCAACAACATACTAGTAAACAGAATCCAACAGCAAATTAAAAGGATCATACACCATGATCTAGTGGGGTTTATCCCAGGAATGCAAGGATTCTTCAGTATATGCAAATCAACCAATGTGATACACCATACTGGCAAAGTGAACAATAAAAACTATATGATCATCTCAATAGATGCAGAGAAGGCTTTCGACAAAATTCAACACCCATTTATGATAAAAACCATCCAGAAAGTAGGCATAGAGGGAACTTACCTCAACATAATAAAGGCCATACATGACAAACCCACAGCCAACATTGTCCTCAATGGTGAAAAACTGAAACCATTTCCACTACGATCAGGAACAAGACAAGGTTGCCCACTCTCACCACTATTATTCAACATAGTTTTGGAGGTTTTAGCCATTGCAATCAGAGATGAAAAAGAAATAAAAAGGAATCCAAATTGGAAAAGAAGAAGTAAAGCTGTCACTGTTTGCAGATGACATGATAGTATACATAGAAAATCCTAAAGATGCTACCACAAAACTACTAGAGCTAATCAATGCATTTGGTAAAGTAGCAGGATACAAAATTAATGCACAGAAATCTCTTGCATTCCTATATACTAATGATGAAAAATCTGAAAGTGAAATTAAGAAAACACTCCCAGGACTTCCCTTGTCACGCAGTGGTTAAGAATCCGCCTGCCAATGCAAGGGACAAGGGTTCAAGCACTGGTCTGGGAAGATCCCACATACCACGGAGCAACTAAGCCCATGTGCCACAACTACTGAATCCTGTGTGCCTAAAGCCCGTGCTCCGCAACAAGAGAAGCCACCACAATGAAAGTCCGCACACCACAAAGAAGAGTAGCCCCCGCTCACCACAACTAGAGAAAGCCTGCATGCAGCAACAAAGACCCAACGCAGCCAAAAATAAATAAAATTAATTAGAAAGAAAACACTCCCATTTACCATTGCAACAACAAAAAAAAATATCTAGGAATAAACCTACCTAAGGAGACAAAAGACCTGTATACAGAAGATTATAAGACACTGATGAAAGAAGTTAAATATGATACAAACAGATGAAGAGATATACCAGGGTCTTGGATTGGAAGAATCAACATTGTGAAAATGACTATACTACCCAAAGCAATCTACAGATTCAATGCAATCCCTATCAAACTACCACTGGCATTTTTCACAGAACTAGAACAAAAAATTTCACAATTTGTATGGAAGCACAATAGACCCCAAATAGCCAAAGCAATCTTGAGAAAGAAAAACGGAGCTGGAGGAATCAGGCTCCCTGACTTCAGACTATACTACAAAGCTACAGTAATCAAGACAGTATGGTACTGGCACAAAAACAGAAGTACAGATCAATGGAACAGGATAGAAAGCCCAGAGATAAACCCACGCACATATGGTCACCTTACCTTTGATAAAGGAGGCAAGAATATATATTGGAGAAAAGACAGACTCTTCAATAGGTCGTGCTGGGAAAACTGAACAGCTACATGTAAAAGAATGAAATTAGAATACTCCCTAACACCATACACAAAAATAAACTCCAAATGCATTAAAGACCTAAATATAAAGCCAGACACTATCAAACTCTTAGAGGAAAACATAGGCAGAACACTCTATGACATAAATCACAGCAAGATCCTTTTTGACCCAACTCCTAGAGAAATGGAAACAAAAATAAACAAATGGGACCTAATGAAACTTAAAAGCTTTTGCACAGCAAAGGAAACCATAAACAAGACGAAAAGACTACCCTCAG
This sequence comes from Lagenorhynchus albirostris, assembly GCF_949774975.1. Lineage (NCBI taxonomy): Eukaryota > Metazoa > Chordata > Mammalia > Artiodactyla > Delphinidae > Lagenorhynchus > Lagenorhynchus albirostris. The sequence continues at coordinate 51,177,695 of NC_083103.1, forward strand.
AATGGGAGAAAATATTTGCAAATGAAGCAACTGACAAACGATTAATCTCCAAAATTTACAAGCAGCTCATGCAGCTCAATATAAAAAAAACAAACGCAATCCAAAAATGGGCAGAAGACCTAAATAGACATTTCTCCAAAGAAGATATACAGACTGCCAACAAACACATGAAAGAATGCTCAACATCATTAATCATTAGAGAAATGTAAATCAAAACTACAATGAGGGGCTTCCCTGGTGGCACAGTGGTAGAGAGTCCGCCTGCCGATGCAGGGGACACGGGTTCGTGACCCGGTCCAGGAAGATCCCACATGCCGCGGAGCGGCTGTGCCTGTGAGCCATGGCCGCTGAGCCTGCGCGTCCGGAACCTGTGCTCCGCAACGGGAGAGGCCACAACAGTGAGAGGCCCGCATACCGCAAAAAAAACCAAAAACTATAATGAGATATCATCTCACACCAGTCAGAATGGCCTTCATCAAAAACTCTACAAACAGAACTTCCCCAGTGGCACAGTGGTTGAGAGTCCGCCTGCCAACGCAGGGGACACGGGTTCGCGCCCCAGTCCGGGAAGATCCCACATGCCGCGCAGCAGCTAAGCCCGTGAGCCATGGCCACTGAGCCTGCGTGTCCGGAGCCCGTGCTCCGCAACAGGAGAGGCCGCAACAGTGAGAGGCCCGCGTACCGCAAAAAAAAACCCAAAAAACTCTACAAACAATAAATGCTGGAGAGGGTGTGGAGAAAAGGGAACCCTCTTGCATTGTTGGTGGGAATATAAGCTGATACAGCCACTATGGAGAACAGTATGGAGGTTCCTTAAAAAACTAAAAATAGAACTACCATACGACCCAGCAATCCCACTACTGGGCATATACCCTGAGAAAACCATAATTCAAAAAGAGTCATGTACCACAGTGTTCATTGTAGCTCTATTTACAATAGCCAGGACATGGAAGCAACCTAAGTGTCCATCAACAGATGAATGGATAAAGAAGTGGCACATATATACAATGGAATATTACTCAGCCATATAAAGAAACGAAATTGAGTTATTTGTAGTGAGGTGGATGGACCTAAAATCTGTCACACAGAGTGAAGTAAGTCAGAAAGAGAAAAACAAATACCATATGCTAACACATATATATGGAATCTAAAAAAAAAAAAAAAAATGGTCATGAAGAACCTAGGGGCAAGACGGGAATAAAGACGCCGACCTACTAGAGAATGGACTTGAGGATATGGGGAGGGGGAAGGGTAAGCTGGGACAAAGTGGGAGAGTGGCATGGACATATATACACTACCAAATGTAAAATAGTTGGCTAGTGGGAAGCAGCCACATAGCACAGGGAGATCAGCTCGGTGCTTTGTGACCACCTAGAGGGGTGGGATAGGGAGGGTGGGAGGGAGTGAGACGCAAGAGGGAAGAGATATGGGAATATATGTATATGTAGAACTGATTCACTTTGTTAAAAAGCAGAAACTAACATACCATTGTATAGCTGTTATACTCCAATAAGATGTAAAAAAAAAAAAAAAGAAAAGAAACCAGCAGAAAATGTGCAATAAATGACATAAAATTCACAAAACAACTACAAATGGCCAATAAACATGAAAAAATATTTAACTTCACTAGGGAGATGAAAATTAAAACAATAAGGTATTTTTCTCTCAACAGACATGCAAAAATTTTAGAGAGTAATAATATCCAGTGATGACAAGGTATGACAATATTCCCAGGGATAATCAAAAACCTAAAAATAAAATGGCCTTCTTGCTAATACTAACCCTACCATTCACTCACTATGTGACTCTGAACAAGTCATCTCCCCTCTCTGGGCCTCAATTTTCTCATCAGTTTTTTTTTTTTAAAAAAAAAGAAGAAAAACTCAAATCATTAAGAGTATTTGACTTGCTTATGGAACAAAGGTGTGAAGAGAAGGGCAACACTGGCCATGAAAGAACCTTGTAAACTTCACAGCTCAATACAATCCTGTAGCATTCGTAAGAAGGAAAATCAGAGTATTCTCAAAAATAAACTGCTTATTGTTGGTTAGACATTCTATGAAATAAACCGCTAATTTTCCAAAAAACTACAGGAAGAGAGTTAAAAGGAAGAAATATAGGTTCTGTTTTTACCACATGACTTAAGCCCTCTAATCTCTGTGTTTCAGCTTCTGAAGATCTCTAAGGATTCTATAATTCTGTGACAAAAAGAGAAATGAAACCCTGTACTAAAACAGTTGGAATTTACACTCGCCAGAGTCTCTTGCCTGAAGAGGTTAAGTAGATCACGGGCCAGTTTTACGGAGATATCTAGTTTACTGGTCCATACAACATTTTTTTACTGCCCAGCCCTCCTTCTTGGTATATACCAAAGAAATAGCAAAATAACATCATGATCACATCTCCTTGAAGACCTCTGACAAACCCGCCTTGATCTTATATACAAAACACTGACCCAGAAATACACCTACTAGGTTTTGAACCACAACTCAGACTTTGTACCCCACTTTCTCTACAGAGAGCAACTTGGAACAACAAAATCAAGACTATAGCTTAGGAAGGAAACTCTCAGGGGAAACAACTCCATAGCTCTGTCTGGAGAAATGATGGTAGGAGAAAGAACACCAGCAGATCAAGTAAAACTGTCCTTAAAGGAAATGACAAGAGCTCCCTACTGAAAGAATTAATCAACGAATATTTATTAAGCCCTGACCCATCCCACAGGAAGTATGCTACCCTCAGGAATCTTTTCCTTCAGATCTCCTAAGAACAGTCATAGCCATTTATTTAGCACTTAGCTTTCACAAATACTATGTGCCAGTCACTCCACTAGACACTTCCATTTAGGTTAGCCAGTTTCTTTCTCAAACCAAACCTATTACTGAGGAATTACTGCCTCCATTTTACAGATAAATAAATTGAGGTTCACAGAAATTCACTTACCCAAAATTGTGGATCACTATTATTGTTGTTATTATGTATTACTATTCTCATTTTAATGATAAGGAAACTGAGGCTCAGACAGTATAAATAACTATTAAGTTATTAAGTAGCAAAATAGGGTTTTGCCAGGTGGTTCTGCTATTAAAGCCCATACTCGTTCTACTACATCCCCTTTCTTGTTTGATACTAAACCACAAAATGAAAGTAAGACTTCAACTCCAATGAGTATGCAGTTAAAAATAAATGACATGTATAGACTCCTTCTTCAGCTCCTTCCAAAATATAAATGTTATCATTTCTGAAAAGCAGTAAAGCAGCAGCATTTACTCCCAGGAAAGTCAAAGGGGAAGGTGACTATTCTAAGATTCCCTAGTCAATGGTAGTACAAAAGAAACCAAGGATAGATGACATTGGTCCAAGGGCTTTTCACTGTCATGATGAAATCATACTCCCACAATAGCCAATCGCAGTGGGCATCCCAATGGATAATCACAAAATAACCAGATGAATAATTTGATTAGCAAATCCTGACATCACCAGCCTCTTCCAGTGCTTTTAATGGAAAGCTTTTCCTGTAAGAGTATCTCTCCCAGGCCATCTGCAATATTCTGACCCTTCAAGCAATGAGACAGGCATCAGGGTCCCCAACTCTGCCTGGCTGATGACCTGAGAAAGGAACAACTGACACTCAACCCTAAATAACTTACTTAAAGGCTTTGTGTGTGCTGGCCCAGAAGCAAGAAACACTACCAGCCTCATAAATTTTGCTTCCTAATAATAATTAAGCAGTCTATCTAGTTTCAGGCCCCAGAAAAGGGAAGAAACCTGGAAGAGCAAGAGAAAAGAAGCTTAATGTTGCAAGGAATGCATCAGAACTCTTTTGTGAGCTGCTAGTGTGGGATTTAAAAAAAAAAAAAAAGAGGAAGAAGAAGAATACCCTGTTGCCAGATAGCAACTGCTTCACAAATCAGGTGTCTGAAGCACAGGCTCAAACTGGCTTATTCAAAAGGCCAATTACTAGCAAACACTATGATTGCAGCCTTACAAGTGCTGCTATTTCGTTCTGTTGTTACTTGCTCAGCCCCAAACAGCCAGAAACAGAAATCAGTTCCACAGGTTTCTATTGCCATCAGCTAAGAAAAACTCTGCTTGCCCTCATAAGCTGGGGAAAAGAGAGAGAATACCACCCTGTTCAAATTTTAAAACAGTCAAGCCTGGACTAGCTTTGCCACTTACTAGCTATATAACTTTGGTCAAATCCCTCAGCATCAGTTTCTTTTTTTTTTTTAATTAATTAATTTATTTTTGGCTGTGTTGGGTCTTCGTTGCTGTGCACAGGCTTTCTCTAGTTGTGGCGAGCGGGGGCTACTCTTCATAGTGGTGCATGGGCTTCTCATTGTCGTGGCTTCTCTTGTTGCGGAGCATGGGCTCAAGGCATGCAGGCTTCAGTAGTTGTGGCACGTGGGCTCAGGAGTTGTGGCTTGCAAGCTCTAGAGCTAAGGCTCAGTAGTTGTGATGCATGGGCTTAGTTGCTCCACGGCATGTGGGATCTTCCTGGGTCAGGGCTTGAACCCATGTCCCTTGCATTGGCAGGCAGATTCTTAACCACTGCGCCACCAGGGAAGCCCAGCATCAGTTTCTCTCTCTGTATATGAGGATTTTTTTTTTTGGCCTCACGGCACATGGGATCTTAGTTCCCAGACCAGGGATCGAACCTGCACCCCCTGCAGTGGAAGCGCAGAGTCTTAACCACTAGACCACCAGGGAAAGCCCTGCATCTGTAAAATGGGCATAATACAATGGGCTGTAGGGATGAAATGGACTAAATTGCACATGACTCTCTTAGTCTCCTTGCCCTTCTGAGGAATACCCTTGGTTACAAAGTACCTAACTTAGATTTCAGATTGTTACCCTTTAGAAAAGGGAATATGTTTAATTTCATAGAATATACGAATATTAACTGCAGGATGTTTTCCCTGTCCTTACTCTAGCATCTAATGCAACTATGCACACGATAGGCCCAAGACAATAGCATTCAATAAGGTTTTAACTGCTGAGGAGGATGCCTAGCCCCAATCCCTTTCAAGATAATAAGACTTAAGCCAACCTAGAGAAACACCTAATTTTCCCTGTCTTACAGAGACTTTCCTTCATTCAAACAGTATTTACTGAGCAACTCTGAGGTGCCAGGCCCATTCTGAGTCAATGCAGAGACAAATATGACAACGCTCCAGCCACTACCGAGCTCATGATGCAATGAGGAAGACAAATATCGAAACAGATTATTACAATATAGAAATTGTTAATTTTTGCCTTACAGCTCCAAACCAGTTCTTCATTGCCCTACTCTGACTGGATTCTGCAGACTACATTTCTCCTTCCCCAGCTGGTTCACATCAGGTTATGCCAATAGAAGGTACTGGAAGGAGACTACAAGGCTAAGGGAGAAAGAAAGGACTTTTTCCAGTGTTTGGTTTTTCTATAAGGCAGCAAGCAGATCAGCATACAGGGGGACATGGTAAATTTGAAGACAGGGGCTCTCCAGGTTCTGAGGCGAGCGCCCTCTAGGCAGTTTCTTCACCACAGCAATAAGCAGCACATTCCTATGAGTGTATTCCATGCACTCGCCTCAGAATCTTGGCCTTGTGGAGCTCTCTTTTCTTAAGCTTGTAAGTTCCTTCCTTGTTTGCTTTTCCCTCAGCCTTAGGGATGGTAGTCATTTTCTGCACTCACCACCTCTATTATACCTCAGAGTTCTGTTTTTATCTCTTAGTTAACTACTTTTTACCTAGTTAACAATTCTTTATATTAAATTTTACCTGTTTCAAATTAATGGTGTGACTTCTATCACTTCAACCGGACCCTGACTGCTATAAGTAGGATAAATGCTATGATACTGCCCACAGAGTCCAGCCTCCGTATTTTAGAGATAAGAAAACTGCAGTTTCAAAGATTGAAAGTAATCTGCTCAAGGTCACACACTTGTAGAACTGAAACTAGAACTCCTATATCCTCTCAATAAATAATAAACATGTATCAAACACTTCTTCTGTGTCCAGGCTCTAACTTGGCTGTTGAAAACACAAGAGATGAACTATAATAAATCCCTGCTCTCAGATGGTCCACTATCTAGATGAGAAGACAGACACTAAAAAAAGAGAAAGTTCTAGGGAGGGGTGACAAACACCAAGACAAAAAGAAATTACTAGCTCTTCGAGGCTAGTAAGAGATGCTTCCTAGGTGGTCTCATTTTACCACACTTTACTCTCTAAGCTGAAGGATTCCTGAGCTGAATAGAAGGTTAACTTGAAAATAAATCTATAACAAAGGCTCAAGAAATGCAAGTAACCAAACAATAAACCTCCACCCTGGGCATAATCAGAAATATCACTAATGGAAAATCCTTCTAGAATAGGAAGCGACACAGAAACAAATTATGGATGAACACTTGTCGTTATTAACTTAGGAGGGAATTGCATTGGCTTTCAAAGGGCAACAAAGGTTTGGAGAAGAGAGGTAATTATACTAAATAAGCTCTGAAGAAAGGCAAGCAAGAATAGAGAGGAGATGCAGGCTGCTTCAGAGAACACTTGCATATTAGGAAGGATATGCCTATGGTGAGCAGATGCTGGCACAGCATGATAGGAAGGGACCCTGGAGCCCTAGACCAGAGAAGAGGCCTGGTTTACCTTACTCTCTAGTTCTAGCTGAATCAAGCTGCCCACTGCTTCCCTCAAAACAACAAGCTCTTTCTTCTTTCTGGGATTTTGCACATACTGTTCCCTCTGCCTACAATGCCCTTCATTTCCTATCTATCTAGAGATCTGACCCTTCTTGTAAAGCACAAATCAATCATCATCTTCACTGTAAAGTTTTCTCCAGTCATTCCCTGTACCCTTGATCTGGGCAGAATGAATCATCCCCTGTTCAGCACTTGTTGTATCTCTCTCAATTATAGTACTTTCTTACACTTAATTTCTTACAAATAATGTAATTATTTGTTTGTGTGTCCCTTCCCAACTGGACCATGAGATTCCTAAGCAAGATATTTCCCAGTGTCTATTATTGTTCCTAGTAAGCAGGAGCTCAAAAAGGTATACAGAATTATTCTACTGAATTGTGTAGACAAACTCAACCTTCAAGCCCAAGAATGAATGTATCTTAGAACCTTAACGTTCCCAGATTCATGATGAATCCCTCCTGGAGTCCAGAACATTTAAGCTGTACTAGAAACTCAGTTCTTTCTACTTGAGAGCTTAAGTATTTCCTTGTGCCAAACTGGCAATGCAACTGTGTATCTTTAGTGCTTCCACTAAAGGAATTAAAGTTTGTTGCAAGTCCGAACACAACAGTTCTTTATCCTCCTCCTTTACATAAATTGGAAAAATAGACTGAGAACTCTAATCAGCTGAAATCTTCCCAGGGAAGAGGACTTGGCTGTTTACTAACAGTTCAAACTACTGCTAATACCCATGTGGCTGGCATATTTTCTCTTTTGGCAGCCCATTCATATTGAGGGAGGAAGTATCATGCACTGCAATCAGAGAGTAGGATTTGGAGTCAAAGGAAGAGAATGAGTCTCAGCTCTGCCACTCTTTATTTTGCCAAGTGACCTTGGACAAGTCATTTAATCTCAGTGAGCTTCAATTTCCCTGGGGGGGGGAAATAGGAAAAATATTACCTGTCCCACTGGGCTACCATAAGGATCAAATGAGGACTATTCCTTATTGCACTGAATTCTCATCTTAGGAATTAACCTTGTCTGTCTGGGACACACAGAGAACTAGGAAGTAAGTAAAAAAAAAGCATCTTCAAAACCAAAATATTGCCTCTAATTCTTCACACTTGACTACCAGTAGAGTCCCTGGGGCCTCACTCTTCCTTTAAAAACATATCTAATAGGGCTTCCCTGGTGGCGCAGTGGTTGAGAGTCTGCCTGCCGATGCAGGGGACACAGGTTCGTGCCCCGGTCCGGGAAGATCCCACATGCCGCAAAGCAGCTGGGCCCGTGAGCCATGGCCGCTGAGCCTGCGCGTCCGGAGCCTGTGCTCCGCAACGGGAGAGGCCACAACAGTGAGAGGCCACGTACCGCAAAAAAAAAAAAAAAAAACAAAAACATATCTAATAAACTCATAATGTGGGAGCACCACAGTTGAAGGCAGGGTTACTATACTGAAAATAATAGTGTTAAGCGAACTGAACATTGAGGGCCTCCTTACAGCCTTCCCCTGCAGCGCCCCCCACCCCCCAGCTTCCAGACCACTGGCAGCCAGGCCTATAACCTCTAGGAAGGAGACTAGAAGATCCTTCAAGAGAATCTGACCAGCCCTAGTAAAAAGATCTAAAGATACTGACATTGCAGTTGCCCCACAAATAGCCCAGGCAGATCACCATTATAGTTGAGGTCCATAATCAGTAAGCTCCACCCAAGTATTTAAAATTTCCAATCAGCTTTTTAGTATCCCATTTTAAAATACAAACAATCAAGGATTACCAGACATCTGGGGAAAACTCCAGCATGAAAAGCAGAATTCAGATCCTATTTATATCAGAAGAAATTTGAGGATGCAAGTGAAAAGTTATTTGAAAGAAAGCATAACAATTATGCTTATCTTGGCCAAAGTTTACCAATGATTAAAAAATCAGATCAGGAATGGAACAGGACAGAAAGCCCAGAGATAAACCCACGCACATATGGTCACCTTATTTTTGATAACGGAAGCAATAATATACAATGGAGAAAAGACAGCCTCTTCAATAAGTCGTGCTGGGAAAACTGGACATACATGTAAAAGAACAAAATCAGAACACTCCCTAACACCATACACAAAAATAAACTGAAAATGGATTAAAGACCTAAATGTAAGGCCAGAAACTATCAAACTCTTGGAGGAAAACATAGGCAGAACACTCTATGACATAAATCACAGCAAGATCCTTTTTGACCCAACTCCTAGAGAAATGGAAACAAAAACAAAAATAAACAAATGGGACCTAATGAAACTTAAAAGCTTTTGCACAGCAAAGGAAACCATAAACAAGATGAAAAGACAACCCTCAAATGGGAGAAAATATTTGCAAATGAAGCAACTGACAAAGGATTAATCTCCAAAATTTACAAGCAGCTCATACAGCTCAATATCAAAAAAACAAACAACCCAATCCAAAAATGGGCAGAAGACCTAAATAGACATTTCTCCAAAGAAGATATACAGATTGCCAACAAACACATGAAAGAATGTTCAACATCATTAATCATTAGAGAAATGCAAATCAAAACTACAATGAGGTAACACCTCACACCAGTCAGAATGGCCATCATCAAAAAATCTAGAAACAATAAATGCTGGAGAGGGTGTGGAGAAAAGGGAACCCTCTTGCATTGTTGGTGGGAATGTAAATTGATACAGCCACTATGGAGAATAGTATGGAGGTTCCTTAAAAAACTAAAAATAGAACTACCATACGACCCAGCAATCCCACTACTAGGCATATACCCTGAGAAAACCATAATTCAAAACGAGTCATGTACCACAATGTTCACTGCAGGTCTATTTACAATAGCCAGGACATGGAAGCAACCTAAGTGTCCATTGACAGATGAATGGATAAAGAAGAAATGGCACATATATACAATGGAATATTACTCAGCCATAAAAAGAAATGAAATTGAGTTATTTGTAGTGAGGTGGATGGACCTAGAGACTGTCATACAGAGTGAAGTAAGTCAGAAAGAGAAAAATAAATACCGTATGCTAACACATATATATGGAATCTAAAAACAAAAGGTTCTGAAGAACCTAGGGGCAGGACAGGAACAAAGATGCAGACATAAAGAATGGACTTGAGGACACAGGGAGGGGGAAGGGTAAGCTGGGATGAAGTGAGAGAGTGGCATGGACTTATATATACTACCAAATGTAAAATCGATAGCTAGTGGGAAGCAGCCGCATAGCACAGGGAGATCAGCTCCGTGCTTTGTGACCACCTAGAGAGGTGGGATAGGGAGGGTGGGAGGGAGATGCAAGAGGGAGGAGATATGGGGATATATGTATATGTACAGCTCATTCACTTTGTTATAAAGCAGAAACTAACACACCATTGTACAGCAATTATACTCCAATAAAGATGTTAAAAAAAATAAAATAAAAAGGTGGAGCAATCAAGAAAAATAAAATAAAATATACAATAGTCTATTTAAAAAAAAATCAGATCAGGGAATTCCCTGGCGGTCCAGTGGTTAGGACTCTGCACTTCTACTGCAGGGGGCCCGGGTTTGATCCCTGGTCGGGGAACTAAGATCCCGCAAGCCACACAGCATGGCCAAAAAAAAAAAAAAATCAGATCAGATGGACTTATGCCATCAACCTGATAATAAATAGCTCCTCCAAACTTAATGGTTCATTTTACTGATGGCTATTCACTGCATCAGGGATAAGAGGCATATAGTAAAATAGAGTTTGCTAAGTCTGGCAAGGAGCTATATTGTATCTGCATTTATTTTTCTAATTCTAAAGATATCTGTTGTGTATAGATCTACATAAGGATGGACTGAGTGTCCCAATGAAGGCACTAAAATAAAGAAACCAATGGGTAATAAAAGCATTAAGAGACATCACTGTGCCTACTAATCACTGATGCTACATGTAGTTAGACATCTGTATGTACAAAATTCTAGATGAACCTAAAGAAGGGAAGTCTCTCATCCCATGGCACCTCACCTTCAGAAGTCAGGGAAGACTTCACAGAAAACACAGTAGTTGAGAAGAGTTTTAAAGAAAGAGTAGAGATTGTCAAGTAAAACAGAGGAACAGGAAAGAGTACAGCACAGCAGAAAGACTATCATGGGCCACAACATACATGAGGATGGAGAGGTTAAGAAGCTGCAAATAATACAGTGTCACTAGAGCACAGGCAAGAGCAGTAGGAGATGAGCAGAAATCAGATCAAGGAAGACCTTGTATGTTATACAAGGAATTTAGACTCTAACCTAAAGGCAACTTGGAGCCAATGAAGAGTTTTAACAGCAAATTAAGATGATTAGATTTGAATCTAGGAAAAGATCATTCTGATGATGATATAACAGATTTTGGGGGTGGGAAAGGGAAGGTTGGTGGCTACAACCTTCCAAACTATGTACTAACTGTTCCTAAAAGGCAACTCTCACGCTTACAAACGCTCAGCTTACTGTGAAGCAGATTATTTTACCTCTAAGAGACCAGTAGCTACCAGAGACACTCTAATGATCCCCCTGAGGAATGTAGCATCCCAAGGCTTCCACCACCAGGTTCTTTCTTTTTCTCCCCTAAGGTCTTCTTTAAAGACACAAGGATTGTGTTATGTTACCCTGTATCAGAGTATGTCTCTCAGCCTGGTTTTAAGGAAGATATGCATCAACCCCAAGCCCTCACCTCCCAATTCCCAATGACTAGGGCAATTTTCTGCCATTTCTCAGAGCTATATTAAACTAACACATAGATACATGAGAATACACACACACTCATACACACTCATTTGTATACATGTCTGATTTTCCCATGTACACTCCCTCAAGGAGATGGGAGGAAAGATGGAAAGGAATATTTAACAAGCACTAACTTAATGCTTGATTCTTTCCTCATTTCTCTCATTTAATCTCTCATTTAATCCTCACCACAACTTTGAACAAAGCAGATATTTATATTCCCATTTTTAGAGATGAAGAAACTATGTCTCAAAGAGAACAAATGATTTACCCAAGATCACAGAGCAGGTATAAGGCAAAGCTGAGATTTGAAGCCACATGTCTATGGGTTTACCAATGCTTTTCTACTACACCTCACACTAGGTTTCCCTGTACCTTATTTTAGTCATTACTAAATCTCCACTTAGTCGTTGAATTGCATTATACTGAGCCACTCACTGAACAGATCAACAACCTAGAAAAACAACCAAACAGAAGAACCAGGTGCAAATGGAAAACTTGGACAATAGACACAGGTAGCAAAAAGACAGAAAAGAAAGAAGAAAAGATGAGAAGAGGAAAAGGAAAAGGAAAAAGAAAATAAGCAGCAGCAGCAACATCGATTCCAACAAGCTCTTTGGAGCCCTAGCTGATACTGGCAAGTACAGAAATAGCCAAAACTCGTGTTGACAGATCTCCATTTCTAAATCTCGTCTCCTCAGCCAGCCCCAGCAGAGTGCCTGGTAAAATACAGCCTAGTCAGGCACACATCACAAATGAATTCCATTAAGCAGATGCAACCTCTCCCTGAGGCCTTCCCACTCTTACAGAACCACCAGGAACTGGAGAAAGCTTTTGTTCTCCATCTGAACTACTGTCTACAAGCCCTTGGTGGTAAAGGGAAATTGGATTTGAGAAGAAGATGGCTTGTCAAAGAGCCTAAAACCTAAGGTGGAAAAGGAAGCAATTCACTAAAACCAAGCATTCCGAAGCAGAAACTTTCTCTGAGGTGACAAAGAGTGCTGTCATAGTTATGACTTGCCCTCTAAACACAGGGTCCCCAAAGCACCTTGTAGGAGGGGCAGAAGCCAAGGCTCATAGACTAGCTCTACCTGCACTGGTCCACAGATATCAGCACAGGTTCATACTAACACTATAGATTTTTCTAAAGCAAGAAACACTTGTTTGCAACAACTGTGCTCGGTTACGGAGATTTCACTATAGAAGTATTTTGTTATGGAAAAAGAGTACTATTGTATCAATTAGATCCTAAATATAGTAAGGGGAGAAAGAAAGGAACCTAAAGGTTAAATAAGATAATGTGGGACTTCCCTGGTGGAGCAGTGGTTAAGAATCTGCCTGCCAAGGCAGGGGGACAAGGGTTCAAGCCCTGGTCCAGGAGGATCCCACATGCCACACAGCAACTAGGCCCATGCGCCACAACTACACTCTAGAGCCCTCAAGCCACAGCTACTGAGCCCCGTGCCACAACTACTGAAGCCCGCACGCCTACTGAAGCCCACACGCCTACAGCCTGTTCTCCGCAACAAGAGAAGCCACAGCAATGAGAAGCCCGTGCGTGCATTGCAACGAAGAGTAGCCCCCGCTTGCCGCAGCTAGAGAAAGCCTGCGCTCAGCAAAGAAGACCCCACGCAGCCAAACATAAATAAATAAATAAATTCATTTAAAAAAAAAAAGAAAATGATAACGTAAGTAAAGAGTCTAGAAACTGAGCTGGCACAAAGTAGAAGTTTAACCAGTGTCTGCTCAAGTGAACTGAAAAAGACAAATTAGCATTTGTTTAGTATCTGCTGATTAATAAAAATAACCTAAACAGCTTTTGTATACTTTACCTTGCTTAATCCATAAAATAATTCAGAACAAGTGTTAATTATCCTCATTTTATATATAAGAAGAGAGGTTCAAAAAAATTAGCAACTCGGTCATTTAGTTATTAAGGGACAAAAGTTGTGATTTGTTCACAGTATCAGAAAGTTATAAACTGAGCAAAAAAATAATAATGCCATCTCATATTTGCTTTAAAGTTTTTCACTGCACAATGAAACATGTGGAGGTAAACAGTGGGCTGGGAAATGGAATACCTGAGTTCTAGACTTAACTGTGCCAAACTAGTATGCAGCTTAAATGAAGTCTCTTTCTTCCCCTTTCTGGATTTTAATTTTCTCACCTAACTCAACAGGGGTACAACATTTAACTTAAAGATGAGTTATATTATCTTGAAATTCCAGGAATATCGTATATACAATCGAGACTCTTTACTGGACAAGAAATGCTCCCTTATTGCCCAGTATTTACTCTACTCTCCCTGGCCACACGTTCAGGATTAACAGCTTACCTCTACCTGTCCATCAGCCATTCGTAAGCCAGAAGCATCCTTTACGGTACAGCTCCCCACCTGTGCTGGATGCTTCATTAAGTGTAAAGCTGATACTATAGTTTGCTGGAAGGCTGGTGCACAAATGTTACCTGGAGATGAATAAATCATTCCAGTTGTGTTGGGTTGCAATTGTAAGGATAGCAGCTGTGGCTCTGAAAACAGATGGTCTTATAAGGATGGAGGACTTGGCTCCTATCTGATTTTCCTAAGGCAAGCAGGTTTGAGTCAGCAGGAAGCCTGGCTGGGAAGTGCCGGAGTAGAGCTAGCATTCAGTGATGAGGAAAGATGACAGAAATGCACAGGTAGTTTCTTTCCATAATAAATGAATATATCAGAGGCTGCAATTACCAGAATCCCAAGCCCTTACTTTTGTACCTACTCATCAACTTCTAAATCATTTTCTTTTCATTCCAACACTTTCTTCCTTGATTTTTCAATACAAAGGTGAGTTCAGGGAGAATGCCTAGCAGAGCCCAGGCACAAGAATAGAACTTTAAGATCTGCTGACTAGAACAACTTGAAAAAACAGAGAAAAACGAACTGAATTTACCAGATGATAGTGGAATGAGTGTCTAGTGACACAGCTGATAATAGTAGATGTGCAGTAAACATATATTTAATAAAGTAATGTGCCAGGCAACATTCTAGGTGTTGTACATATATTGTCTTTTAATTCTCAAGACAGCCTTTCTTTTATCTCCATTTTGTATATAAGGAAATTAAAACTCAGAAAAGTCAGGTACTCTGCCCAGTCACACAGCAAATTAAGTGACAGGAGTCAGAAATGACCCCCCAGGGCTAAATGATTCCAAAGCTCTATGCATTGTTTGTCAAACTCCTGTCCAACCAATAATGGCCTTCTTGCGGTTCCTCAAACACAGCTAGCAAATCCCTACCTCTGGACCTTTCTGCTTGCTATTTCCTCTACCTTCACATCTTCTCAACGTTTTCTACTCTAGATCATTCAGGGCTCTGCTCAAACGCCATCTCTTCAGAGAAGCTTTTCTTGATCATCCCCCCCAACATATACTGTTCCCTTACTTTGCTTTATTTTTTTATTATGACACTAAAATTGTATTATTTATTAGTTTGTTTGTTTACTGTCAGTCTCTCCCACTAGAATGAAAGTTTTTTGTTTTTTTTGTTTTTTTTGTTTTTTTTTTTTTGCGGTATGCAGACCTCTCACTGTTGTGGCCTCTCCCATTGCGGAGCACAGGCTCCGGACGTGCAGGCTCAGCGGCCATGGCTCACGGGCCCAGCCGCTCCGTGGCATGTGGGATCTTCCCGGACCGGGGCACGAACCCGTGTCCGCTGCATCAGCAGGCAGACTCTCAACCACTGCGCCACCAGGAAAGCCCCTAGAATGAAAGATTTTTGAGGACAAGGACTTTTTCTTGGTCACAACTGTATCCCCTGTGCTTAGAACAGTGACTAGTACATTGCAGGTGCTCAACAAATATTCAGTGAATCAATGAATGAATTCTGTGATCAAAATCACAGAGCTCTAGAATATTAGTGTAAAAAAGTACTTGTTATAGGGCTTCCCTGGTGGCGCAGTGGTTGAGAGTCCGCCTGCCGATGCAGGGGACACGGGTTCGTGACCCGGTCCGGGAAGATCCCACATGGCGCGGAGCGGCTGGGCCTGTGAGCCATGGCCGCTGGGCCTGCCCGTCTGGAGCCTGTGCTCCGCAACGGGAGAGGCCACAACAGTGAGAGGCCCGCGTACCGCAAAAAAAAAAAAAAAAAAAAAAAAAAGTACTTGTTACATAGCATAAGGAGCACTGACTTTGCAATCAGGCAGATGTGGGTTCAAGTCTCTAACTGACTATGACTGTGTGACTTTGGACAAGTCTCTAAACTTGTTTAATTTTATCTGTAAAGTGGGTATAAAAAAATAAGGCCCATAGATCTATTACGATGATTAAATCCAATAAACACATGAAAATGTTTTATGCAAACTATAATGTGTTATATAAATATATGATGAGAAATTATGACAATGAGAAAAAGTTTAGAGACAATCTAGTCAAGGCTTTCACTTCAGAGATCACTCTAAGGCCCAAAAAGGTAAGTGAACTGTCCAATGTCCCACAGTTACTTAGAACCGAAAAATAATTAGACTCTAGGTCTCCAGGCAACCAAGCTGGGACACCTGCCATTACCCCCCAAACTAGTTGACCTCTGGTACTCCACTTTCTCTTGATTCTGCTTGTACTTCACTGGCTGATCCTTTGATCTTCTCAACCCTACCCCCGCCCCACCACCACCTAGGTCAGCGGGTCCAGAGCTCAAATGTCAGATCTCTTCTCTGCTCTATCTATACACATTTCTTGGGTGATCACATCTACTCCATGACTTTACATATACTAATGATTTCCATTTCTGACCTGGACTTCTCTGAATTCCAGACTTGTATATCCAACTGCCTACCCAACATCTCCTTTTGGTTGTCTTCCAGCCATCTGAAATGTAATATGTCTAAAATCAAACACTTGACCCCCCTCTACAAACCTGCACCTGCCAGTCTTTCCCACCTCTCAAAACAGCAACTCCAATCTTATAGTCACTCAAGTCAAAAACCTTTCATTGACTATTTTCTTAATCTCATAATCCTCAATCAGCAAATTCTGTCAGCTCTACTTTCAAAACATATCCTGATTCCAACAATTTCTTACCACCTCTACTGCTACCACACTGTCTCAAGCTTCCTTTATCTCATTCCCTAACTCCTGTTACAGCTTCCTATCTGATTCCCCTGCTTCTGCCCTTGCCCTACCCATCCCCTATCCCTCTCTCCTCAGAAGCCAAAATGATCCTTTTAAATTCAATTAGAGCATGTCACTCTACTCTGTTCGAAATCCTGCAATGGTTTCTCATCTCAACCAGAATAAAGTAAAGGTTATTACCATGGGCTACAAGACACCATGTAATCTGGATCCATTCTACCTATCTGATCTTACCCACTACCACTGTCCTCTTTGCTCATTACACTTCAGCCACACTGCAGTAAAATTAAATTTTAACACCAACAGTCATGTTGTTTGAGAACCACTCTGAAGTGGCCAAAAGCAAAGACCAAGAATATGCAAGCATTGGACTCCTTAATGTGAACAGCAGGAACATTCTTTCCCTCCTTGTTGTTCATTGATAAACTGAGCACAACCCCACCTCAGGGATTTAATGCTTACAGTTCTCTCTCCTAAAGCATTCTTCCCTCAAACTATTAATATGACGTGTTCCTTTATTTCATAACATCTCTTCTCAAATTTCACCTCACCAAAAAGGCCTAGGTCAACCAATCATATCTAAAAGAGACCCCTCCTGGGAATTCCCTGGTGGTTCAGGGGTTAGGACTTGGCACTCTTATTGCCAGAGGCCCAGGTTCAATCCTGGTTGGGGAACTAAGATCCTGCAAGCTGTGCGGCACAGCCAAAAATAAAATAAAATAATAAAAGTAAAACAGACTCCTTTTCAATAACTCCCTTTCCCCATACACTGCCTAATTTTTCATTTCTCTGCCCACTAGAGTGCCACTGAAATCAGGGACTTTAATTTATTCACTGCTATATCCCCAGTGCCAAGATTGTATGTGCTCTATAATCCATACCAGCAATCAATTTAGCCATTAATTATTTTGTAATATCTTATGTCCTCAATCTAGTCTTCCCCTAAACAGACTAAATATTATTTTCAAATGAAAATCTCTCAATTCTGGATATCCTCTCTGAGAACTTTCAATTCAACTAGTGATAATGTAGAAGTAATTTAAAAAGGAGAGAATGGTAAAATGAAGCCATATTTTTCTTCTTCTGGGATCCTCTTATAATCGGCTAACAAATCAGTAAGTATTAATAAGCACCTTTAGGTACAGAGCACCATCTGATTAAAGAAGGATATTACCTAGCTAGGTAGTAAAACATAGAGAGGTACATAAAAATAGTAATAAGATGGATAATAAACACATGAAAAGATACTGAGCATCATTAGCCATCAAGGGAATACAAACCAAATCACAGTGAAATACCATTCAATTCACATTCACTAGGATGACCAAAATAAAAGACAAGTGGTGGAGAGGATGTGGAGAAACCGGAACCCTCATACACTGCTGGGGGGAATAAAATGGTGCAGCCACTTCACAAAACAGTCTGAAGTTCCTCAAAGGGTTAAACATAAAATTACCCTGTGATCCAGCAATTTCACTCCTAGAATTCATTTCTTCTACCTAAGGGAAATGAAAACATATAACAAATATCCACACAAAAACTTCATATACAAATGGTCACAGCAGCATTATTCATAATAGCTAAAAAGCAGAAACTACCCAAATGTCTATTAACTGATGAATAGATAAATAAATGTGGTATATCCATACAATGGAATATTTTGCAGTAAAAAGGAATGAAGTATTGATACATACTACAACATGGATGAACCTTGAAAACATTATACTAAATGAAAGAAGTCTGGTCATAAAAAGCCAACTACTATATGATAACTTTTATATGAAATATCCAGAATAGGCAAACCTACTGTAGAAGATAGATTAGTGGACTTCCCTGGTGGCACAGTGGTTAAGAATCCCCCTGCCAACGCAGGGGACACAGGTTTGAACCCTGGTCCAGGAAGATCCCACATGCCGCGGAGCAACTCGGCCCGTGCGCCACATCTACTGAGCCTGCACTCTAAATCCCGCAAGCCACAACTACTGGGCCCACGTGACACAACTGCTGAAGCCCGTGTGCCCAGAACCCGTGCTCCACAAGAGAAGCCACCACAATGAGAAGCCCACACACCACAACGAAGAATAGCCCGCACTCGCCGCAACTAGAGAGAGCCTGCGCGCAGCAACAAAGACGGACAGACGGACGGAAGGAAGGAAGGAAGGAAGGAAGGAAGGAAGGAAGGAAGGAAGGAAAGATTTATTTTTTAAAAAAAGAAGATAAATTACTGGTTGCCTAGGGCTGGTGGAGATGGGAGAAGTATGGGTGGCTGCTAAAGGGTACATGTCTCTTTTGCGGGTAATGAAAATGATCTAAAATTGACTGTGACAATGGCTGCACAATTCTGTGAATAAAAAAGCACTGAATTGTACACTTTAAATGGGCAAATTGTATGGTACATGGATTATAGCTCAATAAAGTAAAAAAACTTTAAAAATATAATCTGGTGTTTATTTCAGGTTCCATATCAACATTCTTACCATTCCCATTCAAATTAACATTTATTCAGGGTAGGATTTTCATCTCACAGCAGCAGCTATCAAATTGCTCACCAGAGCTCATCTTCAGACAGACTCTGAACAAGTCCTTGGCATTAGGAGATAAAATAAGAGCTTATAAAAGCCAAGCACAGATGAGACTGGCCTTGGCTGTGGTTGCCAAATATATGGAATTTCTAAAAATTAAAATAGTTTTTGTAAAACAGTAAATAAAAAAAAATTTTAAGGAAAAAGAAAAGTTAACATTTATTGAAGGCTAGATAACTCTCACTTTATTTTACTCAATACAACCAAAAAGGCTGTGAGACAGGAGTTATCAACTCATCCATTTTGCAGGTAAGAAATTCATAGCTCATAAAATTAAATGATTTAGGGACTTCCCTGATGGTCCAGTGGTGAAGACTCCACGCTCCCAATGCAGGGGGCACAGGTTCAATCCCTGGTCGGGGAACTAAGGTCCCTCATGCCGCATGGTGCAGCCAAATAAATAAATGATTTCAGACCTATAGTAAATTATCAGAGCCAGGAGTTGGTCCTGCATTCACTATCTCCAAATCTAGGGCTCTTTCTCACCGCTCATCCCCAACTTCTTGCTAGTAAGCATAATTAAGACCTAGCTGTAGCACTTACTCATAAAAGTAAGTACTAAGAACTAAGAGGTCATAAGAACACAGATTTATAATCACAGATTAACAGAATGATGATCAAAACTGTATAACACAAAATCCAATATTCCTGCGTTTAACTACTGGGTCAGCAGTGCTATGCTACATGAAAATAGAGTTGGCTGGATCCGATTCCCAAGGTCACCTATGTGGGGGAAAAAAAGAAAGAGAAAGACAAAAAAAGTTCACAGCATTCCCCAGTAAACCAAACAAGAACCATACACACTTCAGACGGGTTTGTAACTGACCTTGGTAATTCCTGAAACAAGACATCTTAATGATACCACCAAAAGCACTTATTAAAAAGCTAGGCTGTGAAAAGGAAGTTTTTTGGGGTGATGGTACTATTCTGTACCTTGACTGTGGTAGTGATTACACAAATCTAAGCGTTATTAAATTCTGACACAGAAAGGTCAACTCTACTGTTAACTTAAAAGTAAAATTTAAGGGGCTTCCCTGGTGGCGCAGGGGTTAAGAATCTGCCTGCCAATGCAGGGGACAGGGTTCAAACCCTGGTCCGGGAAGATCCCACGTGCCGCGGAGCAACTAAGCCCGTGCGCCATCAACTACTGAGCCTGCGCTCTAGAGCCTGTGAGCCACAACTACTGAGCCCGGCTGCCACAATTACTGAAGTCCGCACACCTATAGCCCATGCTCTGCAACAAGAGAATCCACTGCAATGAGAAGCACGCGCAGCACAACAAAGAGTAGCCCCCACTCGCCGCAACTAGAGAAAGCCCGCACGCAGCAACAAAGACCCTACACGGCCAAAAATAAATAAATTTATAAAAAATAAAAGTAGGGCTTCCCTGGTGGCGCAGTGGTTGAGAGTCCGCCTGCCGATGCAGGGGATGCGGGTTCGTGCCCCGGTCCGGGAGGAGCCCGCATGCCGCGGAGCGGCTGGGCCCGTGAGCCATGGCTGCTGAGCCTGCGCGTCCGGAGCCTGTGCTCCGCAACGGGAGAGACCACAACAGTGAGAGGCCCATGTACCGCAAAAAAAAAAAAAAAAAAAGTAAAATTTAAGAAAACCTGCATACATATTAAAAAGTAAGCTGTTGTGCATCAAAAGACATTATCAACAGAGTAAAAAGGCAACCCATAGAATGGAAGAAAATATTTGCAAATCATATATTGATAAAGGATTAATATCCAGAATATATAGATAACTCCTAAAACTCACAATAACAACAACAAAAACCTGATTCAAAAATGGGCAAAGGACCTGAACAGACATTTCTCCAAAGAAGATATATAAATGCTCAATAAGCACTGAAATGATGCTCAATATCACTAATCATTAAAGAAACACAAATCAAAACCACAATGAGACACCACCTCACACTCATTAGGATGGCTATTACCAAAAAAAAAAAAAAGAAAATAACAAGTGTTGGTGAGGATGTGGAGAAATTGGAATCCTTGTGCACCATTGGTGGAAATGTAAAATGGTATTGCTGCTGTGGAAAACACCATAATGTTTCCTCAAAAAATTAAACAAAGAATAACCATATGATCTAGCAGTTTCATTTCTGGGTATATACTCAAAAAAACTAAAAGCAGGGTCTCAAAGAGATGTTTGTACACCTGTGTTCATAGCAGCATTATTCACAATAGCTAAAATGTGTAAGCAACCTAAGTATCCATTAACAGTGAAGGGATAAGCAAAATCTGGTGTATATATACAATTATTCAGCCTTAAAAAGGAAGGAAATTCTGTCATATGCTACAACATGGATGAACCTTGAGGACATTATGCTAAGTGAAATAAGCCAGTCACAAAAGAAAAATACTGTATGCTTCCACTTATATGAGGTACTTCGAGTAGTCAAAATCACAGGGACAGGAAGTAGAATGGTGGTTGCCAGGAGTTGGGGGAGGGGACAATGGGGGGTGGTTGTTCAATGGGTGTAGAGTTTTACTTTTGCAAGATGAAGAGAGTTCTGGAGATGGATGGTGGGAAGGTTGCACAAGAATATTAATGGGCTTAATATCACTGAACTGTATAGTTTAAAAAACGGTAAATTTTATGAGCCACAATTTATTTATTTATGAATAAATAAATAAGCTAGGCATATGTGGTAATGTTACTTCAAGTAAAATTATAATAATAGCTAATGTTTATGAGTGTTTACTATGAGCGAGCACGTTATTTCACTTAACCCTGACCATAACCCCAACTATTAGACCTCTCTTTCACAAATGAGAAGGCTGAGCCTAGTAAGGCCAACCCACTTGCTCAAGATCACATAGCTAGTTAACTCAGACTGAATTCAAACTCAGGCAGTCTGACTCTATAGCCCAGGCCCTTAACCACTATACCACAGCATAAAATACTATATTAAATATTGCAGATAGAAGTTGACAAAGATAACTACTCAGGCTAGTCCTGACGACCTAAGATTTCAACTGAACAGAACCACGTTAGAAGCAGACATACTATACAACCAATACAGCAGATTAAAGGCATTGTGGAAACATCAAGAGTATTCTTGTAAAAAAAGTACATAATTAAATGTAGCTGGCTCCGCAGTCACTCCCTTCGGAACCATGCCCCAGTGCAGCCCATAAAAGAAAAAGCAAAATAATGACAGTTCTAGATCATCACAGGCAGGAAACACACACACACACACACAATCTACTAAGACCCCCTCTGCCCGAGACTCCAGCATCCCAATTTCAATACTGCCCTCCAATACTGTCAGATTCAAAGTGCCACCATCCTACTTGTGGCACTGTGTACTTTTGAGTAGTTTTCATATTTGCTCTGGGCAAAGGACTGTCCCCTTTAGCCCAAGGCTCTGCAGAACAAACATCACACTCTGTATCCCCATCCCACAAATGGATGCTATAACTTAACTCCATGCCCAACACTAAGCAAATATCCCTTGTTTCTACTTAAGTTCTTTATTCCCTCATACCTCATAGTTTATGACTTATGTGCCAGTGCTTATTTATCTGAAAAGCAGAAACTTTAAAAAAGAAAAAAAAAAAAGCAGCACAATAAGCCAAACTAAAGTGCCAACAGCATGAACGGGGACCTAAGGAGGAGCTTGATGATGGAAGAGAGGAACTAACGTGGAACTAACTTTCTAACTTTCTGCATAATCAGACCTTATTATTCAAGGAAGGTCAGTGAAGCCTCCTCAGCACATAAATTCCTTTCTCTCCTGTTGCTTCTATCAAATAAACATAATACACCAAATAATAAATATACCTGTTAGCTGTATTTATTTAACCCTAGACTGCATTTAATTCTCCATGTTTCTTTGTAAAAACATCTTAGTCCTTCTAGGAATTTTAATCTGTTCCTTAAAAGGAATCACTGATTAAACAAAGTGTCAAAAGGTTCACATTCAACCAAACTTAACTGAGCACCTACTATGTTTCTGAATTAGATTTTTTCACAGGAGGTTTTTCATTTAATCCTAAAAAAGAATCCTTTGACTTAAGTATTATTGGCTGCCACCCTTCCTTTTATTTATTTATTTATTTATTTATTTTTTAACCACCAAGTAAAGTGAGAATCAGGCAGTTAAGTAACTTGCAAAGATCTCACAGCTAAAAAAACAAAGGGAAAGAAGTAAAGGAGCCAGGATTCAAACTCTGACCTTCTATTTCACCTCTCTAAACTTTAATTTCCTCATCAGCAAGAAATATCACCTATCTTCAAGAGTTGATGTAGGGGGGCTTCCCTGGTGGCACAGTGGTTAAGAATCCGCCTGCCAATGCAAGGGACACGGGTTCAAGCCCCGGTCTGGGAAGATCCCACATGCCGCGGAGCAACTAAGCCCATGAGCCACAACTACCGAGCCTGCACTCTAGAGCCCACGAGCCACAACTACTGAGCCCACGCGCCGCATCTACTGAAGCCTGCGCACTCTAGAGCCCGTGCTCCGCAACGAGAAACCACCACAATGAGAAGTCCGCGCATTGCAACAAAGACCTAACGCAGCCAATCAATCAATAAATCAATAAAATAATTTAAAAAAAAAGAAGAGTTGATGTAGGAATTATATGCAAAGCACTTAGATCAGGGGCTGCTCCTCAATAAATGTTAGCTTTATTCCTTTTTCCCTTCACGCTTGAAATGTCTGGTTTGTTGGCTTATTCCAAACAAATGGCGATTTTTTAAAGTTTACACTTTGTTTTTCTTAGCTATCTTATTACCTGGTTTTGTCTTGGTCCTCACAAGGACGTTCATAATCCTGGGATATCTTGGGAGCACTTCTGGCTCACCTAGCAGCTGGGATGCTTGCAGCAGAGCTCTTTTTGCTCAGAAACTTGCATAGAGACTACTTCCTCTCCTCTATTCTCCCTTAGACAAACAGACACATACGCAGGTGGAAAATTTTTTTAAGCCACAATTAGCTTAATTAACATAAAGTGACAGAAATAGAAAAAGCCACAGTGTTCTAGCCAGGCAGCAGGCTGCAGGGGAAGCAAGAATTCTCTGGCTGGCAAAGTGAGAGGAGAAATAAGCATCTACTGGGGAGGAAAAGGAGTCACCGCCATGTGGTGGGAACTAGGGAATATCTAAAATGGATGGTCAGCACCACCCACTGGGGCCCTCATCCTTAGTCCTCAGGATGGGTCAGGTGCCCCTGATGTATCAAACAAAAACTCACGCCAGACGAAAACGTGATTATGAGCTCCTTAAGGGCAGAAATTATAACTTACATCTAGATCCCCAGGCACAGAACCTGGCACAGAGAAGCACTCATATTTGAATATATAAATAATTGCATAAATGAATAAAGTCAGATTAAAAGAAAGAGCTTATCCATCTTTTTCAGTGTACTAGTACTACACAAGGAAGGTTCCTATAAGCACCATGATGCAATCCATAATTCCTCATAAATACCCACACACACAAAAGTATGGTGCATCTGCAGGCCATCTCCCCAAGAGTTCTCGATAACCCACAACTGCTTCTGGAAAAAAAAAAATGACAGCAAATCCCTAATAAAACCTATCAGCAGCTCCCCACTACCTTCAGAATAAACTCTATACACCTTAATTAGCATGTAAGGTCCTTCTGTAAACTGGCTCTTGCCTTTCTTTCCAGATACACCTTTTCAAGAACTCTGAGCGCCTGCCAAACATGAAGCCCTCTGCCCCTTAAGTATGCCCTGAAAACCTGCTTCAGCACCTTTGTTGCTGCTGTTCCCATGAGACTCATCACCACCAAAATTTGGTTTACCTAAGTTCACTTCACCTTTCATGAAATAACTCAGGTCCCATCCATTTTTACAAAATCTGTTATAATTGACCCAGACCATAGTGTTCATCTCCTTTCCTGACTTAAGGCAGTACTATCCATAGCTCTCATCCCATATTCAACAGTACCATGTTGTTATCTTTACATAGAGGGCATATATCCACACACAGATCAATACAAGGGTATGGGGATTTCCCTGGTGGTCCAGTGGTAAAGAATCCACCTTACAATGCAGGGGACGCGGGCTCAATCCCTGGTCAGGAAACTAAGATCCCACATGCCATGGGGCAATTAAGCCCGCACGCCACAACTACTGAGCTCGTGTGCCTCAAATACAGAGCCCACATGCCGCAAACTACAGAGCTCACGCACTCTGGAACCCACGCACCACAACTACAGAGCTCATGTGCCCTGGAGCCGGTGTGTCACAACTAGAGAGAGAAAACCCACACGCCACAACTAGAGAGATGCCTGTGCACCACAACAAAAGATCCCACATGCCTCAATGAAGATCCCGTGTGCCGCAGCTAAGATCCTACACAGCCAAAAAAAAAAAAAATTAATTAAAAAAAATACAAGGGTATGTATGGTGTGCTCCTCCAACCAGTAACTCTCATAATAGCAAGAACATACCTGTGTAACTCTATTGCCAGTGGCTAGAAAACTAGCCTATCTCTAGTAAATGCTGTTTGTTCATGCAAAAATTGAACATTTTTTTCCATTTTAAAGTGCAAGTGCCAACTAATATAAGTTATTATATTATTATATAATAAAGGGATTACCAATTTACCAGCTTTCTCATCAATTTTATACAATAAGTGCTCTAATAATAATGATCAAAAAAAAATAATGATCTATCTCCAAACTTTTACAAGTTCCTATCTCCAAATTTCTTTTTGAATCAAAGATAAGATTACACTGTGTACAGCGACGTTTCAAGAGTAACTATGTTTTACTATGACTTGATTCTTGGAAAACTAGTAACCTCTGAATGCTCTAAGACAGTGGTAACTGTTTAAGCTAGCATGTGACAATCAGGTATACCCATTCATCTTTTAAGACTTATAAAGGTATGAAACTTTTCTTAAATCCCTCTCCCCACTGCCAGAATTGACTAATCTACTTCTTCCTTTGGGTTCCACTTTACCCCAGATATTATCTGACCGAACCCTAGATATATTTCTATCATAGCACCTATTACATACACTTAATTATACTTCCTTACTTACATGTCTGTCTACCTACCAATTTGCCCTTCTGGATGTTTGCTTTCCCATACATTAGCCACACATACCTTCTTAAATTCAAATTTATGTTAACTAAAACTAAATAAAATTTAAAATTCAGTTCCTCAGCCTCACTAGCTATATTTCAAGCACTCAACAGCCACATATGGCTGGTGACTACCACACTGGATAACCCAGATATAGAATATTTCCATCACTGCAGAAAGTTCAATTGGACAGGGCTGTGTCTAGATTGTGTATATTTTCTGAGGAACACAGTCTAGCGGGCAGTTTGGCAGGAGCTATGCCTAATTCATTTCTCTATCGCAGCACCTAGCACTTACTAAACTCCCAGTAAATGTCTCTTAGGAATGACACTGGGTAACAGAGAGCTTGTCCCACCTTTCGTATTATCACAGCCCACCAGAGCCTCTGCTCCATAAGTTCAATGTTCTTTATAGGCTAGAATCAGTATAATTACCCACCATCATCCCAACTTGTGGAAAGAGGTAGGAACCACGATAGCTAGAGGTAATGAGAAAGCCTTTGTTCAGTCCCTCTCCCCAAACCAAGGCTCCACTATTTAATGTAAGACTTGATAAAGAAGAAGCTTATTTCTTGTTTCAAGTTTGGCATGTAATTAAACTGCAGTTGATTCTAAAAGGAATTTCTTTCAAATACTGGAACAATCTTACAACTCGGCAGAAATAAAAACAGAGAGACACTGTTCAAAATTTATCACACTTTTGGGCACTCAAATTAATATATCCTCTCTATATAAAAAATATAAAGTATGCTCTTTATATGAAAAAATAGTCATTTGGCACATTTTCTGAACATCTATAAGGGCTAGGGACTAAAGAAAGAGAAATAAATAAGTTCTAGGTTAGGCAGATAGAAATTTAAATTGGAATAATACAAAGCGCGAAGTGCTCTATGATAAGGGGAAATACCAGAAACTATGAAGAAAACAAAGGACAGGCTCAGAATCTAGTGGTGTGATGTGGCAAAGGGTGGGGGAACCACAAGGGAGGCTGCTTAGAAATGAACCCAAGCTATATTTTGAAAGGAAATTAAAAGGTTGGGAGATGAAGAAAGGGCGAGAGGGTGTCACAAATAGAGACAACGTCATTGATGAAGGTATAGGAATTTGACTTGACAGTAAATGTCAAGTAGTTCAGGTTGGCTGGCACAACATGAGAAAGACAATTTGAGGCTAATGAGGCAAGCAGAGGCCGAATCATGAAAAAGATCTGCAAGCTAAACTAAGGAGTTTGAATTTTATCCTCAAAGCTATGGGAAACCTCCGGAAGTTTTAAAGCAAGAAAGAGGAGTGAAAGCTACATTAAAACTCACAGAGCAGCAGTATGGAGGATGATTTGGGGGAGGTGAGACAGAAGCAGGGAGACCAGTCAGGAAGTTGCTGCAAAAAGTGAAGAGACAGTATATTTTACCACAATTTTTTTCAAAAATGGGAAAAAAAAAAAAAGTGATGAGACAGGGCCCATCTGATGCAAATAGTTTTAAACACAACCATTTTAAATGGGTCTCTCTCCATTAGTCTATGCCACCCAAAGCTGTAACACCATGATTCAATTATATAGCACAACTACAAAAGCAACTATTAAAGTCAGTTACATAAACTCTAAAAACTTATACTCACTCTTTTTATTCAATAGCCATTCTGGACTTCAGACTAAAACTATACATCTTTCTCTTTTTCACCGCACACAATCTTGGAAAACCACTTCAGCCAGCTGAGCACATCTGTGCAGTGTGCAACAAGTGTGAACAATTTAACAGGAGTTTAACGAAACACTGCCTATTTATTGGAGAAAAAAAATTAATTCTAACATGGCAACATCAGGTTGCAAATTGACATTTTTTAATTAGCTTTAAAAATATGAACATGTCAATTTAAAATCCCATCTGGTTATATGGTGCAGCTGTCCTGAATGAATATAACATTTTCAGTTATTAGGCACTTGGCTAAAGCATTCAGAACTGCCATGTGCCATCAACAAACAGCAAGAGCCACAAGTACAGTACTTAAAAACTACCTACATGGGCTTCCCTAGTGGCGCAGTGGTTGACAGTCCGCCTGCTGATGCAGGGGACACGGGTTCGTGCCCCGGTCTGGGAAGATCCCACATGCCGCAGAGCCGCTGGGCCCGTGAGCCATGGCCGCTGAGCCTGCGCATCTGGAGCCTGTGCTCCGCAACGGGAGAGGCCACAACAGTGAGAGGCCCGCGTACCACAAAAAAAAAAAAAAAAAAAAAAAAAACTATCTACATGCTCACACTGGTATGAGAGGATTACTTAGCCTGTCCTGGAAAGGTGGGGATATATGGGGAAATGGAAGGCACAATCTCACAATTTTAAGAAAGTAGTTTTCAGTTTACCTCCAATTCTCTTAAAAGGCAATGGACTCTGATATCTTTGATCCCATAATTCCTTAGTCTAGAGAGCTTTACCTACCCTCCTGCCTTGAACCAATAAAATCTTAAGAACCAAGGCTTTGGAACTGGACTAAAAGTGGGTTCAATTCCAACTCTACCTCTTACACACTGTATGAAATTAACACAT
Source organism: Lagenorhynchus albirostris (assembly GCF_949774975.1). Lineage (NCBI taxonomy): Eukaryota > Metazoa > Chordata > Mammalia > Artiodactyla > Delphinidae > Lagenorhynchus > Lagenorhynchus albirostris. Next base: position 51,206,395 of record NC_083103.1, read on the forward strand.
TTCTTAATCTTCCTGAGACTACTTTCTCAGGTGTAAAATGATAATACCTAAACCTACAGAGTTGTGGTGAGGATGAAAGAAAATGTACATAAACTATCTAAAGAATATTTGGCTCATGTGGGCATTCACTAAACGGTTAACTATTTTTACATTCTCCTTTGTACCTTACTGTAATTTGTACAGAACAGTAATTATGCATGTACCTAAAAGTTTATTGTGACAATTAAATGAATTAATACAGGTAAAGGGCTTAGAATAGTGCCCGGCACATAGTAGGCAATCATTAACTGTTAGTTGCTGTTGTTGTTACTACCAACACTGAATTACAACTTATCTGCTGTCTTCCTCCCCATTAATATTTAGCATAAAACCTCAATAAACATCTGCTGACCAGCTGAATAAATAATGGATGACTGGTTGAATGAATGAACTGAAGATATCATAGTTCTGTGACAAGAGGAACACCTCCCTGAATTTATCATACAATCTTCACACAGCAGCCATTCAATAAGAATGTATTGTGAAAAAAAAAAATTAGAAGTTAACTTGTATAAAACAAATCAAGAGAGATGATTTTCTTCTGTCCAGTAAATAAGTGTAGAAATAAAAATCAACACTGATACATTCCTTTAAAAAAATTAAAAAAGAATGTATTTTGAATTGATTAATCACACCAAGAACTGATTAATCCAACCAAGCCTATGTGGTAAATAGGGAAAGTATTCTTGTAGGTCTGTCTCACAGATAAGAAACAGTCCCAGAGTGAATAAAGGTTAAGATCACTCAGCTAGGACAGAAACAAGAATCCCCTGTGGTCTCTCAGAAACTAGTACTAGATTTTCTTCTACTAGGGCTTACTCTCTTTCCATATTTTAAACATTACCTATGAGACTGGTCAAGTTTTTCCATACTCTGTGGTTACAGGAAGAGACCACTGAGTCAGAAGATACTACCAACGAATGAGGGAAGGGTGAAGAAGGAACATGACCAAATAAGGAGAAAGTCTCTCTTCTTTGAGAGAGAAGGACCAAAGACCTGATTTTACGTGACCTGAAAATAGACAAAGCAACTAAATCTGAAACTAACAAGAGAATAAAGCCCTAACTATGAACAAATAAGGACAGAGGGTGCTTATAGGGTCAAATATGAAAGGCAGTATGAGGATTACAGGTACTCATTCCCTCCTGTTGAAAGCATGACTAGGTACAGTCTTTTGGGGGAGTATTTATTCTTTCCTTTAACAAATATTATATTTATTGAGTCCCTGCAATGAACTAGGAGAACAACTTGACAGTATATAGCAAGAGCCTTAAAAATAGTATACCTTTATCCCAATTACTGTATTCCTAAATTTTTATCTGAATAAAGCTAACAAAAAATACAGACCAAAATTTACAAAGATGCTTATCCCAGTATTATAATATCCAAAAATGGAAAGTAACTTACATGTCCAACAATAAGGTTATGAGTAAATAAATCACATCATGCAATGCATAGTCATAGATACTGAACAAAAAAATCTGACACTGAAAAATGCTTATAACCTAATATTAAATTAAAAAGCACTCCACAAACAGTATATATAATGATCTTTATATAAAATAGGAAAAAAACTTTTTTAAATGCTGAAAACTTTTAAAGTTTATTTCTGCATGGTAGGACGTAGGAAGAATAGGCTATAGGGAGATGCTGCCAAGTTTTCCAATTTTCCATAATAGGCATTTTTCAAAAAACCACAGGGTGGAGGAGATTTACAGAAGAAAAGTCAGAATATTAAATACCATCAGGATTGATCAAGATCTTTGGACTCTCTGCCAGGTGAGAAGAATATAAAAGGCATATTATTTCTATACAGAAGGATTACGTTAATCCTAGTGAGAACTGACAAAACTACAAGGGTGAAACACAATGGGAGAGCAATAAGAAGGAAATCCAATCAGATTCCCAGGAGGTCACTTTCATTTGCAGAATGTCTGTCAACAGCAAAGTCAAGTTCAATGAGTGAGGTGAGGACTGAAGCTTGATGACTGGAAGAAGATGGCAGAAATCCAGCTAATACCTAGTGCTAAAATCTGTGAGTTCCTTGATGGCATGAAACCAGTCAATTACCATACAGTGTTTTAAAGACCATGACAGAAGCCAGCAACAAGAATGTGGCAAAATAGTCTAGAGAGGGTCCACAAAGGCTTTCTGAAAGACGACTCATTTAAAGGAAAAAGGCATGAACCTGGAGAAGGGGAGAAGGGCATTCTAGGAAAAAGGCACAGTCTAGAGTATAGAAACAATTTAACAATTTATCTGGGGAAATTATATTCATTTCAGTGTTGCTAGAGTACAAAGTGCAAGGCGGGCAGTGGTGAAAGACATGGTTGCAGAAGTCATCAGGGGCCTGTCCCAAAGGACCTGAATGCCTGATGTACTATAGGCAAGCAGCTGCACATGAACCAATCAACAAGGGTACCAGTCCAGTAGGAGATAACTCCAGCAGAAGAGACAGTTAGGTAGCATTATGGTAAAGATAAGTGAAAGGTGGTTAGCACTGAGTAGGAGCAAACAATTCAGCCTGGCGGCTCATATAATGCCTCTGAGAGAAGGTGTCAAAGTTGAGACACAAAGGAAAAATGGGTCTAAGGGCAGCAACATTCAAGATGGTAGCATACTACTGATACAAACTCTGGCCTGACACAAACTCTGCAAATCAGAGCACCAGCCCCCACAAGACTTCCAAAGGGGGACCCATTCTCATCAGCAGAATGTAAGCTCCAAACGCTTTGTCTTGTTCACTGCCATGTCTCCAATACTAAAATCAGTGAACATGAAAAAGGTGCTCTATAAATATTTGTGAAGAAAAAGAAAAAGAGAGAGGGGGACTTGCTGTTATATTAAAAAGCAATGAGGGGGCTTCCCTCGTGGCGCAGTGGTTGAGAGTCCGCCTGCCGATGCATGGGACGTGGGTTCGTGCCCCGGTACGGGAGGATTCTACATGCCGCGAAGCGGCTGGGCCCGTGAGCCATGGCCGCTGAGCCTGCGCGTCCAGAGCCTGTGCTCCGCAATGGGAGAGACCACAGCAGTGAGAGGCCCTCGTAACGCAAAAAAACAAAAAGAAAAAGCAAAAATAAAAAGCAATGAGGGGAACCTGGTGACGCAGTGGTTAAGAATCCGCCTGCCAATGCAGGGCACACGGGTTCAATCCCTGGTCTAGGAAGATCCCACATGTTACGGAGCAACTAAGCCCGTGTGCCACAACTACTGAGCCCACATGCTACAACTACTGAACCCTGCACTCCTAGAGCCCATGCTCCACAACAAGAGAAGCCACTGCAATGAGAAGCCCACACACCACACTGAAGAGGAGTTCCCACTCGCCGCAACTAGAGAAAGCCCATGCACAGCAACAAAGACCCCATGCAGCCGAAAATAAATAGATAGATAGATAGATAGATAGATAAGCAAGTAAGCAATGGGAAATTCACAATAGTCAAAAGGTAGTGGCAATCTAAGTGTTCACTGACAGATGAACAGATTTTTTTTAATGGTATATACATATAATGGAATATTATTCAGCCCTAAAAAGGAAGGAAATTCTGACACATGCTACAACATGGATGAACCTTGAAGACATTATGCTAAGTGAAAGCCACTCATAAAATGACAAAAACTGTATGATTCCACAGTGACAGAAAGTAGAATAGTTGTTGCTGAGGGCTGGAAGGAGAGGAAAATGGGGAGTTACTGTTTAATGAGTTTCAATTGTGCAACAGGAAAAATGTTCTGGAGATAGACGGTAGGATGGTTGCATAACAATGTGAAAGTACTTAAATGTCACTGAATTGTACACTTTAAAATGGTTAAAACGGTAAATTTTAACGTGTATATAAATATTTCACCACAATTTTTAAAAAATTACAAAATGCAAAACAGAGTTACTTAAGGATAAAAAATGGGGAAAATAAAAGAAATGGAAAAAAGGATAAAGAAGTAAAACTCTGAAGACTAAGGCCAACCCTTAGGAGCTTGGAGCCAAAGGAAAACAGCAATGTCTCCCCCATCCCTCCCTTCAATTGCCATTTCCATCCACATCCAATTTAGTAATTTTACATGCAACTGAGTCCTAATTAAAACAAATACTAAGCATAGAACCCCCAAAGGGCCACAAACAAGCAAATCCATGGGTAATCTGAGAGATGTGTTATGAAAGTGGTCGCATTGACTTAACCTTGTTAATTGTTAGTAACAGCAAAACAACTATCATTTACTTGAACAGCTAATATGCATGGGGCCCTATGGTTGGAGCTTTATAAACATTATCTCTAATCATAACAGTAACCCTGAAAGGTAAATGTTACAATTTTGTTTTCATACTGACTTATCTAGGATGATATAAATGGTAAAGATGCAATGTGAATCTAGGTCAATCTGATTCCAAAACCCTTGAGGAGTGATCAACTGTTGTCTCAAAAAAAAAAAAAAAAACCAAACAACAACAACAGAAATGCTACCTTCTTCCCAAGCAGGTACCTCTCCTGTGTTAGAACCGGGGCCTAGGCCCCTGACCTGTCCTCCCCTCCAGCTCTGCTAGAAGTTACCAGCTAGGAGTACCTAGATTGAGTCATTACCAAGTACTTTTCTAGGTAATCCCCAGTGGCCAGAGATGCGGATGCTCTCAACACTGAGCCACTATAGGAGAAAAGAGGAGTGGTTCACCACAGGTCTTTCAGACCCCAAATTGACCAAGCAGGACAAAGACACTTAGGACATTTGTTTACAATGTTTCCTCCAGGAGCACAAAAACACTCCACTGGCACTGCCCAAGATATTGCTACTGCTTAACAATGCTTCACTGATTAATAACCCTCACTCCCTTTCCTCCCCCAGACCACCCCTAGAAATCATTACCAGCTCCAGTCTCCTTCTGGCCGGTTTACCTCATCCTCTCCCACTCCCAGCACCACCAAGTTCAAGGGTAATTTAAATAAGATCTTTTATTCCTCCATATACTTTAAAAACATTCCAATCCTGTGGCCCATTCCTCTACCTAGCTCTGCTGGGTGATCTACAATACTATCCAATGAACAAAGAGTTCTCAGAGATTTCCAAATGCATTAAATAATTTACTCCTACAGCAACTCTGAGAGATAAGTATTAATATCTCCATTTGACCAGGACTTCCCTGGTGGCACACTGGTTAAGAATCTGCCTTCCAATGCAGGGGACATGGGTTCCATCCCTCATCAGGGAACTAGATCCCACATGCATGCCGCGACTAACAGTTTGCATGCCACAACTAAGGAGCCCACAAGCTGCAACTAAGGAGCCGGCGAGCCGCAACTAAGGAGCCCATGAGCTGCAACTAAGATCCGGCGCAACCAAAATAAATAAAAATTTTTTTTAATTCACTTAAAAAAAAATCTCCATTTGACCAAACTGACTCAGTTTATTCTAAAAAATTAAGTAGCAGAAAATATCCACCAGAAAAAAAGGCCACCTTTTCGGGTATCTTTTTCTGTTTGTTTTTTTTTAAGCCAAGAACCTTTCTCAAAAGTTTCTAGTAGCATTCCTGTCATGTCTCCCTGGCCAGACTTTGGGCACATACTCGTTCCTAAGTCATTCACTGGCAAGAGGCAAGGGATTACCATGACCACTTGACAAATTAATTCTTTGAGTTGTAATGAAAGTTGGCAAACACACAACCACCACAGTGCCCATCACCTCAAGGACACAAATATGAAACAATGAGGGAAGCAGGCTGCCTCCAGACCCCTCTTAGTACGCTTTCTTCATGTCACAGGAACCCTGAAGACTCAAGAGGTCAGAACTGCTGGCCTGGGGAAAAGAGAACAGACATTCCACTAGAGTCCAGAGTCTGTGGAGCGTGCTCTAGAAGAGGATCTAGAGTCTTTAGTTTTAGTAAAAGTACTATACTAATACTAGTTCTAAACTTAAATCCTGCTGTGTAGGCTTTGCTAAGGGACTACCTCTCCCCAACCCTCAGTTTCCCCTTTAGTAATAAGAGACCACCTAGATAAGTGTTTTCAAACTGGTCTTCAGAGAATTAAGGGTTATGAAAAGGTATCCAGGACCAGAAGTAAACAGAAGGGGGATACAAAGGAGTAGTGTTTTAAATCCCACTTAAACTAGAATAGCTCTCATTCGATCTCTTTGTATTGAGCCTCATAATAATTGGTAGAAAAAGGGTTCTAGCGCTCAAAAAAATTTTTTTTTTTAATTCACTAAACTAGATGACCTTCCTTCTAGGTTAACATTCTATTTTTCAATGAAACAGGTTATCAGCTAAACAATCGTCCATTAATCACTTCACCATATTTCACTAAAGTTATGAATGGCCTTCACACTGATAAATCCAATGAACAGTGCTTATTTTTATTTGATCTCTCAGCATCATTTAGCACTGTTGTTCATTTCCTCCTAATTGAAACCCTTGGCTTCTGAACATTACATTCTCCTAATTTTCCTCCTACCTCTCTATCTGCCCCTTCTCTGCCTGCTTTCCAAGGTTATTCTCTTCTGCCCAGTGGTTAAATGTTAAAGACTATACTATTCTCTATTCTTTTCTCACTCTATTCTCTCTCCCTAGACAATCTAATCCACGTCCATGACTTTACTTACCATCTAACTGCCAAACATACAACCAATTTTCCTCTGGCCCTTACCTTTCTCTAAGTTCCAGGAACATTTATCTAACTGCCTACTCAACATCATCCTTTGGATGTCTTAAAGTCACCTCAAATTCAACATGTCCAAAACTGAATTCATAATACTCCATTCCCAAGCCAGTCCCTTTCCAGTGTCCTCATTTCAGTGAAACGTACTACCATCTACCTCCTAGTGATTAAGCCAGGCACTGGGAGCCATCCTTATCACTTCCTTCTCCTTTATCCCCAATATATAATCCATCACACAGTTCTAGCAATTCAACCTACTAAATACATCTCTTACATTTCTCCTCGTCTCTGCCTACCATCCTCCTCATCCAACCTACCATCTGATCTCTTACATGGACCATATCTGTGCAAGAGCATCCCTGCACTGACTGATACTCCTCTATAATCTTTTCTCTACATCTCAGTCATAGTGCTGTTTTCCAAATTCAGATCTTGCAATTCTCCCTTGCATAAAACCCTTTAATGTGAAGCCCTAGACACAGCCATCAGAGAAGAAAAATAATAAAAGGAATCCAAATTGGAAAGGAAGGAGTAAAACTGTCACTGTCTGCAGAAGACATGATACTATACATAGAAAATATCCTAAAGACAGCACCAAAAAACTACTAGAGTGCATCAACAAATCTGGTAAAGTTGCAGGATACAAAACTAATATACAACAATGAATTATCAGAAAGAGAAATTAAAGAAACAATCCCATTTACCTTCACATCAAAAAGAATAAAATACTTATAAATAAATCTCGCTAAGGAGATAAAAGACCTGTACTTGGAAAACTATAAGACACAGATGAAAGAAACTGAAGACAACACAAAGAAAGAAACTGTGTTCATGGATTGGAAGAATTAATATTGTTAAAATGACCATACTATCCAAGGCACTCTACAGATTCAATGAAATCCCTATCAAAATACCAATGGCATTATTCACAGAACTAGAAAAAATAATTCTAAAATTCATATGGAAACATAAAATCCCGAATAGCCAAAGCAATCTTGAGAAAGAAGAAGAGAGGTGGAAGTATCACACTCCCTAGCTTCAGACTATACTATAAAGCTACAGTCATCAAAACAGTACAGTACTGGTACAAAAAAAGACACATAGCTCAAAGGAACAGAAGAGAGAACCCAGAAATAAACCAACACACTATGGTCAACTAATCTATGACAAAGGAGGCAAGAATATACAATGGGGGAAAGACAGTCTCTTCAATAAGTGGTGCTGGGAAAATTGACAGTTACATGTAAAACAATAAAATTAGAACATTTTTTCACACTATGTATTTACAAAAATAAACTCAAAATGGATTAAAGACCTAAATGTAAGGCCAGAAGACTCCTAGAAGAAAACATAGGCAGAACACTCTTTCACATAAATTGGAGAAATTTTTTTTTGGATCTGCCTACTAAGGCGAAGGAAACAAAAGCAAAAAAAACTTAATGTGACCTAATTAACTTAAAAGCTTTTGCACAGCAAAGGGAACCATCAACAAAATGAAAAGAGAACTTACTGAATGGGAGAAAATATTTGCAAATGATATAAACAATAAGGGGTTAATATCCAAAATACATAAACAGCTGATACAATTCAATATCAGAAAAAACACCTGACTTAAAAATGGGCAAAAGAACTGAATAGACATGAAAAGATGCTCAACATCACTAATCATTAGAGAAATGCAATCAAAACCACAGTGAGATATCACCTCACATCTATCAGAATAGCTATCATAAAAAGACCACAAACAACAAACATTGGCAAGGATGTGGAGAAAGGGGAACGCTTGTACACTGTTCGTGGGAATGTAAATTGGTGCAGCCACTGTGTAAAACAGTATGGAGGTTCCTCCAAAAACTAAAAATAGAAGTACCATGTGATCCAGCAATTCCACTCCTCGGTATATATCTGAAAAAAACAAAAACACTAATTTGATAAGATTCCTGCACTCCAACGTTCACAGCAGCATTATTTACAACTGCCAAAATATGGAAGCAACCTAAGCGTCCATCAACAGAGGAATGGATAAAGAAGATGTGATATATATATACAATGGAATACTACTCAGCCATAAAAAAGAATTTTGCCATTTGCAGCAACATGGATGGACGTGAAAGGCATTATGCTTAGTGAAATAAGTCAGACAGAGAAAGACAAATACTGAATGTTATCGCTTATATGTGGGATCTAAAAAATAAAACAAACAAATGAATATAACAAAACAGAAACAGACTCACAGATATAGAGAACAAACTAGTGGTTACCAGTGGGGAGACAGAAACGGGGAAGGGTAAGATAAGAGTAGGGGATTAAGAGGTACAAACTAGTATGTATAAAATAAATAAGCTACAAGGATGTATTGTACAGCACATGGAATATAGCAAATATTTTATAATAACTTTATAAAAAAAAACCCTTTAATGGCTTCCACTTATTCTTAGTATAAAGAAAAACATCAGGGACTTCCCTGGCAGTCCAGTGGTTAAGAGGCTGCACTTCTACTGCAGGGGCATGGGTTCAATCCCTGGTCAGGGAACTAAGATCCTGCATGCTGAGTGGCGCAGCCAAAACCAAAAACCAAACACACACGAAAAAACAAAGAAAAACATCAGGTCCCCTATGTTTTTTATTTATGTCCCTCCTCTAGCTCTATACTTTGTAGATAAGCAATCCTTATTACATTTTCTCAAATATACCAAGCTCTTTTCTGTCACAGAGGCTTTATATATGCTGTTCCCTTTACCTAGAAGACTCTACTCACCATCCCCACCTTGCCTTTGCCTAAAAAACTCCAATTCATCCTTCAGACTTCACATCCAATATCACTTCCTTAGAGAAGCCTTCACAGAACTTCCAGACTAGGTCAGATTCCCATATGATATTTACCCAGAGCAACACGAAGCACTAATTGGTAGTACTTAACTCAGTTATAATTTTATACATTGTGTGTGTATGATCATTTGATCAATGTCTCATCCACGAGACTGTAAGCTCCATAAGTTTATGGGAACTATATCTATTTTTGCTCAGCACAGTATCTGTACTGCACAATGTTATACAATCTGAGCCAAGATTGGAGCCCAGATCTATCTGATTACAAAATTCAAGGTATTTCCAGTATATGTCACTGAGGATAGTGAACCACTAAGATTATTAGATTAGGCAGTTTTAACTAAAAACTAAGAAGGGGGATGAACTTGATGCTTCATGAATGTCTGTAAATCTCCAAGACTCCAAAAAGTGGATTTTCCACTTTATTAAAGAAGGTGGATTCTTCTTTCAAAACGTGATTCACAGGGGAGACTGGAAAAGTGAAGACCTTAAAATTGAATTATTACTGAAAAGACATCCCATGTTCACGGACTGGAAGACTTAACACTGTTAAGATGTCAATATTACCCAAAGAGATTTACAAATTCAATACAATCTCTATCAAAATTCCAAAAGCCTGGGGACTTCCCTGGCAATCCAGTGGTTAAGACTCCACACTTCCAATGTAGGGGACGTGGGTTCTATCCCTGGTCAGGGAACTAAGATCCCACATGCTGTGCAGCATGGCCAAAAACTTTCTTTTTAATTATTAAAAAAAAAAAAATTAAAAACAAAATTTCAACAGCCTTTTTTTGTAGAAATGGAAGAGCCAATGCTCAAATTCATAAGGAATTACAAGGAGCTCCAAATAGCCAAAACAATCTTGAAAAGGAAGAAGAAAGTTGGAGAACTCTAAGTCTCAATTTCAAAATTGACTATAAAACTACAGTAAGCAAAACAGCATGGTACTGGTATAAGGTGAAACATATAGATCGATGGAATAGAACTGAGTCCAGAAGTAAACCCATACATCTATGGCCACCTGATTTTTGGCAAGTGTGTCAAGATCAATCAATGGGGAAAGACTAGTGTCTTCAACAAATGGTGCCAGGACAACTGCATATTTACATGCAAATAAATAAAGCTAGACCCTTACCTCATACCATATATAAAAATTAATTCAAAATAGATCAGTGACCTAATATAAGAGCCAAAACCATAAAACTCCTAGAAGAAAACACAGGGGTAAATCTTCATGACCCTAGATTTGGCAATGGATCTTAGATATGACACCAAAAGCATAAGCAACAAAAGAAATGGATAAACTAGACTTCATTAAATTTTAAAACTTTTGTGCAAAAAAGGACATGATCAAGAAAGTGAAATGACAACCTACAGAATGGGAGAAAATATTTGGAAATCACATATCTGACAAAGATCTGGTATCCAGAATACATAAAGAATGTTTACAATTCAACAATCAAAATGCAAACAACCCATTTTAAAAATGGATTAAGAACTTGAATAGTTATTTCTCTAAAGATATATAAATGGCCAACAAGCACATGAAAAGATGCTTAACATCATTAGTCAATAAGAAAATGCAGGGGGGCTTCCCTGGTGGTGCAGTGGTTGAGAGTCCGCCTGCCAATGCAGGGGACATGGGTTCGTGCCCCGGTCCGGGAGGATCCACATGCTGCGGAGCAGCTGGGCCCGTGAGCCATGGCCGCTGAGCCTGTGCGTCTGGAGCCTATGCTCCACAACGGGAGAGGCCACAACAGTGAGAGGCCCGTGTACCGCAAAAAAAAAAAAAAAAAGAAAGAAAATGCAGGACTTCCCTGGCAGTCCAGTGGTTAAGACTCCATGCTTCCACTGTATGGGGCACAGATTCGATCCCTGGTTGGGGAACTAAGATCCCGCATGCTGCATAGCCCGGCCAAAAAAAAAAAAAAGAAAAAAAAAAAAACCTAATAAGAAAATACAAATTAAAACCATGAGATACCACGTCACAGCCACTAAAATGGTCATAAAAAAAAGGAGAATATAACAAGTGTTGGCAAGGATGCGGAAAAATCTGAACCCTCATACATTGCTGGTGGGAATGTTAAATGGTGCAACTGTTACAAAAAACAGTTTGGCAGCTCAACAACTTAAGCAATTATTGTATGACCCAGAAATTCTACTCCTAGATATAGACCCCAAAGAACTGAAAATAGGTACTCAAACAATACATGTACCCACATGTTCACAGCAGTACTACTCACAATAATCAAAAGGTAAAACCAACCTAAATGTCCATCAGCAGGAGAATGGATAAACAAATTGTGACATATCCATTCAATGTAACATTATTCGACTATAAAAAGGAATGAAGCACTGATACATGCTACAGTGTGGATGAACCTCAAAAACACTATCTTAAGTGAAAGAAGCCAGACACAAAAGGCCACATATGGTATGATTTCATTTACATGAAATATACAAAACAGGTAAATCCACTGAGACAGAATTGGACTGGTGGCTGCCAGCGGCTGGGGGAAGGGAAGGATGGGGAATGACTACTTAATGGGTACAGGATTTCTGTTTGAGGTGATGAAAATGTTTTGGAACTAGACAGATATAGTTGTCAACATTGTGAATGTACTATATGCCACTGGATTGTTCACTTTAAATTGGTTAATTTCATGTTATGTGAATTTCACTTCAGTCAGTCAATAAGAGAACACTCCCTTACAAACACATCCCCAAAACTGAGTTATTGCCTTTTCTTCCCATGGCCCAAATTATAGCAACAGACAGAAGGCATTTCTTGATTCTCATCAGGAAAGAAAACAAGATCTCTAGGGAGCTGCCACAAATGAGAATATAAACAAAATTCTCAATTGCACTACACTAACATTAAATAAGTCCAGATGGCTGTATCCATAGAATTAGTCTCACTCAGGAAAGCCCAGTGAAGGCACTTTTGCTAATATTCCTGTTGCTGGGATCCAGGATACAGGTAGAGTCAAAGAGAAAACTAAAATACTGGAAAAAGTTTTAAAGAGCCTTGTAGGCCTACATTTTTCAAAAAATGTAAAGTACATTGGGAATTCCCTGGCTGTCCAGTGGTTAGGACTCCAAGCTTCCACTGCAGGGGGCCTGGGTTCAATCCCTGGATGCCGCAAGCCGCAACACGTGGCCAAAAAAAAAAGTAAAGTACATTAAAAAATAAAAAAATTAAGTGCAATGGGTACAAACAACAAATCTGAAAAGCTATCAACCCACCATATGCTAAAGACAAATATATCTTTAATCAAAGAAAAACTGAAAGAAGTACTACATATCTATTAAAATAGCTGAAATAAAACACAATGATAATACTAAATGCTGGCAAGGATGCAGAGAAACTGGGTTTCTCATACACTACTGGTGGGAATGTAAAATTGTACAGCCACCCTAGAGAACAGTTTGGCAGTTTCTTATAAAACAAAACATGCACTTACTATGCAACCCAGCAATCGCACTCTTCGGCATTTATCCCAGAGAAATAAAAACACAAAAGCCTGTATACAAATGCTCATAGCAGCTTTATTTGTAATAGCAAAAGCCTGGAAACAACCCAAATGTCCTTCAACAGGTGAATGGTTAAATAAATGCCGGTACATCCATACAATGGAATTCTATTCAGCAAAAAAGGACAATATGATATGATACACACAACAATCTGGATAACTCTCAAGGGCATTATGATTAGTGATGTCAATCTCATAAGGTTATACACTATATGATTCCATTTATATATCATTCTCAAAATTACAAAACTAGTTTACAGATGAAGAACACATTAGTGATTGCCAGAGGACGGCATTAGGAATAGGCTAGGGGAGAGAAGAAGGTTTATGTGCAAATATAAAGGGGGCAGTACGAGGAGTTCCTTTGTGGTGATAGAACAGCTCTGTATCTTGACTGCGGCAGCTGTTACACAAGTCTATACATGAGATAGACCTATACACACACACACAAACACACAAAGCGATGCATTTTTTAAAAAATGGTAAAATGAATGAATGAGGTCTGCAGTCTAGTAAATATACTGTATCAATGTCAATTACCAGTTTGTTTGGGTTTTTTTGCAGTACGCAGGCCTCTCACTGTTGTGGCCTCTCCCGCTGCAGAGCACAGGCTCTGGACGCGCAGGCTCAGCAGCCATGGCTCACGGGCCCAGCCACTCCGCGGCATGCGGGATCCTCCCAGACCAGGGCACGAACCCGTGTCCCCAGCATCGGCAGGCGGACTCTTAACCACTGCGCCACCAGGGAAGCCCAATTACCTGGTTTTGACATTCTCTTCATTATATAAGATGTCACCACTGGGGAAAGTTGGAAGGTTACACAGGACTCTATGTCTAGTTCTGTAACTTCCTGCTAGTCTACATTTATTTCAAAATAAAAAGGTTTTTTTTGTTGTTTTTTTTTTAAGTAATACAATTAAACAAACATTTACTGGGCTTCCCTGGTGGTGCAGTGGTTAAGAATCCGCCTGCCAATGCAGGGGACTGGGGTTTGAGCCCTGGTCCGGGAAGATCCCACATGCCATGGAGCAACTAAGCCCGGGCACCACAACTACTGAGCCTGCGCTCTAGAGCCTGTGAGCCACAACTACTGAGTCCACATGCCACAACTACTGAAGCCTGCACTCCTAGAGCCCATGCTCCACAACAAGAGAAGCCACCACAATGAGAAGCCTGCACACTGCAACAAAGAGTAGCCCCCGCTCAACGCAAATAGTGAAAAGCCTGCACACAGCAATTAAGACTCAATGCAGCCAAAAATAAATAAATAAATAAGTTTATTTTAAAAAAAAAGGAATCCACCTGCCAATGCGAGGGACATGGGTTCAAGTCCCGGTGCGGGAAGATCCCACATGCCACAGAGCAACTAAGCCCATGTGCCACAACTACTGAGCCTGTGCTCTAGAGCCCATGAGCCACAACTACTGAGCTCGTGGACCACAACTACTGAGCCTGTGTGCCACAACTACTGAAGGCCACACGCCTAGAGCCCATGCTCCGCAACAAGAGAAGCCGCTGCAATGAAAAGCCTGAGCACTGCAACGAAGAGTAGCCCCTACTCGCCGCAACTAGAGAAAGACCACAAGCAGCAACGAAGACCCAATGTGGCCAAAAATAAATAATAAAATAATAAATAAATTTTAAAAAGAACAAAAAACAACTAAAGGTTTCAGGACTTCCCTGGTGGTGCAGTGGATAAGACTCCACGCTCCCAATGCAGGGGGCCCGGGTTCAATCCCTGGTCAGGGAACTAGATCCCACACGCATGCCGCAACTAAGAGTTCACATGCCACAACTAAGGAGCCCTCCTGTCACAACTAAGAGCTGGTACAACCAAATTAAATAAATAAATAATAAAAAAACACTAAAGGTTTCGCAATTAAGACCCGATGCAGCCAAATAGATAAATATTTTTAAAAAACAAAACCAAAAAAAACTAAAGGTTACCTACTAGCAAGGTAGTTCTGCCAGAACCTGAGCAAAATATTCTCTGGGCACCAGTCAAGCCCATTTGCTAAGGCATTAATTCATGAAGGACCCAGGAAGCGGGCATTTACTGGGCTATTCAATGGGGCATCACCACCATACGATACACTACACTCACAACCGGAACTGCCAAAGCCTCTACTCTCTATATCTTTCATTATTTAGTACTGATAAAATTGGGGAAATCAATGAAATTATGCCAAGAAGAGACTCGACGGTGGCTTCTGAAGCAATTCCAGGCCTGTCAGGTATTTACTTGATGTTCACCTCTATCGTTCACCTAAGCCAGACCCCTCAAACATTTCTAGTATATGCTCTGGAAGGCTCAGTCACATTTATTTCCCATCATAACTCAACCAACAATTTCAGCTTTCTCACTTGTTAACTATATGACCTAACTTTTTAAGACAACACTACTTATCTAATAGCTACCTAACAGGTAGTGCTATTAGCTAAGTAACTTTTAAAGGTAATTTACGTAGAATCTCTACATAATGTCTGGCCTAAAGAAAGTGTGCAGGGACTTCCTTGGTGGCGCAGTGGTTAAGACTCCGTGCTCCCAATGCGGGGGGCCCGGGTTCCATCCCTGGTCAGGGAACTAGATCCCACATGTATGCTGCAACTAAGAGTTCACATGCCACAACTAAGGAGCCCATGTGCTGCAACTAAGAAGCGAGAGAGCCACAACTAAGGAGCCTGCCTGCCACAACTAAGACCCAGCACAATCAAATAAATATTTTTTAAAAGAAAGTATACAATAAATTATAGCTGTTATTGCCATCATTAATAAGCATTCATGAATGCCCACTATTCTCCCAACATTGTGCTGAGCACTAGAGTGAAACAATAGGTATAGCTGCAGTCCCACTTTTAGAGGGTCTCTCAACAATCTAGTTGAGAGAAAACAAGTTAACCATTATATATAATTATATAATTAAATGGTAAATTGTTTGGCATAGACTAAGTGCTGAAGGAGACTAGAAATTCACAAAAACTCTTTGAATCACACAGGCAGAAATTATTATTCTCATTTTATAAAAAAAAAACAGAGAGGGCTTCCCTGGTGGCGCAGCGGTTGAGAATCTGCCTACCAATGCAGGGGACACAGGTTCAAGCCCTGGTCTGGGAGGATCCCACATGCCGCGGGGCAACTGGGCCCGTGAACCACAACTACTGAGCCTGCGCGTCTGGAGCCTGTGCTCCGCAACAAGAGAGGCCACGACAGTGAGAGGCCTGCGCACCGCGATGAAGGGTGGACCCCGCTTGCCACAACTGGAGAAAGCCCTCGCATAGAAACGAAGACCCAACACAGCCAAAAATAAAATAAAATAAAATTAATTAATTAAAAAAGAAGGCTCAACATTTAAAAAAAAAACAGAGAGAAAAAATTCCTGTTCATGTTCATAGAGATCATTTACGCATGTAACAAATTCTAGGCCATGAACTATGCCAGGTGCAGAAGAGAAATAGATCAGTTAAAACTCTTTCCATTGTAAATGACAGAAAACTTAATCAAAACTAGTTTAAGCAAAAGGTCTAATTACTGGCTTAATTAAATGAAGCCCAGGATTAGGGAAGCCTAGGTAAGAGTCTCTAATTCAGAGCTCAAGTCATCATCTCCATCTCTTTAGCCTTGCTTCCTCAATGTTGGTTCTATCATGAGCCAGAGTCCCCTCTTATGGTGGCCAAACAGCTTAGCACCTTCTAGTCCTTCTAGAAGCTAGCACCCTTCTAGTCCAGCAGGATTGAGAGAGGGTTTTCTATAGTAGCTCCCACAAAAGTCTTGAACATCCAGTTTAGAGAGGCTTAGAACATATTTTTACCCCTAAATCAATCACTGTGGCTAGAGGAATGTGATGTGCTGGTTAGCTTGGGCCTAGTTCAGGTATACCAGGGCTAAGAAGTTCCTACCCAAACCACAAAATAATGGGGAGGTCGGGTTGCTAAAACCAACATCTGAGGCCATTATCAAGCTAAAGAAGCAAATTACAAACGTCCACCACAAGGAACCCTGTGACTGCGCTCTCAAGGAATTTAGAATTTAGGGCAATGATTCATAAGTGCAAATGTCTGGTAGAAAAAAGGGTTAGAGTTATGGTTCCAATGGAAAAGAAAGAAACATAACTGCAGTACAAAGCAATAAGTGCTACAGCGGCTAAGCATCACAGGATCCAGAAACAAAAGGCATTAAGGCCACCAGGGGACTCAGGGAAGTCTTCATAGAGGTGGTACTAACCAAACTTACTGCAGGTCAGGTAGCAAATCACTCAGCTACAACAGTAGAACAAAGGTTTCCTGATTCCCTGTCAAGAGCTCCTTCCACTACTAGGTCCTAATGGTAGGAGAGGAAGATCGGTACTGGGGCATCAACGGAGGTGACTGCCACAGAAGCTCACTTAAATTAGCTGTCAAAACTGCTCAGCACTTAAATATACTGCAAAGGCCTTGTCCACATAAGCAGCAGGACTGCAAAGACCATGCCAACCCTACAGAAAGATGTTTCCGCTAGATACAGTCATGGTCCAAACATGGAACTAAACAATCCATCATTTCCCAGCATTTTAGCTTCTTTACCTACTACCACGCTGCCTCTTTCCACTATATGTATAAGGGTTGAAAGTTCAAAGAGAAAAGAACCAAACACACTAAGCTGAGACCACATTATCATATGACAAGACAGAATTAAAATTAAAACCCACAAAAATGACATTTCCACACATGCACTTTATGCTCATTGAGACAGCATGAGGTACCAAAAAGGAGGTAGGATTTGGGGGTCTACATCAGTCCCCACCAGTTACTAATTGTGTAACACCAGGCAAGTCACTTTTCTGACCTTCAGTCTCCTCACCTGTAAAATGGGAAACATGAGTATATTCTTTCTTCATGAAGCTGGAAAAAACAACACAGAGCAAGGGAAAGCACATGATCAAATTGTAAACCATCATGTAAACATTACTGTTTTTTAACTCTTTGTGGAAAGATGTTTCAAAGTAGTATATGACTTCTATAAAGACCAGAATCCTCAATGCTTCAAAATACAGGGACTACATTTCCTTCTGGACTTGGAAGATCAAAACTGTTTCCAGGAAAGGCTTATAAAAACAATACCACATTAAACGTTGGTGATTTGTTTTAAGAGCTGGTATGCAATTAAGAGGATTCCACTGTTTCACCAGGCTCTAGTGGCATCCAATTAAGTAATAATATGGGAGAGGAGCTTTAATTACAGAGGAAAACTTCCACAAGCCAGTGACAGGTGTGCAGGGCTCAAGCTGAGATCAAAATAGTTGATTACAGCATTAATTCCTCCCTTTCCTTTTTCCCAAAGACACTTAAGTTTGCATGCAATTAGTTGAAAAGTAAACCAGACCAAATGACTACCATCTTTCAAGCTTTATTACCCTTTATCATGTTAACATCCACCAATTGAGTTTTAAAGGATTAACACCAAAACAGATGGTTTCAATCCACAATAAGTAAGCTTCAGTGATCAGAAATGATAATGACCAAGTTGAAGTTACACTCATGGCTAAGATGTTACGTTTCCCTAAATTGTGCCTATTGTAAATTGAAGTTATTTATTTTTCATTTTCATTTACTTTGTAAATAACTTCAAGAATAAAACCACATTTAAGGGGATGCATTTTTTTCTAACTTGTCTACTTTTCCTCCAAAATGTATAGCAAACCTCTTTTGTCCCTTGATTTAATCAATAAAAATTAAGTCCAAACATCCAACATTTATTTTGCAGGTCACGGACAATCGTATTAGCAGCACCTGCATTAAAAGCCAAATAAACAAAACCCAAAAATGGAAAAATAATTTTCCCACAAGCTTGATTATTCTAAGGTCCTTTCGGAGAGATGGACTCTTACAAATTAAACTGTTTATGTGAACTCTAAACATGTGACAGGGCAATGATGATACCACAATGGCACCTATTTGTTGAAATAGCCCTGTTCAAGCAGAGTTTGCTCCTGACTGCCAAAGAAAAGAGCTCCCAGAAGGTCAGAACTCCAGATTCGGTGCTGGGAAGCAATTCCCGAGAAATATGTACACACTCACATAAGATGAGTCATTATGATAAGAAAAACACAGAATTTGGATTTAAGTACCTGTCATATACTCCATTCAAGCAATTAGTAAGTGTTGGTGGTTCAAGGAAGACACATAAATGAATACAACAAAGTATTACAGTTTCTATGACAGGCATCAACACAGGAGAAACATGAAGAAAAACAGTCAATTCTACCTGGAAAAGAAAGCAACAGCTTTATACAGGAAGTGATATTGGTGCTAGATTTTTTAAAATACAATAAGGCTGTGTGTTGCCAGGGTAAGAAGAGAAGGACCACTTGAACAGAAGTAACAACATGAGTAATGGTTTGACAGTATAACAGCATATGGTAAATCCCAGGGATTGCAAGTAGTTTGGCAAGGTCAGGCTGAGAAGGGTTGGGGGGGGGGCGCGGTCACTGGAGGTGACCCTGGCAGCAAAGGGAAGAATGGAAGCTACTGTCTGGACAAGAGATACTGAGAGTCTGAGCTGAGGCAACAGCTATGGGGAGGAGAGAAAGGCATAGATTTGGGAAATATTAAGGTTAGAATATCCATACAGTTTAGGGCTTCCCTGGTAGCACAGTGGTTAAGAATCCGCCTGCCAATGCAGGGGACATGGGTTTGAGCCCTGGTCCAGGAAGATCCCACATGCCGCGGAGCAACTAAGCCCATGCGCCACAACTCCTAAGCCTGCGCTCTAGAGCCCGCGAGCCACAACTACTGAAGTCTGTGCGCCTAGAGCCTCTGCTCTGCAACAAGAGAAGCCACCAAATGAGAAGCCTGCAAACTGCAACGAAGAGTAGCTGCCACTCGCAGCGACTAGAGAAAGCCCGGGCACAGCAATGAAGACCCAATGCAGCCAAAAATAAATAAATAAAATAAACTTAAACTAATAATAATATCCATATAGCTTAGTGACTGCAGGAGTATGGGAAGATAAGGAAATCCCAAATTTCCAGCTTGAGTGACTGAGAGAATGGTGGTGGCATTAGTTAAGACAAGAAACACTAGAGAAGAAGGTTTGGGGAAGAAGATAATGGGTTCAGGTTTTGAGCCAACCATGTGACTTTAAATCAGTCACTTAATACCTCAAAATCAGTTTCCTAGTTAGCAAAATGGTTATAATACCCTTACCTCAAAGGCTGTGGTGAGTACTGAAGAGAATAATGGATGTGGGAAGGGCTACATTATGAGCTCTACCTATGACTACATTAAGGGCTCTACCTATGACTCTGTGGAGGAAGCTGCTAAGAGTATCCATTTTCCCTTTCTTCCTCTTAGTATAGACACTACCCTACCCGCACTCTCTGCCAAGATTTAACTGAGGCACATGCAACCCAGCTGTAAGAGATAAATGTCTCTGAGCCACTGACATTTTGAGTATCTGTTTCAGCAGCTACCCTGTACTCTAATTATATACCCTCTAAACTTGTAAAACCTGCAAGGAACTATGCAAGACAAATCTCAGGGCCCTACCATATACTGGTAATACCTTTAAGATTTGAGGGGAACATTCATGATGTATGCACATGTGCACTCACAGACATAAAATGAGAAAACAGCTGGACTGACGTATGCCAAGTGACAGAGTAGGACCAGGACTGTAGCCAAGTAATCAAGATTGAAAATTCAAATTTTTTGATCTCATACAGTTCCCACAATAAAACAACTAACTCTTAAAAGATAAAGTAATATGTAGAATACTACCTGACACTCAAATCTACAATCTGGAACAAAGGAATCAATTATGACATTCCTAGGTAAGGGGTAATTTACATGAACATAACAACCATGTCAGACTAAAATAAGAGGGGCTTAGGAATTCTCAAACGTCTTGCACTATAATCATACGCAAAAAATAATTCAGGGCAACGTACCCAGAAAATCAAGTAGCTAGGCTATGTCATGACCATATTTGAATGTGATATTGCCTAGAAGCTAAATGAAACAAAACCAGCTTCTTCTCAAAGACCTGGAAGAAGGCTATTAATGGAACTTGCTCCTTGATGTTTGTTGCTATTAGGATGTTC
The DNA here is from genome assembly GCF_949774975.1 of Lagenorhynchus albirostris. Lineage (NCBI taxonomy): Eukaryota > Metazoa > Chordata > Mammalia > Artiodactyla > Delphinidae > Lagenorhynchus > Lagenorhynchus albirostris. The sequence goes on from NC_083103.1 coordinate 51,227,517, forward strand.
CTATCAAAAGCCACACAATCTATCTATATTTATCTATTTATTTATTTACAGGACAGATGAACCAAAACTCTTGAGCTTGTGATTTCGGCCATATGATGTCAACTTAAAGGCAATATTTGGCTTCAAAATTGCCAAAGTAAGAAAATAGTTTTCAAAGGAGAAAAAGCGTGGAAAAAACAGAGAAACTTAGGTTCTAGTCCCTGGTTATCCATTTTCAAACTGTATGACCTTGGACAAATTAACTGATTTTCCTGGGCTTCCAGTCCTCATTTGAAATGTAGGACAGTGTGAGCGTGGAGCAGATGATGATCTCACCCAGCTCTATGAAGTTCCAAAGTTCATAAATATTCTAATGATATACTACTGAGTTAGCCTTCTATTATTTTAATGTTAATATTTCAATGTAAAAAAAGGAAGTCACAATAGAGCATTACTTCAATTTATTTAAAATGCATATTTAAGCAAAAAAACTGGAAAACTAATTTGCCACTGTCATATCTTCTTCATAGAAATACAAAAAGAAAATCTGACAAGGCAATCAGAAAGAGTTCAGTACAATTAAGTTCCCCTAGACATAGAAAAATCGCTTCTTCAAGTATTACAAATGCATAACTGCAATCCCTCTCTCATATGAAGGCTCTGTTATAGACAGTGACCATATACTGGCTCAAATATATATTAAATGCCATTATAATTAGTGTTACTGTAATTTTCAAACATAATCAGTGACCAAGAATGAAGCAATCAGGAGAAAGCAAAGGATATAAAAGTAATCTAGCAATTTTAGCATCATCACTCTTTAATAGTACTAGACTTAGCATGAACTCTTTCAATCATGCAGTCTGTCAGCAACCTTTCTTTACAGAAAACATACTCCATGTCAGGTACTAGGAAAATAAAGATCCTCCCTCTCTCTCTCTCACTCTCTCTCTCTCTCTCTCTCTCTCTCTCTCTCTCTCTCACTCTCTCTCCCCCCCTCCAATCTCTCTCTCTCTCTCTCTCTCTCTCTCACTCTCCCCCCCTCCAATCTCTCTCTCTCTCTCTCTCTCTCACACACACACACACACACACACACACACACACACACACTCTCACTCTCTCTCTCTCTCTCTCTCTCTCTCTCTCTCTCTCTCTCTCACACACAGCTGTCCTATCTACTCTCAAGGAGCTTTCATAGTCTATCTACTGGGGAATTTTGCCCCTTGGATTTGAAAAAGAAGGGAGTACAGAAAGATTCTTTAAACCTGCCTCTTACCTCCAGATAGTCTAGATAAAGAAATTTATTTCCATACCTAAAAAGATTATTCCTAAAATAGATGTATAGCTCTAACCAATGGCTATAGTAATGATAGAGGGGAAAAAATATGGGAGTTGGAGTCAGGAAACCAGGGAGTTGGACTCCAGATTCTGCCACTCAACAAATGCATAACTTTGTATAATTAATTTACTTCACTTTTCCTCATCTATAAAGTGGATACAGCATATCTGCTTCACAGAGTTTTAAGGTGCAAATAAGATACATTTTATATATACCTATATATGCTTACAAGCAGTTTCTGAAAAATTATAGGGTAGAGGTTAAGTACATAGGCTCTGAAGTCAGACTGCTTGGGTTCTTTTTTTTTGGGCGGGGGGTGCCCCATGCCTCACGGCATGTGGGATCCTAGTTCCCTGACCAGGGATCGAACCCGTGCCCCCTGCAGTGGGAAGCTTGGAGTCTCAACCACCGGACCGCCAGGGAAGTCCCAGACTACTTGGGTTCTAATCACAGCTGCATCCCTTCATTATATGTGAGACTGAGCAAGTTACTTCCTCTCTCCAAGTCTCAGTTTTTTCTTCTATAAAATGGGGATAATGAGGATTGAAACAAATATTTCCCTTGGAACAATGTCAGACATATAGCACAGTGCAGCTAGCATCATCATTATTAGATCTGTGCTGAATACAGTGAATACAACGATGAAGAAATACATGGTCCTGCCCCAAAAGAGCTACCAATTTAGTGCAAGAAACAGGTCAGAAGAAAAAATTTTAATAACAAAATACCTACCTAAAAAAATTATGCAAATATCAGTTGACATTACTATATAAGAAGTTAATATAAAATAACTCAGACTGATTCTGAGTGGAGCCTATAGAAATCCATCTCCTACCTAATCACTGCAACACCTTCAAACTAATAGACAAAGGAGGTAGAAAACAGAAGCCTAAATGTGTTCTGATAATCAAATAAAATGGAGACTTTGAAACTATCCTATACAACAACTATTCTACCTCAATACTCAAAAGAGAAGGCAATGATGCAGAAAGCATAATGCAGGCACTTGTAGTAAAGAAAAAAACAACATCCTCCTGAGAGAAAAATGAAAAAACTGGTGTAGTACCAAACTTCAGAGCCAGAAGGCTTGCTTCATATGAAAAAATCTTTATCTTAACCAATACACTGCACCATTCAGATACATCAATAATTAAACACATTAAAATTTTTGGTTGGGCTTCCCTGGTGGCGCAGTGGTTGAGAATCTGCCTGCCAATGCAGGGGACACAGGTTTGAGCCCTGGTCTGGGAAGATCCCACATGCTGCGGAGCAACTAAGCCCGTGCGCCACAACTACTGAAGCCCATGAGCCTAGAGCCAGTGCTCCGCAACAAGAGAAGCCACCGTAATGAGAAGCCTGTGCACTGCAACAAAGAGCCCCCGCTCTCTGCAACTAGAGAAAGCCCATGTGCAGCAACGAAGACTCAACGCAGCCAAAAATAAATAAATAAATTAAATAAATTTATTTAAAAAAAATTTTTTTTTGGTTGATGTTCCACTTAGGAAAAATACCATCTGCATTACTGAAATGCTGTAAACAGAACCAATTTTCAGGGAAGAGATAACCTGAATATGACTGCATAAAATTAAGCTTTCTAGTCTGTAAAAGCAGATCCCCCACTTGCCAGCCACCTGCACCTCTTTAAATGAAAATATGCCGATGTGCCCACCTGAGAGCCACCAAGTGATTCATGCACAATAAGCACAAGCTTTACTTGGAACATCCCCCCCCAGATGGACACACAGCTGTTGTGGGGTAGGAGGGGCTGGGAATGAAACAAAATCTATTTTACTTCTGTACGTATTCCTAGAAGACTTAAAACTGGGATTTCAACTTGAGTGTCCTCATGAGAGAAGCTAAAACTGTTAGCTTCTCTCATCCCTACTCTTTCAACCATCCCTACTGTTTCAACCATCCCTACTCTTTCAACCAGTTCTCCACACACTGCTCAGTGTTCTAAGATTTTCTAATCAAGGAGCCTCCCTCTTTTTGCTCTATGGATCAAGACTAGACCAAGATCCAAACTTCATGTCTTAACTATTCTCTAAGTTCCCCTGGCCTGCCTCACAGCTGTACTCCCACCCCACCCCATTCTCACCTCTACCATCCAATTATAGTCACTCAATACTTTCTCTACCCAGGACCTCATTCTGGCCTGTTCTCTTCAGCTGTCCCCAAGAGCTAACATAAAACTCATCAAAATGTTTCCTTTACACAGTTCAAGTCAAATTTAAAATTTCTCTCTTAAAACAGCAGTGGATTCTCACTAAGCCCCACCTGGTCTAACTATGAAAGTCACGTAATGATTACTATCTCACCTAGCATTTTTCAATTTAAAAGGCATCTTCACATCCATTCTCATTTGATCCTCACAACAAAACAGGTCAGTTATTATTATTCCTCCTCCAAGTCTCAGCTAGAGAAAGTCAGTTGTCCCAAGCAATTCAGCTAGTAAGAAGCAAAGCTAGAACTTTAACCAAGTTTGTATAATCACAAATCCAATGCCCTTTCCATATATGCACTCACTCTCCTGACTAAGAGAATATAAACAATGAACCAGATGTCTAAATGTCCCTTAAACAAATTACCTAGTTTGGGCAGCAAGTTCCTAGAGAAAAATGAACTCTTATCAGTTTAACAGCATCAACATGAAATGTAACAAAATAGCACTAGAAGTTGGCCATCTTTTAATAAATCCTGTGGCCATGATGAAAGAAGCATCGAATTATCCCAATAGTTCAGTAATAGAGTAAGTCAAGAAGGAAGGAAGCCAGCACTTATTGAGCCCCTACTATGTTACAGGCATATACTAGGCACTAACCCTAAAATCCCTTAATGTGGGTATCATATCCCTATTCTTATCAGATGAGCAAAATGAGGCTTATGCAAGGAGTAATGGTTAGCCAATGAGGGTTAAAAGGTTTATCCAAAACCATCCAATAAGTGGCAGTGCCCAGATTTTAAAACCCAGTTCCCAAACTACAAGTCTGAGGTTATTTCCAGCGACTCTATCATGTTTTGGCACATGATATAGTGCCAAACTTTTAAAGAATTCCTAAAACAGAGTATGTCTGGAAGGCCTTTAATTTTGGTAAGATAATCAAAATACTCCATGAACCTTAACTGCTATAATAATATAAGATTAGATGACACATATAACACTACTATATATAAAATAGATAACCAACAAGGACCTACTGTATAGCACAAAGAACTTTACTCAATATTCTGTAATAACCTATATGGGAAAAGAATCTGAAAAAGAATGGATGTATGTGTATGTACAACTGAATTACTTTGCTGTACACCTGAAACTAACACAACATTGTAAATCAACTATACTCCAATATAAAATAAAAATTAGATTTAAAAAAATTAGATGACAGGAAGAACAATCAGATATACATCTGATGACAGGTACTAATTCATGTACAATATATTACTGAGCCAATCACTGTAAATATCTAAGAGCTGAAGAGAAACTTTAATGTATCTTCAGAATATCTTAGGCTATAATTGAAAACCTAACATGAGGTTTGAGTCCGGTAAACTGCCCACCACTTATTAACTGAGATACCTTAATTTGGTTACTTAAATTCTCTGAATTTAGGTTTCTGCATATGTAAAATGGAAGAAACAATACCTACCTCTCAGGGTTCTAATTAAGATTTAGAGATAATGTGTGCCTCACCTAGGACAATGTCTAGCACATGGTAGCTAGTTTCATCCTTTGCCCTCTGTGAATACTCCCAGAAAAAAACATGTAGATGAAAATTAAAAACTCAACTATATGATTTTCCAAATAGAATGGGATGTTTGGTACCATGGAAAGTAAATATTCAGATGACTGAAAAAAAAATTTTTTTTTTCTTTCAGATATTTTGGCATTGGATAGACAAACCCTTAAAAAAAAAATTCCAGGGGCTTCCCTGGTGGCGCAGTGGTTGAGAGTCCGCCTGCCGATGCAGGGGACACGGGTTCGTGCCCCGGTCCGGGAAGATCCCACATGCCGCGGAGCAGCTGGGCCCGTGAGCCATGGCCGCGAGCCTGCGCATCCAGAGCCTGTGCTCCGCAATGGGAGAGGCCACAACAGTGAGAGGCCCGCGTACCACCAAAAAAAAAAAAAAAAATTCCATATGACAATCAAAAACAAACTCGGCTTTTATGCCTTGAATCCCTAAGCAGAATTTCTTGCCTGTTCAGAAGATCCTCTAGTTACCTAGTAACCACCTGCCAGCCCCAAACTAAAGAAAATTGGCTCTGCACTGGTCTAATTACCCAACCAGCCTGAACAATCTAAAATGAAGTGTGGAATAAAGAGAATTGTCAGCCAGAATGTTAGTGAAATTATCCACAACGGGAGACCTGAGAATCCAAATACCACCGGGCAGTATTTCCATGAGAATAAAATCACAATTTATGAGCCCTGCAAATTATACCATTATTAAAACAAACATGCCATTGAGGCTACAGCTATCAGATAAATGGCTTTATTGTCCCCATTGTTTCATCTACTGCAGCAAAGAGGTGCAAACTGAATGAGCAGTTACCAGAAGCTGCAATTTCTAGGAAATTACAATGCAGACCTCCATCTTAAAGCTCCCTTTGTGTTGGGCTGTAAACGCTCTGGAGGGGAAGAGGGGAACGGAGGAACAACTCTTCTCCGCTGCCCCCAAACTCAAAGTTGCTGACAACTTTACAAGCAGAACTCACCAATCACCCCCACGTTCTCCTATTTGTTTTTCCCCCCACTAGGTCGTTCCTGGGCTCACCCAGGAAGGAAGAATCTGAACTTAGCAAATCTACTTTATTCACTAAGAAGCCTTTAGACAATTCTCCAACCCAAATAAACACAGACAGAAGAGACAAGGAAAATGGATACTGGTTTCCTTGGCTCCCACAATACAAAGTACCTCCAGCTACAGCAATGAGAATTAATCACAAAGTACAAAAACATGGCATCAGTTCCTCCATTAGGAAAAAGAAAATCCCTTTACAATAACTGCTGGCATCATAAACCTTGAGCTGCATTTTCAGACTTAAATGGGAAATCTGAGACACCACCTAATGGCTATCCTGGGCCAAACTGTATCATGGAATAGGGAACACAAAAGTAATCCCTTCAGTAATAGTTCACTGAACTCCACAAATCTACCGATTTTGGAAATGGAAGGAAAGAAACTAGCATCACTAGCTATCTGCTATTTGCCAACCACTGTACACACATTATTTCTAATCCTCACAAGAACCCTCAGAGGAAGACCAGATATCCCTTACTGACAAGTGAGAATTTAAGGCTCAGAGAAAATAACTTGCCCAAGGTCACACAGCTACTAAACTAAAATTTGAATTAACGTTTCTCTGACTTTAAATTCTAAGCACTTTTAACCTTTGGTATTTGCTTTTTTGTGCTACCTATTAGTAAAACCTAATAAAATATACTTTTAAAAACAAACAAACAAACCTCTAGGATAACAAATTTAAATGCTACCTGAACCTTTCACAGAGTTCTAACACTGCAAGGCAGTCACGGGACAATGCAGATGAACTATGACATCATCATACAATTCATTTTCAAAATTCTCCTTTAATCCTCCCAACAAATTTTTGTGGTATGATCCGCCCCAGCTTTACTTTTATTTATTTATTTATTTTTTGTCTGTGTTAGGTCTTTGCTGCTGCACGCGGGCTTTCTCTAGTTGGGGCGAGCAGGGGCTACCCTTTGTTGTGGTGCGCAGGCTTCTCATTGCGGTAGCTTCTCTTGTTGCAGAGCACGGGCTCTAGAGCGCAGGCTCAGTAGTTGTGGTGCACGGGCTTAGCTGCTCCGTGGCATGTGGGATCTTCCCAGACCAGGGCTCAAACCCGTGTCCCCTTCACTGGCAGGCGGATTCTTAACCACTGTGCCACCAGGGAAGCCCAGTCCCAGCCTTATATCTGAGAAAACTGAGGCTCAGAAAGATTTTACAATTTGCCCAAGGCAGCATGGAAACTAAAACCCAGAATTTTGACTACAACCTCATTGCTCATGCAGCTTTATCACAATGCCAGACTTAAACATAGGCATAAAGAACTCAAAAATCTGTGGTGGAGTTCTTTACTTATTTATGAAGAACATCTGTTCATAATTAATAGCACGTGGAACATTGGGCATGGAGGAGGGAAGGAAGGAGTACCAGAAAGCCCTTTAGGTCCTTAAGCTGCCTAATCTAAACTTTCCTATTTCAAGAAAGCTCATTCACTAAGAGGGAACACAAGGTCTAGGTGATAGAAAAGCATTTTGGAGCTCTGACTCCTAAATGTACTCTGGGCCGGCAACTTCCAGAGATTGAAGGCCAGCTATGAGTCAGGCGCCACGCTAGGCTCTTTCTACACACACTGTTCCTCTCTTCCTCATGGTCCTCTGGGCCGGTGATAGAATCCCTATTTTACACGTGAGTAAACCAGGCTGAGAGATAAAATGACTTCTCCAAAGTCACCCAACTAACACAGTGGCAGACTGGGGATCTCAGTCCTGATTGCTCTGACTTCAAAACCATTGTTTAATCTATAATAATAATAGAAGTAAAAAGTTATAGAAGGCAGACCAATGTTTGCTTGGATGAGGGATCAGAGAGAGCAGGAAGAAGGGATTGCATAGGGGTACCAGGAAACTTTTGGGAGGTGATAGATATATTCACTATTTGAATTGCAGTGATGGTTTCACAGATGTACACACATGCTAAAATTTAGCAAACTACATTAAATTTGTGTCATTTACTGTTTGTCAGTTTTACCTCAATAAACCTGTTCAGGAAGGAAAAAACACATTGTTCTTTTTACTAATCACTGACCATGACCCCAGAATATCTGCCCTTAAATTGTGTCTAATCACAGGAAAACCAGGCCAAAGAGTTCTTTCCCTAACCAATTTAGTTCTGAGTTTATATAAACTATTAGTAAAACATCACAGAAAGGAAGTTTTAAATACCTAAGAGTAATAGATTATTTCCAAACACACTCTACAGCACTTCAGAATAGTATCCAAACAAATAAAATGTTAATTACAAAATGCGGCCTGGTAAAAGGATAAAGAGTAATGGCATTGCACAAACCTGGATTGAATCCCAGGTTTCAAGTGAATCTATTCAGGTTGCTAAATCTGTATCCAGTTCCTCATTTATAAAATGAAAGTGATAATAACAATGCTACCATTTACTGAAATCGTACCATGTGCCAAACACCAATCTAAGCACTTTATGTAATTATCTCATTTAATCCTCCCAACAACTATACATTGTAAATACCACTATATCCCCATCTCATAGATGCATAAAATAAGTTACAGAAATATTAAGTAACTCTGAGGTCATACAGCCAATGAGTCCAAGAGCTGGGATTTAAACTCACCTTGCAAAATTTTTCTGAGGAATGAACTTGAAGAAAGAAGTAAAATACTATGTCTTAGTATAGTACAAATGATAGAAAGTCCCCTCTTTATTTTAGAAAGTTTCTCTAAAAGAAGTCTCTTGTATTGAAAGAGGAGAAAATTTTGTTTTAATATGCTACAAATTAAACTTTTAACTGATTATGGCTAATAGTATGCACTTTACCCATTTTATCCCTAATTCTCAGTCTGCAAATTACTATTGTTTTTCTCTGTTTTATTGATGGGGAAAATGCAATTTTGAAACGTTAAATAACCTTTAATAGCGGCACAGATATAAGTCTCCTGACAAGAAATAGAGCTCTTTCCAGTCTGGCTTATTGCCATCCAAGTCACTCAGAACCACACTCAGTACTTTTTCAGAGACCACTCCTTAAGCATCTTAAGCAGTATCTTCCATAGAAGCACAGAACCAAAGTTTCATGGATTCTGGACTTAGAAACTCTTTGCTCTAAATCGTGATGTTTATACAGTGTTAATGCTTTATAAACAACATCTATATACTAACATACCCAATCCTTTTCTTTTTCTCATTTCTGGTTTGAGTAAGAAAACTTATGCTCCAATCTGTCAAAATACTATTATCAATGAATAAATAAAACACAAAAACCAGGATATAGGGACTTCCCTGGTGGCTCAGTGGTTAAGAATCCACCTGCCAATGCAGGGGACACGGGTTCGAGCCCTGGTCTGGGAAGATCCTACATGCAGTGGAGCAACTAAGCCTGTATGCCACAACTACTGAGCCTGCACTCTAGAGCCTGCAAGCCACAACTACTGAGCCTCTGTGCCACAACTACTGAAGCCCATGCACCTAGAGCCCATGCTCTGCAACAAAGAGAAGCCACCACAATGAGAAACCCAAGCACCACAACGAAGAGTATCCCCCGCTCGCCACAACTAGAGAAAGCCCACACGCGGCAATGAAGACCCAACGCAGCCAAAAAATAAATAAATAAATTTATTAAAAAAGAGAAACAAATAGGATATAATATTTGTTTAGCACATTTATGAAATTCTTTCACGTATATTAAATCCTCACAACTTTCAAAAGCAGATACAGACATGGTCATCCTCACTTTACAGGGGAAAAAAACTGAGATTCAGAGTGCTTACACAACTTGCCCCAAGTCAGACAGCTAGTAAGTGGCAGAGCTGGGGTTCAAATCCAGATTTTATGACCATATATCCAGAATCTTCCACACACAAGACCTAATGTTCTTTCAGAAATAAGCTCAGGTGTCTATTCCTCCAAGAACTCTTCCCTGAAAAAGTCACTAACACCTCCCTCTCTGCTACTTATTCTACAGCATGTACCAAACACTGAACTGTAATGTATTTATTTATAGCGTCTCCCTTGCACCTGGGAGTTCCTTGGAGACAGAGACCACATCTCACTCACCTCTGTGTATCATCAGAACCTACCTAGCAAAGTACCTGATATCCATGTTAACTAAATGAATGCAAGCATAAATGATTATTTTTGCCTGCTACTAAGACTCTAATCAATAAAATTTTTTTTGGAAGCCATAATTTAAATCACGTGTCAGGAACTATGAAGGGCTTAATAAGCCTTAAAAACCCTACATTTCTTAAAGTCTCAGTCATCCCACCACCATAACAGAGAGGTCAAATCCTATACTTAGGCTCAAAAAAATCAAATGCATAAGCAGAGTACTCGTGGTTTGGTTTTGTAGCATTCATTTTATGTTACCTAAAAGTTAAAATTGACAAAAAAATTAATAAAGAGGAAACCTGGAAGCGGAGAAAAGAGCTAAGAGTTAGAAAAGCAATCATAAGGTCCCAACTTCTCCATTTACCAATGTTACTTCATTCATTCCAAGTGAGATTCCAGGATCTGTCACAAATCAAGTTTTTATGAAGATATACATGTCTAGTGTGTATACCATTCCACTGACCCAGCTATGGGCAAAGAATAGAGGATGAGTGTGAGCTGAAGTATAGTGGACACAACACAAGGGGAGGCAGGGGAAGGTGCAATGGCCACAAAAGAAAAGTCATTCTACTAAAACTCAGCCTAGAACAACATGGTTGGGAAGTTACAGTGCTAACAGACCAGGCTGAAACTATGGATTCACTCAACAAGACCTTACTGGTGCCTATTCCGTGTAAGGTCCAAAAATGAACTCTTGAGAATAAAAGGATGATTAGATGCAATCCCTGCTCACAGCAAGTAGAGGAGACCAATAAATAATAAATGGATAATTACAACCCAGAGATAGGGCAACCCAGAGACAGGGCACCCAATCCCAACCCAGAAAAGTCAAGGAAAGCTTTCTGGAAAAGGTTAACTCCTAGGCTGAGTCTTAAAGGCTGAGTAGGAGTTAGACAAGTTAAAAGTTAAAAGGAGATGTCCAGGCCCAGAGAAGAGCATGTGCAAAGACATTAAAGCAAGAAGCTTGGCAAGTCTGGAGAACTGCAAACACCAAACAATATACACATCATTAGTACTAAAGGTAAAACATGTAAGCTGGGAGGAGAGGCGAACAATGAATGACACTGGAGAGAGTTAGGGAGAGAACACTGAGCTAACTCTCTTACTAAAAACCATACTAGGGGGGCTTCCCTGGTGGCGCAGTGGTTGAGAGCCCACCTGCCGATGCAGGGGACACGGGTTCGTGCCCCGGTCTGGGGGGATCCCACATGCCGCGGAGCGGCTGGGCCCGTGAGCCATGGCTGCTGAGCCTGCGCGTCTGGAGCCTGTGCTCAGCAACGGGAGAGGCCACAACAGTGAGAGGCCCACGTACCGAAAAAAGAAAAAAAAAAACATACTAGGGAACCCCATCTAGGAGACAGTGTACCTACACTGACACTTGACTGAAGGGCAGGCAGGCTTTCAGATATGCTCATTTAGAATGGATAGTTGGTTTTCTCCTCCGTAACTCCACAGCCTGATCAAAATGTACTGTCAACTATACTTCAAAAAAAAAAAAAAAAGTTCTGTCAAAGCCATAAACCTCAAAAGTATGGATAAAATTACCACCAACAAAAATAAATGCAGAAAAATTCAAACACCCTCCTCCTTTGGTTCTGGGGCAGAGTACTATGGAGAAATATTTGATCCCCTCAGTAATGAGTGGTATAGTTAGAAAAAAAATTTAGAAAGGGGCATTTCTCACATTCACTGACATTTTTCATCTAGAAAGAACTATCAACATCAGTGAACTCTCCAGAACAATTCAAACTGTTTCAACTAGACTAAAAAGTTTAAAAAGTTGATGGAGAGCCAAAAGCCATACTATACCTGCATTGGTTCACCAACAAACCCAGGCAAACAGCCAAAATTATAGACCTTCCCTGCCAGGAAGACCAAGTAAAGTACACTCAGAAAACAAATTCAAAAAAAAAAAAACCCAATAAATTCAGTGCTTTATTTCTCTAATAAAAATGCTTTAAAAGCCAAAATACTGTTCCTTCTTCACATGCTAAAAGTCACATTAAATCCATGCTTCATTCTAGAAGGATAATATGAATAACAGCTCCCATTCATTGATAGTAATATATGCCAAGCACTGTGCTAAGTTCTTTATATGAATTGTCTCATTCAATCCTCACAACTACCTAGGAATTATGTACTATTATTGCTGTCCTTCCCTTTTTAAAGATTAAAAAAATGAGGTACAGTAAAGTAAAGTAACTTGCCCAACGTCTCACAGCTAGTATGGGGGAAAACAAGGGCAGCATAGATATATTACCTATTTCTGAAGAGATTATTGACAATCTAAGGAAAATTCATCCTATTAGATCTCTTCAATTCCTAAATATCCAAATTATTTAAATAGTTTCAAAGAGTCTATCATTAAGAAGATTGACCCTTTCCCCACAACAACGAATGGTGACCAGACCCTACCATGCACCAATCTACACAGTAGCCCAGGGGTGTTAGGTTGTATCCTACTCTGTAAAAACTGGTTCACTCATTTAGCACCAACTCAATTATTCAACAAAAATGTACTAAACCAGGCTTCCCTGGTGGCGCAGTGGTTGAGCGTCCGCCTGCAGATGCAGGGGACACGGGTTTGTGCCCCAGTCCGGGAAGATCCCACATGCCGCGGAGCAGCTGGGCCTGTGAGCCATGGCCACTGAGCCTGCGCGTCCGGAGCCTGTGCTCCGCAACGGGAGAGGCCACAACAGTGAGAGGCCCGCGTACCGCAAAAAAAAAAAAAAAAAAAGTACTAAACCCTACTAGGTTCCAGGTATCAAGGATACAGAAATAATCAGTGACACACTGTCCTTGGAAGATAGCACAGAATATAGGAAAGACCATTCATAGGCTATGGAGGTAGCAAAGTCTGAGAATAAATCCCACCCTAGTCACTTACTGGCTGGTGGACCTGAGTAGGCGCTACATCTCTGAGCCTAAGCTTTCTCATGTGTAAAATAAAATAATTATGGCCACCCTACAGTCTAATTGTGAGTATAAATAAGTTACCACACATAAAGGGCCTAGCACAATGCAGGCACACAATGAATGTTAATTCTCCTCCCCCCAGAACTAAGGATCCAGGCTGTATAGGGGTGTTGGCTGAAAGGTAAAACAATGCTCATTATTATGACTTATTTAGCCAACCTCCTCCATCCCCCTCTGCCCAATCATAGTGAAAAACCAAAGTCATTACACAACAAGATCACTTGGCTGTGGCTTCATCTGCATCTTTTTCTTTTTCTGCGGCAAATGCTCCAGGTTAAGGGTAGGAAGACACAGAATCACTTTTATACATAGCTATGCACAGTTCTCTAAAGATTACTTCATGCCTTTCTTTCCACACAAGTGGTGGGACTTCCCTGGTGGTCCAGTGGGTAAGACTCCACGCTCCCAAGGCAGGGGGCCCGGATTCGATCCCTGGTAGGGGCACTAGATCCTGCATGCATGCCGCAACTAAAGATCCCTCACGCCACAACAAAGGATCCCACATGCTGCAACTAAGACCCGGCACAGCCAAAATAAATAAATAAATATTAAAACACACACGCGCGCGCGTGTGCACGCACACGTGCACAAGTGGTAAAGAATAAGCATCAAACCCAATGTTTTTCTTTTTTTTTTTTGATGTGGACCATTTTTAAAGTCTTTATTGAATTTGTTACAACACTGCTTCTGTTTTATGTTTCGGTTTTTTGGCCACAAGGCATGTGGGATCTTAGTTCCCCAACCAGGGATCGAAACCGCACACCCTGCACTGGAAGGCGAAGTCTTAACCACTGGACCACCAGGGAAGTCCCAAGCCCAATGATTTTCTAACATCCTGACAAAGCTGTAAAACTGCTCAACTCTAAAGTTCTACTAAGTGAAAGACCAACTGCATTCATGCTAGCTTTCAAAGCAGTATTTTTAGTAAAGGTTTAACAAATCCACCTATTCCTTCAATAAGCAATCAGTAAAGCCTGGAAACATAATTATACTAATAAATAAAACTATATCATATTGTATTGAATTAAGGCAGTGACATCAAACTGTAATAGTGTCATTGCATTCTACATAGCCATGCCAGAAAAAAAAAAGAACTATTCTGAGGTCTTGCTGAAGCCACAAAAGTCTCAGTCCTTAACTACACATCTTTCTGCATAGCAAAGTACAAGAGTTATCTCAAGGAAAAGCACTTAGGCACTTGTGCAATTAAGTTGCAAGCTGAACTACCTGCTTTTTTTCATGAAACACCATTTTTACTTGAAAGAACAACTGCCAGACAAACTGATTATTGACTTGGATGTTTGGCAGACATTCTTTCAAAAATGAACAATGTGAGACTGTCACTTCAAGGAAAACAACTGTCAGTATTTGTTGCCAATGATACAATTTGGGCTTTCAAGCAAAAACTAGAGAAGACTTGTCTGATGAAATGGGTAGAGATATTAACAAATGTGATTTTTTGATACTGTATAATAAAATATGTCAACATTTTAGAAGATCTGCGTAACTCAATGAACCAATGTTTTCAAAATGACCAAAGCATGATGACACAAAATTATGAGTAGAAAATCCATTCAATGTACAAAACAGACCAATGGACTTTAGTGTAACAGACTATGAAAGACTCACTGATATGGTTTCAGATTCCACAAAATAATGGACCTCTAAAGAAACTACCAACTGACAAGTTTTGGTGTAGTATATAAAAAAAGAATATCCATAGTTATCTAAAAAGTCAATCAAGGGAATTCCCTGGCAGCCCAGTGGTTAGGACTCTGCGCTTCCACTGCCGGGGACCTGGGTTCAATCCCTGGTAGGGGAACTAGGATCCCACAAGCCTCTCGGTGCAGCCAAAAAAAAAGAAGTCAATTAAAACATTCCTCCTGGGACTTTCCTGGTGGCGAAGTGGTTAAGAATCCGCCTGCCAATGTAAGGGACACGGGTTCGAGCCCTGATCCGGGAAGATCCCACATGCTGCGGAGCAACTAAGCTCGTGTGCCACAACTACTGAGCCTGCGCTCTAGAGCCCTCGTGCCACAAATACTAAAGCCTGCGTGCCTAGAACCAGTGCTCTGCAGCAGAGAAGCCACCGCAATGAGAAGAGCAACGAAGAGTAACCTCTGCTCGCCACAACTAGAGAAAGCCTGCGCACAGTAACGAAGACCCAACACAGCCATAAATAAATAAATAAATAGATAAATAGATTTATTTATTTAAAAAAAAAATTCCTCCCTTTTCTAGCCACATATATGTGGGACTGGATTTTTTTAATATACCACCAACAAAACAACCAGTTGCAGCAGACTGAATGTAGAAGCAGATATGTATCCAGTCAGACAGTGAAGAAATTTGGAAAAATTTTAAATATTATTCTTCTATTTTGTGGAATATAGTTATTTTCATTAAAATATGCTAACATTTAATAAGTATTATTTTTAAATGCACAGTTTTAATTTTTAACACAGTAAATACTGGTACACACAACCCACAAACAAAAGCTCTTTTGGGTCTTTAATAGGAAGAGTGAAGACATCAAAATTTTTGAGAACTATTGCTATATAGCAATGAGAAGGATAAACTATTGCTACATACAAGAACATAAATGAACCTCACAAACAAAGCTGAGTGCAAAAGCCAGTCATACCTTATAAAAGTTCATAAGTAGGCAAAAATAATCTATGGTATTGGAAGTCAGCATATTCGTTACCCAACCAGGGACTGAATCCGGGCCACAGCAGTGAAAGCATCGAGTCCCAACCACTGGACTGCCAGGGAATTCCCAACGTTCCCTTTCTTGATCTGAGTGCTGGTTACACTTTTTGTGCACTTTTTCTTGTATATATACCTCAATACAATTTCTTTTTAATCTATATTTTCTAAAAAAAAAATACACCCATACACACACCTGCTTTAGGCTCACGTGAAGAAATTTTGTTAACACTGGTCAGGGTAGAAGTAGGGCATTTTTTTTTTTTAAGACAGATTTTATGGTGATTCTAATGTGTAGCCAAGCTACTGCTCACCTAAGTAGGTTGAAAAATACTGATCTAAGAATTTAAAACCAGGGAACTTTTATATACAACACAGTAAAAAGAACAAGGACTTTGGAGCAAGGCAGATCAGGTTTTTAATACAAGCTTCTCTTCTTTTACTATGTAACCAAATGCAAGCAAGCTACTTAATCCCTATAGGCCTCAGTTGCTTCAGCTTCCTCTTCTGTAAAATGGGCACAATACTCTAAACAGGGTAAATGTGAGGATTAAATTATATAAGGGAAAGAAAGCAGCCAGCATATTGCCTACCACAGATATTCAAATATTAAGTCCTTTCTGTCTTTCCACCTTCATCTCCTACTACTCCTAAGGCCAAAAATAAATTACCCTCTTGACTCTTGACTTCTTCATCCTTAAAATGAAAATAATGCTACATGACCAACCTATACACTGTAGATCAAATAAAACAGTATAATTATATTTGCAGAAGTATAAATAGTGTAACTATATTTACAGACAGGGATTTCTGCTACCAACTCAAAATAAAAGAGAGAGGACAACACATTAGAAAACTAAGATAGGGAGTTCCCTCATGGCCTAGTGGTTAGGATTCTGGGCTTTCACTCCCATGGTCTGGGTTCAATCCCTGGTCAGGGAGCTGAGATCCCACAAACCTCGTGGTGCAGCCAAAAAAAACTAAAACAAAAACACAATACTTAAAATAAAAAAAAAGAAAAGAGAACTAGGATATGTATATAAGGCTATAAAACAGAAGCTAGAAAATATGAGCATCAGCAGAAACTATCAAGCCTGAAGGACATGATCAGAAGCCAAATCGAGATTATAATCTCTAGTCAGCCAGGGATTGAAGCTTACTGTGAAAAATATATCAGCCCAGGGTTCCTTCAAAATGTCTGTATCTAAGAGAAAGCACAATCTATAATATCATAAAAATAGGCATATTCTGAAAGTACCCAGACACCTGCCTAAAAGGAAGAAGGTGGGGGAGCTGTATTGGAGCTTTATAAACCAAGATGTTTTCATAGCATCTTTATACAGAAATCGATGGCCTAGGGACTTCCCTGGTGGTGCAGTGGTTAAGACTCCACGCTCCCAATGCAGGGGGCCCGGGTTCGATCCCTAGTCAAGGAACTAGATCCCACATGCATGCCACAACAGAGGACTCAACGAGCCGCAACTGAGGAGCCTGCCTGCTGCAACTACGACCCAGCACAAGCAAATAAATAAATAATTTTTTTTTAAAAAAATCGATGGCCTATTTAACAAAATAAACTTTTAGATAAACAGTAGTTTGACAAAAAAGATTCTGTACAATTATTTTCAGTACTAAAGATATGCATAATTTCCTAAGGAATTAATTTTATAATAAATAAAACAAGAAAAATGAACTTGCTTTAGTCTCTTTGCTCTTCACTAGGCTACAACTTTAAGGGACTTCCCTGGCAGTTCAGTGGTTAAGATGCCGTGCTTCCACTGCAGGGGGCTCGGTTCGGGGAACCCCACAAGCCTCGCGGTGGCGGGGTTGGGGGTGGGGAGTCTACAACTTTAAGTCTGATTTCTGATAACGTACCAGGGATTGTCAAGCTATGGCACACCCATGGCCTGTTTCTGTATGGCTTGTGAGCTAAGAATAAAACATAGGAGGGGGGAAGAAGAGAGAAGATGGGGAGGGGAAAGAGAAGGAGAAAAAAATAATAGAGACTGTATGTGACCCACAAAGCCTAAAATATTTTTCTACAGAAAGCATTTGCCAACCCCTGAGCACACCATCTTGCTGTCTTCTACTTTTGAACCTTGTGCTATACACCATCATCATCAAAGCCTTTATCAATCCAATTAAATTCTAAATTCCATTCTAAATAAATAAAAACCTACATCTGGAAAAACACCTATCACCTTACTCCTTGTTAGAACATGACATACTTTGTCATCTCTCCTTACTATGTTCACTTCAAAAATTAATCATTCACTACCTGCAAGGCACCCTCCAGGACCTAGGACTGTATAAGATGACTAGAACACAGCCCCTGCCCCCAAGAAACTTACAGTTAAGTGAAGGAGCAGACAGAAACAGTCAATTTTCCTAAAACAGGGCAATATCAATATTATGACAGAGGCACACACTGGATACTCCCTGTGAACAAAATGGGGGCACTTATGACAACCTTAAGGATTCTGTAAGGTTCCTTAGGGGAGATGCACTTAACCCAGAGGGATGAATAAAAGGAGAAACAGCATGAGCAAAGGTGTGAAACTGTAAAATATCTGTAGAAACTACATGTTACTCAGTATTACCAGTGATGGGAGATCAGGCAGAAGGAGTACATAACGACAGGTCATAGAAGGCCTAATATGTCATGCTAAGGAGCTTAAGACTGTAGAGCCAATGAAGGGATTTAAGCAAGGGAGTGATGTGGACATATACACCACTGGGTAGATGTTCTGGCTGCTGGGTGGAAGACAGGTTTACTACATGGGTGATATACAAACTAGTTAGGAGGCTACTGCCCTTGTCCAGGTAAGATTAGGGCCTGAACTAAGGGGATAACCGTAGGAAAGGGGAGATGAGTTTCAGAAATATTTAGAAGGATTTATTTTTGGCTATAGAGATAAGGGAGAAGAAAAGACTAATAGCACAGATTCATATCTTGAATGACTGGATGAACAGCAGTGCCTTTAAGTTAGGACAAAACTACAGGAAGAGATGACTTTAGCTTTTGAGGGAGATACAAAAGGGGAGAGGCCAGAAGAAGGAGATGGGGAAAATGAGTTGTTCTGGACCTACTGAATTTAAGGACCATCAAAATGGATGTATGCAGGTTGCCAGTAGACAGTGAGATATACAAGTCTAGAGCTCAGGAAAGAGGTCTGAGCTGGAGATAGGGATTTTGAGAGTCATCACCATACAGCAGCAGTTAAAGCCAAAAGAGTGGGCAACACTACTCAAAGAAAGAAACTTAAAAAGTCCAGTGAGTCAAAGAGCCAACACTAAGGAATATCAACATTTACTGAGAAAGCAGAAACAATAAAGATCTCTTCTTAAATATCAGGTAGTTTCAAAAGCTTCAAAAATCTCTTCCTGCTAAACAACAGACTGGAAAGAACAACCATGAAATACATGAACTAGTACAGCTCATCTAATGGACAAAGTAAAGATTAAGGAACTCAGTAGGGGGAGGGCTTTCCAGGTGGAAGGCACAACATATGGAAAGAATAAGGGCATAATAGTACAGCATGTCTTTTTTTAAAAGGGACGGGAGAATCTCTCCCCTTATTTTTTTCTTTTTAATTCATTTATTTTATTTATTTTTGGCTGCTTTGGGTCTTTGTTGCTATGCGTGGGCTTTCTCTAGTTGCGGCGAACAGGGGACTACTCTTTGTTGTGGTGCACGGGCTTCTCATCACAGTGGCTTCTCTTTGTTGCAGAGCACGGGCTCTAGGCGTGCGGGCTTCAGTAGTTGTGGCACACGGCTCAGTAGTTGTGGCTCGCGGGCTCTAGAGCACAGGCTCAGTAGTTGTGGCGCACAGGCTTAGCTGCTCCACAACATGTGGGATCTTCCCAGACCAGGACTCGAACCCGTGTCCCCTGCATTGGCAGGCGGATTCTTAACCACTGCGCCACCAGCGGTTAAGCCCTGGTTTATTTGGTTTTACAGTAGGCATATATGCTAGAAAGCCCTTAAAAAAAGGTACAAAGTAAGGCCTACAAGAACACTGGGAGGGAAAAATCAAGGAAGATTGTGCTGTTGACGTCATGAAACATTCGTAACCTCTACTTCCCCAGTACATCCACATATCCTTCAGGTCTCAGCTCAAGCATTAACTCCCCCAAGCATCTCTCTCTTCCTTGCTCTCTCAGGCAGGTCAGGCCATGTCAACCTCCATCCTCCCCATGGCCCTTGCCCAGGTCCCCACCATAGCAATTATTCCATTATGCTACAGTTATGTGTGACATGTCTGTCTCCACACTAGATTAACTATAAGCTCCTTAAGAGTAGGGAATTTTAATTTTTGTATCCCATACTCCCAGCACTCCCTGACTGTCATCTAATAACCACTCAATAGATACTTGTTGAACAGATGTCTTAAACATATCTGTCACACACCGACTACTAGCTCCTTGGTCTTGGAATGCATTGAGGATTTACATTCTTTGTTTTGCTTTACTTATGATCATTTTAAAATAAATTTATATTCCAAATGTAAAATGAGTAAGGGGAGATATAGCAGCAGGAAAACACTGAATAATAAAAGAATAGCCTGGAGGAAAAGTTAGCTGTAAACAATTCATAAGTAAAATAAAAATAACAACAGTAGTATTTACCATATTAAGCATCAACTACGTATGTACCATTCAGTGTTCCGGGTTCTTTGTCCTTCTTATCTCATATAATCCATTAACAACCCAATAACTGAGTATTATCTCTCTTTTACATATGCATAAATAATCCATCTCACTGTACTACTCTACCTTGTAATAAGTTACAGGTAGAAAACTAAGAGGGAAATGACTGTATTTGTCAGGATAGTGAAGAGCAAACGTTGTATACTGCATTCTCCACATCAAAAAGCATCAATTGTTTCATTTTGAGCAAGCCAGCACAGTTAATGTAGAACCAGGTCCCATAAATTCACTAGGAGAAAGTCCTCTAGCACCCTCTCTGTCCCACTATATCCAACAATCTTCAAGTTTTAAGGGAGAAACTGTGAACTGATCTTCACGTATTCCTCCTCCACTGGGAGAAGAACCCTTTGGAAAGGCAATAAACCAAATATGACAAGCTTTTCACCTCTGTGTGGGGTGCCCTGATTTCATTTTTGTAAACTAGAGAGGGAAAAAAAAAAAAAAAAACCCCAACTAACATTTATATAGTGCTTTACAGTTTAAAGAGTATTTTCACATTTATTACCTCATTTGAGCCCCACTTTACAGGAGAGTAAACTGAAACTCTAACAGATTATTAATGCATTTGGATTTCACATCTCTTAGACAAAAAATTCTTGGGGTTTAGGTTGCTAAGCTTCTGATATGCATAACTAATGACTTCCTATTCATGGTCCACTCTGTACATCAGAGGACAGACCCTCCTGTACAATCAGGTGAGGACCAATGTACCAGGCTGCCTTTCTGCAAAAAGAAACATGCACAGAAATTCTGATCAGAAGAGTTACGTGACTTGCCAAAACATGACATGAAGCTCTAAGCTGGTATTAAAAGAATCAGTATCTAGTAAATAAAAAATCCGCCAATAAGAAAAAATTCTTAAGATGCTGTTCTTTCACAGCTCACAAAGGCTGCTACTACCCTCTCCCATTCCTATTTCCAAGTATGATTGATCCACATCTGGATAATCTGATCATCCATAAATGCAAACTGGCTTCCTCTTGCCATCTAGACTACCCATATATGTATGTACACGCATACTTACAGACATATACTAAAGAATATATTTTTATATGTGTATATATAATATACATACAAATAAGTGTCGCTGAGTAATGGCCTATAGACAATAATATTGCTTCTTTTACTTTTTCTGTAATTTTCAATTTCTGCTATGAGCATGTTATTTTAATTAATGGTGGAAGAAATAAAGCTCTTTTAAAATTAACAATAAGGATAATAAATAAGAAAAAAGCAAGTCACAGAAAAATACTTAACACTATGATTCTATTTATATAAAGTTATAAAGGTACAAAATATATTGTTTAGGATACATACTTGTTTGGTAAAACTATTTTTAAAAGCAAGGGAATGATTCACACAAAATTCAGGAAAGTGGTTACTTCTGAGGGAGAAGGACAGAGATTCAATCAGGCAGGGAATCACAAGAAGCTTTAAAGGTACTAAAAATCTCCTTTTTGTTAAACTGGGTAGCAAAAACATAGGCCTTCAATTTGCTATCATTCTTTAAAGATTTATATTATATGCACTTTTATACATACGGTTTATCTCACAATTTAAAAAGAAGATATAAACAGGGTTGAAGAATCAGAATTTCAGGGCTGTAACCCAAACTCTTCCACTCACTGTGTAATCTTAAGCAAGTCATTTTACCTCTCAGCGGTTCTTCTTCTTATTTTATAGATGAGGAAACTAACAACTAATATATGTTTAGTACTTTACTGTTTAAAGTTCCTAGACTAGGGACTTCCCTGGTGGCACAGTGGTTAAGACTCTGCGTTCCCAATGCAGGGGGCCTGGGTTGATCCCTGGTCAGGGAACTAGATCCCACATGCATGCCACAACTAAGAGTTCGCATGCCTCAATAAAGGCTCATGGGCTTAGTTGCGAGCTGCAACAAAGACCCGGCGGAACCAAATAAATAAATTTTTTTTTTAAGTTCCTAGACTACAGTGCCAACATACTAATATGGAGACAAACTGTGAGATAATAATACAAAGTAATACCTCCTTACTAAATAATAGATCATAATACTAAGAACTCAACGGTAGGACACACAAGGCTATTCACATTCTAGTCTCTTCTATCTAATAATAATAACATCTAATATTTTTAATGTGTACAATGTAACACATTGTATTAAATGCTTACCATGGATTCTTTTGTTTAATCCTCAAAACAACCCTATGAGATTAGTTCTCTTATGCCCATTTTACAGATGAGACCACTGTGCCCAAGGTCACATAGGTAGTAGTAAATGGTGGACAAACTTCAGAACCCACACTCTTGACCACTACGTTAGTTTTGCCTCACTTTTCTCACGACATTTAAATCATCTATCTCTCGCATGACACTGAAAGCTCCTTGACAACTGTTTTTTGTTCACTTTTTAACAATTTTAACTGTATTTAATTGTACAATTTAGTGGAAGTAAGTACATTCACAATGTTATGCAACCATTACCACTAAGTATGAAAGGTTTTTAATGACTACTAAAATCACTAGGTTATCAAGTGGTAGAAAGGGGATTTGAACTCAGGACTCTCAACCTCTAAATTAACAAGCTATTCATTCTACCAAGGTACCTGTCTACCAATACCTCCACTGCTCTCCCCTTCTCACCAGAATACTGGAAGAATCAAATGAGGTGAAGTTACTAAAACACTTTATATACATTTCTACTGCACAGGTGAACACAGCTGTGAGGGGGAAAAAGAAAATCCACCAAGACAATTCTCCCAAGCGATTACTTTCCATTTTGAGCTCTCAAAAGCTAGGGCTTTCATATAAATATCCCACCTCTAGATCAAGCCTGCAGATCCACAAAAGCAACGTCTGGACCCCAGAGTAAAGTTATGAGGAGAAATGCTTGCATTAGTTAGATTACTCTCTCATCAAATTATGGGTAACTGCTCAAACCTGATTTTTATTGCAATACAGAAAGCTTCCTCATAACAAAACACTTTCAATTCCAAGGATAAGTCCAACCTTCAATCATTCTGCCCATTTTGGAGCTACAATTAAAAAAAAAAAAGATTCTTGGGGCTTCCCTGGTGGCGCAGTGGTTGAGAGTCCGCCTGCCGATGCGGGGAACACGGGTTCGTGCCCCGGTCCGGGAAGATCCCACATGCCGCGGAGCGGCTGGGCCCGTGAGCCATGGCCGCTGGGCTTGCGTGTCCAGAGCCTGTGCTCCGTAACGGGAGAGGCCACAACAGTGAGAGGCCCGCGTACCGGAAAAAAAAAAAAAAAAAAAAAAAAGATTCTTAATATTGGGTATTTTCATGTGTTCAATTGTGAAGGCCAAGGAAAATGATTTGTTTACAAGCTGAACGCTGAAGCTTGAACAAAAAAAGAATTATTTTGATCCCGTTGGTGCCTTACATCCCTCCCCATTTTTCCCCAATCTAAGCTCTAATCAACAGCCATTTCAGGTTTAACATATCACAGTTAATGCAATTAAGTCCAGAAAACTATTTTCCTAAAGATGTTTCCTCCATTAACACCCTTCTCTACTTTCCAGCATCACTCTTCTGCCATGAGAATGAGCATATCATTAAGCTTTAAATAAAATTTCTGATGAATACATGGAAGTATTGTTTTTGTAGTTAATGGAATACGCTTACATCTCCTAAATAAAATAAAATAAAAATGATTCTTTATGTTTTTATCCACATCTGACAGAATTCTAACCACCTGAATTCCTTTAGAAGAAAATTCAATCTACAGAAATATAGTCCAATTATTTTAAATCTTATCAGGTAATGTCAAAAGAGAATCAAATGAAAATACCAAACTATCTCACCAATGAATATTTATGACATTTCCATATTTTCTGTCTTCTCTCTGTTTACATAAAACGGTGGTACCAAGATTCATCTCTGGATTATTAGCCTGCAATACAATGATGGGCCTAATTGCCTTGCAAACCAGGACACCAATAAATGGAGTCTTCAAGCAATCAATTTTAAGAGGAGGCGAAAAAAAAAGGCCTAAGCTCTTTCTGAATACATGCACATTGCCTGACTGGGAAATAAATTCAGCCTTGTATTTTTCAGTCTCATTCATCAGTTCTCAAGCAAGGAATGCTCCCTTAACCACCTCAAGCTCATCAAATCTATTTAATACCAAATTCCAGGACTAATTTTTAAATGCACCTGGAGGAGAGAGGAAAGAAGGCAGAGACGTCAAATAGAAAGACATCTATCACATTCCAGTTTCATCTTCTTCATCTTTAGTTACTGGAGTGGGGTTTTCTCCAACTTTCTTTTTATAATACATGAATAATAGAAAATACTTTTCCCTCCTCAAAAAAAAAAAAGATACTTTCCCCTCCTCAATTCTACCTTAACTGAAGCCCCTCTCAACTTTACCCTTTGTGTTGGTTTACTTCCAAATATGATACTAATACAAGTGAAACAAACAAAAACTAACAGCTTAAGAAGTCCTCTAGAAAAGTCTTTTATGTACCTTCTCTCTCCCCAACCACAGCCTCCAAAGCTGTCCATTTAAGTCCAACCCCCAACCCTCTTGTGTCTCTTGGAGGCCATCTCAATCCTTCTCCAGAATCATCCAACCCACCTCTTCCCAGCACTGCTCACTGCCCCTCTCCATCCTCCCTGCCCCCTCCATACCAACAACCCCAGGTTTCCCACTCCTTAATTAGCCACATCTGCTACCTCACTATCAGCAACCACCTCTCCAGTCCTACCAGTTCATCTCAGACATTCTTGCTCCAAAACTCCCTCTGCCACCTTGGCTAAGGGACATTTTCTTCAAGATACCATCCCCCAACCTTGCTCACCACCTGCCACTATTCTTTCAGTAAGTCCAGCCCAGAAGCATCTTCCATGCCCTCTGCCTTCACCCTGTACCCAGGAAGCCACCAGTGGTTCTAAGATCACTCTAAATCCCATCCCACTGTGCTCCCCCCCTTCCCCTCCCCGCCCAATTCCAATCCTTGTTCGCCCATTTTGGGCCTAACTTCTACTTTACCCCCTCCTGCCAGCTCACCCTCACACTCCCCTCATTCAAAGTCCCACCCCCCACCAGCTCCTATTCCAACCTCCATAAGCACTCCCCAGGAAAACCCCGAATTCTACCTCCTCAGCTCTCCTAACCCACGCTATTCCATAAAATCTCAACAAATTCCACCACCCCCAGATGGCAAGCGCCCACTTCAAGCTCAGGTCTCAGCCCATGCCAAGCCCCTCCTCACCCCCGGCTCCTACCACCTCTATCAGCCTGCCCTAGGTCCACCCCAAATTCCACCCTCCTGAATTAGTCACCCCCCAGGGTCCTATCCAACTCTGCAGTCGCACTCTCTATTACGATCAACCCCTTACCCCGCAACCCGGCCCAGATCCCAAGCTGTCAATTGCTCCAGGCCAACCCCAAATCCACCACCCTCAGTCAGTCCCCTCCCCCATTAAAAGCCATCCCACTCCAGTCTCAACATCCATTTCGCCCAAAACCATCCAAATTCCACCCCAACCCTACAACCCCACGCTCCTGTCCCAGATCGTTCCCATTAAAAGTCCCCTTCCCTTGTCTCTCCCCCCCCAACCTGCTTGTGTCCCACCCTCACCCCACCCCCAGCCCGCGCCTGGACAAGTCTCCCCAGCCAGCCCGCCGTTCCATCGCGACCTCAACCCCCTTCCCCCAACCCGCGAAGGGGCTCCGCAGTCCCCACTCTCATTCTCCCCAGTACCACCGGCCCAGGCTCAGGGAGAGCGGACCGGGGTAGGGTGGGGGGGTGATCTCCTCACCGGCGAGCTGCTGCAGGCGAAAACGGCGGCGGCGGCGGCAGCTGAAGCGGCGATGCCCTTGTCTTCTCTGAAGGCTACAGAGGCGACGCTCTCGCTCCCTCGCCCGTGTCCAGTAAGGTGGCGGATGGCGCGCAGGGACTGGGAGCCTCCTCCTTCTCAGCGACTCGGCTCTGAATCCTCTGCAGTAGCCGCCGAGGAGCCCGACGGGTGGGGGGAGGGGACGCTGGGCTGCGGGCTAGGGAGGAGGAGGCTGAGGGAAGGGGCGGGGGACCGCTGAGAAGGGCTGGGAAGGAGGAGCCAGCGCAGCGCCGCGACACTTCCCACAGCCTCAGCCCGCCGGGACCACAACTCCCGGCATGCCCCACTCCGGTCCGCGCGCAGCCGGCGCCTCCCGGCGCGCGCCCGAGGCGGGGGGACTAGTCCCTCCTTGGTTTCGGACAGTGGAATAAAGCCAACCATCCGCGGGTGGCTTTTGTAGACTCAAAGACCACAAAGGAGGCAAGTTAGGCACAACAGCGGCCCCATCCCCCAAGGGACGCTTTTAGCGGCGTCTCCGCCTTCTTTACGCGCGCGCACACCTCCCCACACGGAGCCCCACCACCACCTCCCGCTGGACTACATTTCCCAGCATGCCCACAGACTCTCGCCCTCCTTCCGGACCCTTCTCAGACCCGGTACTACAGTTCCCAGGGGGTGTGGTCCTTGCGAAATGCTGGGAGATGCAGTTCTCAGTTCTTCCTCCATGTTAAGAAAAAGAAGCGAAAGAGAGGAAAAAAGGAAGGAAATATGTCAACCCACCGAGAACAGGCCTACATTGGCTAGATCACTTGGAAGTCTGTACTTTCTTCGCAATACCCGTTGCCCCTGTCTCGCACCAGAGCTAATGCAGCAGCCTCCTTCTGCTCTCCCTGCAAAACTGTAGACGATTTGGCAGCTTGAACCCAAATATAAAAAGAGCGTACGTCTTGACCCAGCTCCGCTACTTTTAAGAATTTACCTTAGAAAGATAATCAAACAATTTGGAAAAGATGAATGGACAAGGTTGTTATCTGAGATTGTTGATTACAGTGAGGTAAACGTAAATGTCCTTCAACAGGAGCTGGTTAAATTATATATACAAACAATGCATTACTAAGCAGCTGTTTAAAATAATGATATGGATCTTTTTCTTGACATCAAAAGCTATTCACAATTTATTCTCGAGAGAAAAAAATTGATAAGAGAATAGCAAGTTTAGAATGATCTAATTTATATGAAGCTTGAGACAATGTTCTATAAGCATAGAAAGATTTCAGGAAAGAGGTTCCCCAGAATAACATCTGTGATTATCTTGGAGTAAAGAGTATCAGATTTCAAGTAATTTTCATTTTCATATTGCCTGAATTGTTTAAAAAGAGCACATAACTTTTTAAGCTGTAAAACTATTTTCAAAAAATATAATTTTCAAATCCAACAACAACCTGTCTTTGCTAGCTAAAAGCTTTTCATGGCTTTCTATTGCCCTCAGTGGTGCTCCAAAACGAGGTCTGGTTTTTCTGGGAGCTCAACATTTCCGCTAATTAAAACAAATAATGGTGGGGACTTCCCGGATGGTCCAGTGGCCAAGACTCCAAGCTCCCAATGCAGGGGGCCTGGGTTCAATCCCTGGTCAGGGAACTAGAGCCCGCATGGTGAAACTAAAAGATCCTGCATGCTGCAACTAAAAGTCCTGCGCTCAGCAACAAAGATCCCACGTGCCACAGCTAAGACCCAGTGCAGCCAAATATTTTAAAAATAAATAAGTAGGGCTTCCCTGGTGGCGCAGTGGTTGCGAGTCCGCCTGCCGATGCAGGGGACACAGGTTCGTGCCCTTGTCCGGGAAGATCCCACATGCCGCGGAGCGGCTGGGCCCGTGAGCCATGGCCGCTGAGCCTGCGCGTCCGGAGCCTGTGCTCCGCAGCGGGAGGGGCTGCGACGGTGAGAGGCCCGCGTACCGCAAATAAATAAATAAATAAAAGTAAGTAAAACAAATAATGGTGGTCACTTACAATTCACAAAAGAACATTAAGTTAGTAGGGAGGATTTTCTCAATTTTCATTGTCTCTTCTCAAATTTTTCCTTCTTCTGGTCTTTCCACACCCATTTCCTCCTTTTCTCCTACTCATTCTTGAAACTAAAGCCAAAGTCCTACCTTCCCTAGAACATATATTTTAGGCATACTGATTTTCCTTGTGTCTGAATTCTTCTAGCGATGGTTTCTAATCTGTGAGCCAGAGATCACTGTGGGGAAGAGGAATGAAGAGGGAGAAATAAAGTTATTGTAAAGGGTCTACAAAGCAATATTTAAACAAAGCATTGTCTATTGACTGAAGAAATAAGTCTTACACTTAAAAATTGTTTCCTTCTGGGACTTCCCTGAAGGTCCAGTGGTTAAGACGCCGCACTTCCACTGCACAAGGCACGGGTTCCATCCCTGGTGGGGGAACTAAAATCCCACATGGCACGTGAAAAAAAAAAAATTGTTTCCTTCTGTGTCCAGCTCTTCTAGAATATACAATATAGTATCAGATGATCTGTGACTTAACATAAATCCAGTATTCAATTACAGTATTTTAGATTTTGTGTAATTATTCCTCACCGTTCTGCAAGAAAACACCAGAACATTCGAGCTCCACTAGCCAGCCCGCTGGAGAAGCACAGGCCTATCAGAGAAAGCCCAGGTTGCCTGAATCAAAGGTTAATTTAGTCCATAGTCCTGCTGCAATCTCTTCAGCAGCCTCACCCCACCTAAATCTAATTACACTCCTATGCCTTATGACTCATTTTCCCCAAATACGTCAGGCACTGTCTTTTTCAAACTACCTCATTTTTCATCCTATTCTCCCAGTCTTAAAATTCCAGGTCCCCTCCCCCAAAAAATTCCTATATCCTCTGCTCCCTTCTCTGAGAATAATAAGAAATGTGCCTATGAAATGTGGGCTAAGTCCCTTCCCCTCTCTGAGTGTTGCACTGACCATCCCATCTTCTAAACCCACTTCATTCCTTCTCCTCTTCTCCACTTCTCCAACTGGCAGACAGTGGGAGATGGGCAATCAAAATTAAAAGGGACGGATCTGTCCAGTGAGGAAAGCATATCTGAGCTACGGGAATAGGTATGAGGAAGCTTACCAGACTAGGAATATGGTAATCAGATCCTAAATTAGACCTTGCCGTGAGCATGCTGGGTGACCTTTAGTAAGTCCCTTAATTTTTTTTTTTCTGAACCTCATGTTTACGTCTGTAAAATGAAAGGATGATTCCTGGCGTGTCACCTCATAACGTTATTAGGAGAGTCCAATAAAACAGTGGGTATGAAAGTGCTTTGAAGACTGTAAATTGCCACTTACAATCCAACCCTTCATCTAATTTGAGAACTCTCTCTCCAAATCCCTGCATCTAATCCTTGGCATGTAAACTTTTTACTCAGAATTATATTATTATTAATGAATTTATTAAAGTATTTAAGGAATTTGCTCTATTAAGCCAATTTAATTTCTTGATAAATTTTCTATATAGCACAGTTAAACAATTTCTGACTTTCCTAGACTTTTTTCTAAATTGAAACTTCATAAGATATATCCTTTTCTCTATCAGTTTTATAAGATTTGATTCATCTGTTATCTTTTATCTTTATCGATTTTTACTGATTATTGCTTCAGCTGTCATGAAATTTCTAGTCATTATCTCCACAAAGTCCACCTTTTCTTGGAAGCAATTTGAGCCATTGGCAGTTTTATTTTGTGTTGATTATTTCTACCAAGTGGAATTTTCCCAGGGGTCAACTTTGCAATGTTCAATGTTACCAACAAAGATGGGATCATTCAGTTTGCTTTTCCATCCATAAGAAATTTTTACCACGTGTAGTTTTAGCCATTGTCAGTTTTATTTTGTGTTATTTCTACCAGTCCAATTTTTTTTCTGCAACCCAACAAAAACAAACTCAGGGACAAAATGACAGTGTCAAAACATTATCCTTTGCCTGTTACTATCTGATTGACTCAGACTGTGAAATGGTTTTGTCCCAGCTATGTTAATGAGCCGGCTTTGAGCTCTCTCTCTCAAAGCACCTCTTTAGGAAGGAGCCTTGGCACACAAGTGTGGGCTGGAGTATTACTTTAAGAATGCCTCAGAATTGCAGGAAAATGGATGTTAGAGACCATGTTAGGAGAACCAATCTTTAATGAGCCAGGGGCTGTGCTGGGGTCTAAGATCCATTATCTCATTTAATCCTACAGCCTAAATTTCCTTCACATGGCCATTTTATAGTAGAGGAAATTAAGACCCAGAGAAGGAGATATTGGCCATGTTAGGAACAGAAACCAGGCCCTGGTTTAATTCTCAGTGCAATTTGAATGATTATAATTTCCAAAATTATCTGATTTAATTTTAAAACTTTTGCACTTCATCCTGTTGTTTGTTTTCTGGCTGAGCCACATGGCATTTGGGATCTTAGTTCCCCAACTAGGGATCAAATGTGTGCCCCTTGCATTGGGAGTGCAGTCTTAACCCCTGGACCGCCTGGGAAGTCCCTGCACTTCATCTTGTTGGAAAATTAAAATTTTTGAGTTTGACTAGGATACAAAGCAAGAGGAATATGTGGATATAAACAAAGCATTCTCAAAGAGCTTTTTGTGACAGCAAATGAGACCAGGAGTGTGAAAATGTTTTGTAAATGACCCAACATTGGGCAAATGGATGTTTCTGCCATTTGTGATGAAGGCTGATATATAAACCTGTTATGCCAGCTTGGAAGAGTGCTAGAAAACTAATAGCACACTCCTGACATTCAGTAGATGAATGTCAAATGCCCATCCTAATATTTAATTCTAATAGCCAATAGTAAAGGAATAACATTGCATTCTGCCTATCCTTTAAGACCTAATTCAGACATCAGGAAGCCTCTTCTGACCCCCCAGTTAGGTTAGGAGCCCACTCAGCTCCCACAGCCAGCTCACACTGGATGTTCATTGTCAATTTACTGCCCTCAAGGACAAGGACCAAGGTGGTCCCATTCATCTCTGTGGCATAGAGCTCAGTTCAGCCTGAAGCTTCTCACAGGGTAAGGCTTCTGTAAATGGTGGTTGAATTAATGAATGAATCAATCAATTAACATGACGTATATAGACGCTATAGATAATCAATTAAAATGACAAGGGAAATATCTCGATAAAGCTGAAAAAAATTACTGACAATGGGAAAGAGCACATTAAATAAAATTTAGGGCACAAGTAAATTACAAATGAATCGGCAAAAACTGATTACAGCTACCAAAGCTCCAGCGCAGCAGCAGCAGTGAAGAAAGAGCCTTGACATCCTGGGTTCAAATGCCGCTTCAGCCAGGATTGGGTGTCCTCACATTCCCTCCCCTCCTGCACCTATTTCCATATCTGGAAAATGGCTGACCTTGCAGAACTCCCAGGGTAGATAAAATAGTTAATTAAGGCACCAGATGCTTTACAAGCTATGAAGAGCTGACCAAGGTGAGGGTTGTTAGTGATAAAGGTTAGAAGAGAATTTGGAGGAAAGTTTACACTTAGGAGAATCTTTTACATAAAGCTGCTCATGTTGATAAACTTAACCCCCCAAAAAGCATACCAATTATAGTGCATTGAGTCGTGAATTGCATCTCCCAAAAAAGATATGTCCAAGTCCTAACCCCCATACCTGCAGACTTGTGAATGTGGCCTCATTTGGTAGGAAGGTCTTGGCAGTTAAGAAGGCAGGATGAAATCAGTTCTGGATTTAGGTGGACCCTAAACCCAATGCGTGATGTCTTTATAAGAGAAAGGAGAGATCTGAAACACAGAAACACCAAGGGGAAGGCTATGTGAGGACAGAGGCAGAGATTAGGCATGTGGCCCCAAGCAAGGCACACCGAGGCTTGCTGGCAGCCACCAGAGGCTAGGAGAAAGGCATGGAGGGATTCTCCTTCAGAGCCTCCAGATGGAACCAGCGCTGCCAACACCTTGATTTCAGACTTCTGGCCTCCACAACTGTAAGAGAATAAATTTCTGTTGTTTTTTTTTGCAGTACTTGGGCCTCTCACTGTTGTGGCCTCTTTCGTTGCAGAGCACAGGCTCCGGACGCGCACGCTCAGCGGCCATGGCTCACACAGGCTCCGGACGCGCACGCTCAGCGGCCATGGCTCACGGGCCCAGCCGCTCCCCGGCATGTGGGATCTTCCCAGACCGGGGCACGAACCCGTGGTCGCTGCATCGGCAGGCAGACGCTCAACCACTGCGCCACCAGGGAAGCCCTAAGTTTCTGTTGTTTTAAGCCACCCAGTTTGTAGCAATTTGCTAAGACAGCAGGGAGGAAACTAATACACCAATTAAACTGGAAACCCACATAATCAAGTAATTAGCAAATATCTTAAGTCCCCCAAATAGATTCAGAGGAACCTATTTTGGGAAATGTTTCTCAGTTTCACTTAATCTGTCATCTCTAACAGCAGCTATGGAAAACTGGTGTTAACATCCATTGTCTTTGAATCTGTGCCTTTTCTGTTCTTAATCCTTCTTGCACTCTTAGTTCTTTCCCTGCCTCCTGGGATGGCTCATACTTCAAATCAGTGTGAAGAACTCTGGTGTCATACAAAATGTACAGATATGAGGAGGCCAGACCTGGGTTCATAACCCAGCTCAGTCACTTAGAGGCTATGACATTGGGAAAATCATTTCTCCTTACGGGACCTCCAAGTCCTCACTTGTAAGATGTGGCTAAAATTATCTCCCTATAGGGTGAAATGAGTTAATTCACGGAAAACTCAGTGCCTGACCCCTAGGAGTTTCATAACTTTGCTTTGTCCAGAGAGCAGGAGAGATCCTTCCTCCCTCTCTTCCTTCTTTCTTCCTTCTGTCCTTTCTTTCTTTCTTCCTTTCTTTTTTCTTTCCCCTTGTTCCTTCCTTCCTTTTTTTCCTTTTTTTTCTGAGTTATGTATGGATGATGGGGAAGGGGGAGGGAGGGAGCCACCAATTTTCATTTCAACTAGAAGGTGGGTAAGCCTTCCATAAAAAGGGTAAGAACAAAGGGCTTCTATTCCCAGAAGAGCTGAGGTTCCTCCAGCTGGGGTCTGTGGACCCCTGTGGAAGAAGATGGACCATGTTTGATATTTATTCATCATTCATTCAGCTTAAGGTACTGACCCCAGATCCTTTGCTGGTGCTAGGGCCCCAGGGTTAATTGAACATGGCCTTGTCCCCAAGGAGCTCACAGTCTAGGGGAATCTGCTGACAGACAGTTATATCCCAATGTGATCAGTGTCATGGTGGAAGAAAGTGAGGGACTGTGGGAGCCCAGAGGGAACACCTAACCCAGGCCAAGAGGTCAAGTATAAGGATAGTGTTGCCACCTGCAGATTCTTTTCAAGACACTGTAAGTTTCATGAGGGCCAGGATGTTTGTCTATTTTGTTTACTACTGTATCCCCAACACAGTAACAGTGCCAGGCCTGTATTAATCACTTAGTAATATTTGTCAAGTGAATGAATATAAACTAAGTCACATTGCACAGGACTTTGTGCCCCTACAAAGCCCCTCCAACCCCCACTCCCACAGGTATAATGTCCATGCATTTATTCATTCATCAAGCTTTTCCTGAATATCTACCATTTGCCAGATACCATATTGGATTCTGGGTTCTGAGTTGTGAGCCAAAACAAACAAGATTTCATGAACTTCAAGGTCTAGGGAAACAAAAAATTCCCTGTGTAAATCCCATGCTCCTTCAACCCTGGCCCAGCTCCCCTGTGCCCTGTGCTGACATCCCCTTAGCTCAGCCTCAGGTTCAGGAGAGCACCAGATTCCATTCAGAAGAGGAGAGATGGGTCCTCTCCCCAGCTCTGTGCTGTGCAGTCACCTGGGCCCCAAGGCAGTCAGGGCTTTTGTACCTGGAGCTTCAGCAGGCCTCCTTCCAGCTTCTGACTTGGCCTTGCTAACCTATTCCATCAAAGATCACCAGCAAAGCAATCTCCTTGCATTGCCAGAGAAATAGGCTGCCCTGCACAGACACTCCTGCAATGGCTGCGCAAGGATGGGAATGGGAAGGGGGCAAGGCAGGGGTCACTGGCACTCTAGTCATCAAATTCCATTCTGGATTGAGGTCCCTTGGGAAAGTTTACTCACATACACCTCACAAGGCTGTTCTGAGAGTCTAATGTAAATTTCTCTTTAACCCTTAAGCTCTGTACAGAGACAAGTATTTTGCCTTCTGTTTTGTTTGCTTACAACTGTATTTTTTTTGTTCTTTATGAAGGAGGAAAGCTCCAGAAAGATTCACAAAAGGCACTTGTGGATGACCGGATGCATGGAGCAGAGTGGCAAGTTCAGGCAAGGAGAAGTTGTCTCAGGATGGAGCAATCTTAGCACTTCTCAGAGAATACACTTTAGCTAAACAAAACAGTGCAGAGAGAGCAGGATGGAGACAGGACAACCTCCAGGAGGGAAAAGCCTGGAAACCAGGATACCCCTCAAAGGCTGGGGCTTGGCCCAAATATGTACGGCCTGCTACGTTAATGAAGTCCAAGAGATGGAAAAGGTCTGAGGACAGAATAGCAACCACCTGTGTACCCACCAGTCTGCTCTCATTGTGGTCTTAAGGGGGAGGCGGTTCTTTTTTTCTCTAATTTTAGAAAGTCTTTATATATTGTGGATGACCTCCTTTGTCCATCAAGACTGATTTCAAAGAGAATGAGAAATCTGTGCTCCCAGACCAACTCCATCCTTTCCAGCTCTCATATTTTCTTCTAGGCATTTTGCTTTCTCCTAAACTTCCCTTGAAATACTCCAGTCCTTAAATAGATAAATTAAGGGGAAGAGAAATTTGTCTGTTTCTCACCCAAGACAGTCTGGGAGGCTGTTTTCTGGAAAGGCCATGAAATGATTATGCTGGGGGCGGGGGGTGTTAAGGGGTGGAGGAAAGAAGGCCAGTGCCTTTGAAGGCAGTGAAAGAGAGGAGATTCCTAGAACCAGGAAGGTCTGGGGCTTGGACATGTGTGTGGCCTGTTCTCTGGAGGTGGCATGGTAGACAGAAGTCTATTGGTATCCACTAAGCATGGGAAGGAGACTCCCCAAATATTTTTCTTGCCTAACACCCCAGATCTTTGGAAGGGAAGGAACCCAAATAATGACCAGGACTTAATCTGATTTAAATTGAATAAAATAATGTCATTTCTTACTCCCCTAAGTTTGTGGAGTAAGATTTGTACCCACTACATAATCAAGAGAAAAAAAATAACACTGACAGTAGTAAATTGCACACAGAGAAATTACGTATTGACTAAAACTTGATGGAAAAATCAAATAAATCTTCTTGACAAAATGTAGATTGGCAAATTTGTCCCAGGAAAAGTAGACCTGATAAAACATAGAAATAATGACCACAGATGATACCTTACAATGGCAGAAGCTATAATTATTAAAGTGTGATATAGATCTTTTTAATTGACTAACTCATATCATCATTATAAAATTTATATAAAAAACTGTTTTTCAGATGAAGATAATTATAGCTCAGTTTAAGTGAATATGGATAGGTTGGAAATAGATTTAATAGGCTGTGTAGAAAAATCAAAAGTATTGAACTGACCTAATGGCATTTGTTCTGGGGAATATTATCTCAGACAAAAGTAATCAATATAATATAATTCCATCTAAAAATCTGCATTTATAAACACAAGACAAAAACATCCTTAGGGTCAAAACAGTGGGCCAAATTCCTGACCTCTCTGCTGAAGCTCCTAGAGAGAAAATAGAAATGGAGACAGGACTTGGCTGGTCTGCATTTTATCAAGATTTCTGTGATTCTTCCAACAACTTTTCATCAATAAAAATTCTCACTGTATGGGATTTCACTGTTGTTTTATTTTTTCTACTGATTGTGTAGTGGCCAGTGTCCATAGTGAAGGCCCCTGCCTTGGGGCCCATTACTTAACATTCTCATGGTCCATCTATTGCTCCATCTGTTCACTCAGCAGTTATTCACCAAACACCTACTCTGTGCCAGGCCCTGGCAGAAGAATCAGACCAAGCCCTCAAATGATGACAGTTTTACCTTTTATTGCCCCTAATCTTTTAAGTTTTCTTTTTATTTTATTGGGAGAACCTCTACTACAATGTTGAATAGAAATTGTGATAGTGGGCACCCTGTTCTCATCCCCATCTCAGGGGGAAAGATTTTTATGTATTCCCAGAAAGCATGATGTTTGCTGTAGGTTGTTTGTGCCTACTCTTTATCAGATAAAGGAAGTTCCCTTCCATGCGTAGTTTGAAAAGAATTTTACCATAAATGGGCAGTGACTTTTATCAAATGTTATTTTTCTACATCTCTTGAGATGATCTGTGATTTTTTAAAACTTTATTCTGTTAATGGGGTGAACTATATTAATTTTCAAATGTCAAACCAACTTTGTATTCCTGGAATAAACAAAATTTCGTTGTGTAATACTATCTTTTTTAAAATATATAAATTTATTTATTTATTTATTTTTGGCTGTGTTGGGTCTTCGTTGCTTCACTCGGGCTTTCTCTAGTTGAGGCGAGCAGGGGCTTCTCATTGCGGAGCACAGACTCTAGGCTAGCGGGCTTCAGTAGTTGTGGCATGCGGGCTCTGTAGTTGTGGCTCTTGGGCTTAGTTGCTCCTCGCATGTGGGATATTCCCAGACCAGGGACTAAATCCGTGTTCTCTGCATTGGCAGGCAGATTCTTAACCACTGTGCCACCAGGGAAGTCCCATATTATCTTATTTATAGATCTTGGTTTAGTTTTGCTGATATTTTGTTTAGAATTTTTGCATCTCTGTTTGACCTGTAATTTTCCTTCCTCACAATGTTCTTGTTAGGTTTTTGTACCTAGGTAATGCTGATCACATAAAATATGTCAAAAAGTACTTCCACTTTTCCTATTCTCTGGAAATATCTGGACCTGGAGTTTTCTTTGTGGGAAGATTTTTTTTTTAATTCAATTTCTTTATTAGAAACAGGACTGCTCAGTTTTCCTATTTCTTTTTTTTTTTTTTAAAGAAGATGTTGGGGGTAGGAGTTTATTAATTAATTAATTTTATTTTTGTTGTATTGGGTCTTCGTTTCTGTGTGAGGGCTTTCTCTAGCTGTGGCAAACGGGGGCCACTCTTCATTGCGGTGTGCGGGCCTCTCACTATCGCGGAATCTCTTGTTGTGGAGCACAGGCTCCAGATGCGCAGGCTCAGTAGTTGTGGCTCACGGGCCTAGCTGCTTCGCAGCATGTTGGATCCTCCCAGACCAGGGCTCGAACCCGTGTCCCCTGCATTAGCAGGCAGACTCTCAACCACTGCGCCACCAGGGAAGCCCTCCTATTTCTTCTTGTGTCAATTTTAATAGGCTTTGTTTTTCTAGGAATTTGTCCATTTCATCTGAATTTTCAAGTTTGTTGGGATATAGTTATTCATAATACCTTCGCTGCACGGCTTGTGGGATCTTACTTCTCTGACCAGGGATTGAACCCGGGCACTCGGCAATGAAAGCGCTGAGTACTAACCACTGGACCACTAGGGAATTCCCCTCTTGTTATCTTTTTGATGAATGTAGAATTGGTAATGATGACACACTCTTTTCATTTCTAAAGTGATAGTTGGGTATCCTCTATTTTTCATTCATCAGTCTTGCCAGAAATGTATCAGTTTTAGGAGTCTTATCAGAGAATTAACATTTGGTTCTTTTGATGCTCTCTTTCATGTTTTCTATTTTATTAACTCTTCTCTCATCTTTATTATTTTCTTCCTACTTTATTTGGATTTAATTTCTGGGTGATTTTCCTACCTATTTGAGGTAGATATATAGATAATTAATTTTCAGCAATTTTTTTTCTTTCTACTACATACATTTAAAACATAAATTTCACTTTAAGTACTGCTTTGGCTGCATTCCACAAGTTTTTAAATATTTTGTAATTTCTATTGTGGTTTATTTGCTGACCTATAGATTATTTGGTAGTATACTGTTCAATTTCCAAACATTTTTCTTTTCCTTTTTTTTTAATTAAAAAAAAATTTATTACTACTGTAATCCAACACTGATCATGGAGCATACTCTACATGATTTCAGTTCTTTGAAATTTGGTTAAACTTATGTAATGGCCTAGCGTATCAATAAATATTCCATATACACTTGAAAGGAATTTGTATTCTATAGTTATTGGATCCAGTGTTCTCTATATATGTCAATTAGGTCAAAATTTTTAAACATCTTATTCAAATCTTATTTATCCTTATTGATTTTTCAATTTGCATATTCTAACAGTTGCTGAGAGAGTTGTGTGAAAATCTACCATATTTATGGATTTGTCATTTCTCTTTGAGAAAGAGGCCCTGTCCTAGAGGCTCTCACAGTTGGGTGTGAGGGCTGATGTATAACTAGACAATAATTGTGAGTATATTTAGACATTCTAGCAGAAAGAAACCCAGGGAACACCAAATGTTTTGGCCACGCTGAACTCCTAGTTTCCTGAATGCAGATTTTATTTTTTCATATAAGACCTTTGTCTATACCATGTGTCACAAATTCAAATGCCTACATTTGAAAGAGACAGAGATGATATAAGATGAAAAGAAGGCTTTAGACTCCTAAACTTGTACAAATAAGAAATTGGCTGAAAAAACTACTTAGCTACAAAAACAGGCTAACGTTCATGGGAAAAAAAAAAAAAGATGACTCAGAGACCCACAGTGTATTCTCAGGTTGGGTCTGAATCATGGAACTTCTTGATTTCAGAATCAATGTGCCTTGCTTGATTTCAGAATTGCTATGGAGCAGTGGCTCCTTTGTGCCTCCTATTTCCTCCCTTTTCGAGTAGGAGAGTCCATAGCAGTTGTCCTAGGCCTGTCCCATCATTGTATGTTGGGTGGGTAGAGAGCAGATAACTTGTCTCTCTCTTGCTAGTGTTCGAATAAAGCAGAACTGTACTTGATAAGAATACTTAAGGAATTACTCCCAAGGAGCCTCATCTGCAGCTGAACTGGACTAAAATAACAAAATTCTGGATTCCACATTGATGCTGTAATGGGATGAGTCTTTTGAGGGAGCTGGAGGAGGGTGAGAGTGTGTTACATGTAGGAGAGCTATAAATCACTGGGGTTAAGGGGAATTCCCAGGCGGTCCAGTGGTTAGGACTCTGCGCTTTCACTGCCGAGGGCCCGGGTTCAATCCCTGGCTGGGGACCTAAGAGCCCACAAACTGCATGGTATGGCCAAAAATAAACAAACAAATAAATAAATAAATCACTGGAGTTAAGAAGGCAGATTACATAAACCAGCCTCCAAGATGGCCTCCAATAATCCTTACCTCCAGGTATTCACATCCCTGCAGAGTATGACTTCTGAGACTAAAAAAAAAGCTTTGTGGCTTCTGTCTCACTTTTTCTTGGATCACTTGCTCTGGCAGAAGCCAGCTGCTGTATCATGAGAGCAGATACACATTATGAGGAACTGAGACCTCCCACCAACACCCAAGCTTCTTGTTAAGCTTCAGATGCTACAGCCCTGTCTGATGTCTTGACTGCAACCTCATGAGAACCTTGAGCCAGACTCACCTAGTTAAGCCACTTCCAAATTCTTGACCACAGAAAATATATGAGACAACAAATCTCTACTGTTTTAAGCCACTAAGTTTTGGGGTAATTTCTTATGAAGAAATAGGTAATTTATACTCCTACTTGGACTGCTTACCTTGAACTGTTAAAGATGATCTGTTTATGTCCCTTAGGATCACTGTTACAGCAGTTGAACATATATCACCACTAATACAAAGCTGTCCCTCTGACTGAGTCCTTCCTTGATCACCACCACACTCCCTGCCCTGACACCTGGCTATCTCCCATTCATACCTCAGCTGTCTCCATCTCTAAGAAGCCTCCTATTCCCAGGGACAGAGAGCCCCTGCCTTCTCCTCTGCAGTAGCACTGGTCACTCTGAGCAGTGACCAGCTATGTCCACATCTGCCTTCTGTAGCAGATGATGATCTCCTTGAAGGCGGAACCCCAGGCACAGAGCCAGACAAGGGACAGGTAGGGAGAGTCAGTGAGTGTTTACTGAATGATTGAATGAGTTAGGAAACAGCTTCTCATCCCTGAAGGCCTTGGTGAATTTGGAGTGTCTCCATGGAATGAAACTTCTGTACCCATGGGATCTTCAGGGACCTTAGTGAGGACTCAAAAAACCCTTAGAGAACCCCTTTCTTAGGCCCACAACCAACTCAGAAGACAGACACCTCTCAAGGAGACCTTCAGGAACATTTCTGGGATTCACAATTGTAAGCAACAAAAACATGACAAAAATTTCTGGCCCTTAAGAGAGGAGATTTATCTAAAAATATGGGAATAAGCACATGAAAAGATGCTCAACATCATTAGTCATTAGAGAAATGCAAGTCAAAACCACAATGAGATATTCATTAAACTCACTAGGATGGCTAATAAGTAAAAAGACAGATAACAACAAGTGTTGGCAAGGATGTGAAGAAATTGGAAACCCCATACATTGTTGGTAGGAATGAAAATGGTGTAGCTGCGTTGGAAAACAATCAGGCAGGTCTTCGTAAGATTAAACATAGAGTTACCATATGACCCAACAATTTCACTCCTAGGTATATACCCAAGAGAAATTAAAACATATGTCCATGCAAAAATGTGTACATGAATATTCAGAGAGTGCTATTCATAATAGCCAAAGAGTGGAAACAACCCAAATGTCCATCAATTAATGAATGAATAAATAAAATGTGATATATCCATACAGTGGAATGTTATTTGGAATAAAAAGTAATGGAGTAGTGATCCAACATGCCACAACATGGATGTACCTTGAAAATATTATGCTATGTGAGAGAAACTAGTCACAAAAGACTATACATTGTATAATAACACCTATATTGAGGCAGGAGATAGATGGGCCCCAGGCTGAGCAGCTGGAATCTGTCCCCTGTGGACAGATACTCCAAGATAAAGATAATGGCAGGAGCAAGGAGGAGCTGAGTCCTGCTCAGATAAGAGATAAAGAGACCATGTATTTCTCATTCTTGAGGGCAAGGAGACCTCCTTGACTACACATGTTCAGAAAGCCTCCTTAGGGGTCAAAAAGGGAGGGGGCACAACCCCATAATAGGTGGTATCAACCTTCCCATAGGTCTCTGCACTGAAATCCATCTTGGCTAAGAGATGTGCACATGCACAGGGGAGGACCCTGAGTTAAACCAAATGTGGACTCAGAGCCACGCAAAGTAAGATGATTGGCCAGAGGAAACCCAGAAGAACTGCCCCATATAAATGATTTAAACTACCACAAAGATGTGATTCTCTCTCTCTGAGCCCACTCATGTGTGTCTATCCACATGTACCTTTTTTTCCTTCTAATAAACACTTTACTTGTTTCACTACTTTCCATCTCTTTGTTGAAATTCATTTCTCCAAAGCAGACAAGCCAGGGCCTTGTCACTAGCCACTGGCCCTTGTGGTCTAGTGGTTAGGATTCAGCACTTGCTTTGCCGTGGCCTGGCTTCAGTCTCTTGTCAGGGAACTCAGATCCTGCTTCAAGCCACTGCAGGTTGAGGCCACCCAAGATCAATATGAAATGTCCAGAGTAAGTAAATCCATAAATACAGACAGTAGATTAGTGGTTGCCTAGGGATGAGAGGTTGTAGTTGAATTGTCCCCCACAGAGATATGTTAAAGTTTTAACCCCTAGTACAGGAAGTCCCCTACCTACGAACCTTCAAGTTGCGAACTTTCAAAGATGCAAACGTGCCCCTGTATGCCAGCTGTGTACTGTACTACTGTACTTTTCAAGGTACTGTACTGTAAGATTAAAAATGTTTTACTTTTTGTGTTTGTTTGTTTTTTATGTATTATTTGTGTGGAAAGTATTATAAACCTATTACAGTACAGTACTATATAGCCGATTGTGTTAGCTGGGTACCTAGTCTAACTTTGTCGGACTTATGAACATATTGGACTTAGGAATGCACTCTCGAACGGAACTCATTCGTACGTATGTAGGGGACTTACTGTACCTGTGAATGTGACCTTATTTGGAAACAGGGTCTTTGCAGATGTAATTAAGATGTAAATTAAGATAAGGTCACACTAGAGTAGGGTGGGTTCTTAATCTATTATGACTGATGTCTTTATAAGAAGAGAATAGACACACAAAGAGACACACAGAGAAAGAATGCCATGTGAAAACACAAGACACAGGGAGAATGTCATGTGACAATGGAGGCAGCAGTTGGAGCCATGCACCTACAAGCCAAGGAACACCAAGGATTGCCGACAACATGAGAAACTATGAGAAAAGCGTGAAACAGACGCTCACCTAGAGCCTGCAGAGAGCACGTGGTGCTGCCAGTATCTTGATTTTGGACTCCTAGCATCCAGAACTGCAAGAGAATAAATTTCTGGTGCTTTAAGCCACCCAGTTTATGGTACTTTGTTATGGCAGCCTTAGCAAACTAATACAGGGGACTAGAGGGAAATGATGAGGGACTGCTAAAGAATCCAGGCTTTCTTTTTGGGGTGGTGACAGTTCTAAAATTGATTGTGGTGGTGGCTGAACAACTCTGTGAATATACTGAAAAGCACTGAATTGTTTATTGAGACATATCTCAATAAACCTGTTATATTCAAAAAACAAAAAATGCTATCAGGGATCTCACAGAATCAACAAGAGGCCTACAGAACCAGGTATGGAGACAGAAATGTCACCCCAAATCATATAACACTGGTCTGGGGAGAACCCCACAGTTGCTTTCTCAAACCCTAGCCACTACAGACTTTTAAAAATGATTATTAAATGAAGCAGGTCCTTTTTTTAAAATTATCAACTTAATGTCTAATTCACATACAATAAACTACACCCATTTAAAAGACATAGTTTGGGCTTCCCTGGTGGTGCAGTGGTTAAGAATCTGCCTGCCAATGCAGGGGACATGGGTTCGAGCCCTCGTCCGGGAAGATCCCACATGCTGCAGAGTGGCTAAGCCCGTGCACCACAACTACTGAGCCTGTGCTCTAGAGCCTGCGAGCCACAACTACTGAGCTCACGTGCTGCAACTACTGAAGCCCACGCACCTAGAGCCCGTGCTCCACAACAAGAGAAGCCACCACAATAAGAAGCCCACGCACCGCAACGAAGAGCAGCCCCCGCTCGCCACGAAAGCCTGCACTCAGCAACAAAGACCCAACACAGGCAAAAATAAATATATTTAAAAAAATAAATTAAAATAAAACATGTAGTTTGATGAACTTTGACAAATGCATATATCCTGTGTAACCATTGCCATAATCAAGATACAAAATATTTCCATCACTGCCCAAAGTTTCCTTGCACTCCTTTACAGGGAATTCCTCCTCCATCTCCAGCCTCAGGCCACTACCTGATCTGCATCCTGTCTGCTTCCTGAGCCTGGTTCTCCAGCTTTCCCACCAATTCTATGAACTACCTAACACCCTTCCAATAAATTCCCTTCCTTTAAGTGAGCTGGGAATGGTGTCTGTGTTCATAACCAACATCCTCACAGATAAAACAGGGAGAGAGCAAGTTAGGAGGAAGCAGGAGAAAAGTAGCTCAGAAAAAACATATCCACCCTGAATCCACTTGTACAAAGTTCAAAAACAGAAGAAAACAACTGATATAAATGTATTATATATTATGTAATATTATATATATTGTATTATAAATAATATAATTTAGAGATACATCCCTATTTGGTAAAGCCTTGAAGAAAACAAAAGGCATGCTTGTGACAGTCTGGATTATGGTTTAGCAAATGTTCACTGTACCTCCCTCTGCTGTGAAGGACTGCACTTCCCCGCCCCACTGAGGTTGGGCTTAGCCATGTGACTTGCTTTGGCCAGTGGGCTGTTAGTAGATATAACATGAGCAGTGCCTTGTGCTTGTGCCGTTGGACGTGGCTCTCATGCTTCAGTGAGCTGCCGAAAGTATAGGCCCCAGGTAGACTCTGATCCAAGTAAGATGAGACACGTAGAGCAGACTGGATCCAAATCCAGCTGACCCACAACCTGAAGCAGAACCACCCAGCCTAGATTAGTGCAAAGCAGTTAACCTGTGGACCATGAGAGTGAGACAAATGCTCATTGAATTTTGAGGCAACACTTGGCATTTTGTGTCAATAGTCGACCAATATAGGTAAATTCAGGAAGGGAGAGGAGGGGATGATCAGGACTTTAAGGTATTAGTGATGCTTTAGTTTTCAAGCCAAATGGTGGGTTCACAAGTGCTCATTACATCATTATTCTTTAAACCATACACATCCATTATACAT
The DNA here is from genome assembly GCF_949774975.1 of Lagenorhynchus albirostris. Classification (NCBI taxonomy): domain Eukaryota; kingdom Metazoa; phylum Chordata; class Mammalia; order Artiodactyla; family Delphinidae; genus Lagenorhynchus; species Lagenorhynchus albirostris. The sequence goes on from NC_083103.1 coordinate 51,272,196, forward strand.
AACCTGGGGGTTTCTTTTTTTTTTTTTTTTTTTGCAGTACGCGGGCCTCTCACTGTTGTGGCCTCTCCCGTTGCGGAGCACAGGCTCCAGACGTGCAGGCTCAGCAGCCATGGCTCACGGGCCCAGCCGCTCCACGACATGTGGGATCTTCCCGGACCGGGGCACGAACCCGTGTCCCCTGCATCGGCAGGCGGACTCTCAACCACTGTGCCACCAGGGTAGCCCTCGGTTTTTTTTTTTTAAGTAAAAAAAAAAAAGTGAGCAACAAGTTCAGGGCCACGGCTTACAACAACATTTTGTGTGCCTGAGAGTGGGCGGGCAGATTTCTGGGCTGGTGCAAAATGAGGATGGAGGCAGCTGGGAGGAGAGGAGTGCAGAGAAGGATAAAACCAGTGCAAAATGGATAAGGCAGTGGTTGGATTTGGGTGGTAGAATATTAGGAGATTTTCTTCTTATCCTTCTCTGGATTTCCCAAATTTTCTGCAATGATTATATACGACTTTTGTAATGAGAGACGAGAACAAAAAACATAATGGCCGACACAGGCAGTCACTTCCCAACAGGCTTTCTCTCTTTCTCCCCATTGATAGGATGAATCATGACTTGTCCAAACCAGCCTCTGTCCCCTGCAGTTGGTTTAGTGGAGTCTGTGTGCCCCTCTTCTGACCAGTGAGATGAAAGGGGAGGTCTCCTGGTGGGAGGTTGGAAGCAGAATTTTAAGAAAGATTTCACTTCCTGATAAAAAAGAAGAGTAAAGAGAGAGAGACAAGGGCAGGGTGGGGTGGGGGGATTTTGTAGGTTGTTGTGTAATGCTGTGATATTTGCATCTGCAGCAGCCGTCTTACAACCCTGAAGGAAGATGTTGCCAGGGAGGGTGGCTGAGGGGAGAGACAGCAAGGTCCTGAGTGACAGATTGAGCCACTGAGTCAAACCAGGGGCTGTGCAGCTGACTTCCTGTGAAACAAGATTATAAAACTTCTATGGCTTTAGTCACTTTCTGTTGGGAAGAATTAATTACAGCCAAAAACATCGTAATTGATACGAAATATCTTTTTAAGTCTACAAAGAGATATATCTGGATGGCCTTAAATGGAGGCTCATTTCACCCCCCAGACAGTCAGCTCAACATGTCTCTATGAGCCCAGTGGTGTCAGCTGTTGGGTTCTAGGAGCGCCCCCTTTCTAACAAGTTTACTTCCTCGACAGGGGAGCTTCCAATGTGACATAGACACATAGCTGTTCTCTTCCCCATATCCACTCTATTTAAGTTACTTTTTAAAAATCATTCCTGGGGTTCCCTGGTGGTCCAGTGCTTAGGACTCTGTACTTTCACTCTTGAGGGTGCGGATTCAACCCCTGGTCGGGGAACTAAGATCCCACAAGCCGCGGGGTGTGGCCAAAAAAAAAAAAAAGTCAAAAAACAAGTAAAAATCATTCATGTCAGCAAAATATGCTCCTTCTCCATTTCAGCATTGCTGGAACAGTCCCTTTCTACTGGGCCACAGTGCAGTGGGTAATGAGAATTCCAAGGATTGCCTGTGCCTGACTTCTCTGCTTGTTAGCTTCCCCTATTTTACCCTCTTTTATAACTGCCCTGCTGAGTAGGGCTAGTGGTGTGTGTCCCATAACTTGTTTGCATGACAGGCAAAGAGGAAACTGTAAGATAGGGACAGTAAAGTAGCCATAAACTAGAATTGACCACTGTCAACATCAACTGATCGCAACTAGCTCTGTCCTCTCAACCAGACCCGCTCCTCAAGCTGCAGGGTAAAGCCCCAGCTGTGAGAGGCAGGAGACAAGGCCTCCAGCAGCACTATCTATTCATAGAGACCCCCCCAGCGGATCCACTTTCCGTGGCCCTTCATCTACTAGGTCTCACCTCAAGAAATCACCAGTTCCTTTCACCTCCCAAGTGTGAGCTTTTAGGGACTTCCCTGGTGGTCCAGTAGTTAAGACGCTGCACTCCCAAAGCAGGGGGCCCAGGTTCGATCCTAGATCCCACATGCTGCAACAAAGAGCCCACATGTGGCAATGAAGATCCTGTGAGCCGCAACTAAGACCTGGCGCAACCAAATAAATAAGTATTTTAAAAAGAATAAAAAAAGAGTGAGCTTTTAAAAACATAAATCACGTGATGTCATTTCTCTTTTTTTTATTATTAGAGAAGTGGTTTTGTGTTTTTTTTAAAACCCACATTTGTTTATTTATTTATTTTTGCTGTGTTGGGTCTTCGTTTCTGTGCGAGGGCTTTCTCTAGTTGTGGCACGCGGGGGCCACTCTTCATCGCCGGTGCACGGGCCTCTCACTATCGCGGCCTCTCTTGTTGCGGAGCACAGGCTCCAGATGCGCAGGCTCAGTAGTTGTGGCTCATGGGCCTAGTTGCTCCGCAGCATGTGGGATCTTCCCAGACCAGGGCTCAAACCCATGTCCCCTGCATTAGCAGGCATATTCTCAACCACTGTGCCACCAGGGAAGCCCTCGTGATGTCATTTCTTTGTCGAAAACCCTCCACTGCTTTCCATCGCACTGTGTGTTCGCCCCTATCTTCCTCTCTGTGCCTGCTCACACTGGTGGGTCCTAGCCTGTGAAGTCCAGGGCTTCCGTGGCCATGCCCCCCGGTTTTTACTGAAGCTTCCCACACCTCTCCCACAGGACCTGAGTCAGGGAGAAGCTCCAGAGAAGTGGGGCTTCAGGGCTTCAGCCATTTGGGCCCACGCAGGGTCCTCCCAAATACCATGTTCTGAGAATGTCAAAGCCAGTCTCTAGTCGAAGCTGGCTGCTCTTTCAGGAGGAACCTTCAGCTGCCCTTCCCTACTCCCCATCTTAACCCATCTTCTCCCCATGAAGGACAATCACCACTGCTGGTGGCAATCATCTACTAGCCCCTGGAGTACCTTTACAGGTGCTACTCAAGCGGGGGACTGTCAACTAGAAGGGTTGCTCTAAAATGCAATCCCTGATGCTCCAGTGGTTAGGACTCGGCACTTTCACTGGTGGGGCCCAGTTTCAATCCCTGGTCAGGGAACTAAGATCCTGCAAGCTGTATGGTGCAGCCAAAACATAATAATAATAATAAATAAAATGCCAGTCCAGAATGGAGCCCAGTTTATCTAATTCTTCACCTTGGCTAAAGCATCGTAAAGTCCTACACTGATCTGGGTGCCCAGCTTGGATGCAGAAACCAAGTATGACCCCAAGGAGGCAGTAGCACACCTTCCCAACTGCAGCGGTTTGGCTACAACCAGGAACACCTCAAGATGCTTTTACCCCGCTGCAGCAGAAGAGCCAGATGGAGATTTGTGGGTGCCCTGGTGAAGGCAAATAACTTGATGTGCCTTTAAAATGACTTTCTTTAAATACGTGTTTAAATGCATTTAGTGGGGAGGAAAACAAACTACTTTTCTGTTAATAAATACAATATATGTAAATAAAAATAACTACAAATACATATATGTAAATATAAATATATTCCTTGTGGTCAGCAGCTAGGAGGGGGCGTGAAGGAGGCTGGTGTTGTTTCTTGATCTGGGTGCTAGTTACACAGGCATGTTTACTTTGTGAAACTTCATCAAGCTGCACCATTATGATTTGTGTACTTTTCTGTAGGTATGTTATGTTTCAAGAAAAGTTAATAGGGCTTCCCTGGTGGCGCAGTGGTTGAGAGTCCGCCTGCCAATGCAGGGGACACGGGTTCATGCCCCAGTCCGGGAAGATCCCACATGCCGCGGAGCGGCTGGGGCCGTGAGCCATGGCCGCTGAGCCTGCGCGTCAGGAGCCTGTGCTCCGCAACGGGAGAGGCCACAACAGTGAGAGGCCCAAGTACTGAAAAAAAAAAAAAAAAAAGAATAAATTTAATCAGAGAAATGAGAAGATGCAGAAAGAAAGGAAAGCAGTCAAGCAGGACAAAATAATAATAGTTTAGCCATTAAACAAAGTCAAGGACATTTAGTTCTTCCTCAAGGGCTACAGATAATATTTTGAGCCATGTCCTTTGAGCTGTTTTGCAGATACTGAAACCCCCACCAGGTGGAAGATATCTGTATGCTGCCCACAAGCTCGTAGACTCCCAGGCAGGTTAGAACCAGAAGGTTGATGTTGACTCCCAATTACCTCACCACCAACCAATCAGAAGAATGCCCATGAGCTGCTCATGCACTGCTCCTTGAACACTATAAGACTCGTCACTACCCCCTCCAGGGTGGGACACACAATTTTGAGGGCATTAGCCCACTGTGGCCCCCTTTGCCTGGCAAAGCAATAAATCTATTCTTTTCTACTTCACCCAAAACTCTGTCTCCTTGTTTCTACTCGACACCAGTGAACAGAGGTCAAGTTTAGGCAATATCTCCTCTGCTTTTATTCTTCATACTTTCTTTTGTCAATTCCTAAAAAAAAAAGATGAAGTAAATTTGTTAGTATTCTAACTGGAATTAATTGAATGTATATAGTAATTTTGGAGAATTAACACTTCTATGAATTTATATCTTTCCATTCAAGAACGCAGCATAGGGCTTCCCTGGTGGCGCAGTAGTTGAGAGTCCACCTGCCGATGCAGGGGACACAGGTTTGTGCCCCGGTCCAGGAAGATCCCACGTGCCGCAGAGCAGCTGGGCCCGTGAGCCATGGCCACTCAGCCTGCATGTCTGGAGCCTGTGCTCCGCAACAGGAGAGGCCACAACAGCGAGAGGCCAGCGTACCACAAAAAAAAAAAAAAAATGCAGCATGTCTTTTCACTCATTCAAGTCTAGTTTTATACCTTTAATAAGATTTGGTGGTTTCTCTTTATAGGTTCTATACTTCTCTTGTTAAGTGTTTTCTGAAGTATTCCATAGTTTTGGTTGCTACAAATGTACTTTTCCCTCCAGTTTTCATTGTAAGTATTCATTCTAAGAGCTAAAAAAACAGATTGACACTTTTGCTTCCAAGTGCGATAGAGCAGCTTTTGGCAGTGAGTGCTTCTGCTGAGAACAACTACAAAAGCCAGATAAAATAGTTCTCCCTACCCACCGCTCTGCCCCCAGAAATATGTTCAGCATTGGCGAGCTGCGGAACCAACCAGGCCTGGGGACGCCAGGTTCCAGAGGAGGGAATCGAAGGAGAGAGGAGCTAACAGTCTACAGTTGCTTTTTATACCTCGATACGAAGTTTTCTCAAAAAAAAAAAAAGTATTTGCACTTTTTGTTTATTTTATATAGTCACCTTGCCCAATTCTTTTATTATTTCTGCAGTTTTTACTAGAGTCTCTTAATGTTTACCAGGCATATACTGTTAACAGTAAAAAGAGTTTTATCTCTTTTTTTCTTAAGTTTATAACTGCTATTTTGTTCTCTTATCTCAATGCTCTTGCTAAACCTGGGTGGAATAACAGAATACTTGATTAATGGAAGGAGTTGCTAATGCCTTGGATGACGGAATTTTACTAAACTCTTTTGAACCCATTACCTGCCAGGCTCTATGTCTACTCTTGTGTTACTCCTCACAACTTATGTTACTCCTCACAACATTGTTGTCCCAATTTACACATGATGGCAGGGTGGGAGTGGCCCAGGAATGAGGAGTCCAGGGCAGAGTTCCCACTGCCCCTTTCTCTCCACCATCTTACACTGGATTGGAAAGGAGTTTTAAGCTCTCCTAAGGGAACCATCTCCTGAGGCAACAGAGCTAGTGTTACGTGTGAATCTGCAGGGATGGCAAATGATGGCTTTGTCCCTCCTTCATCTGTTCACTCATTCATTCATTCTCTCCAAGAATATTCATGGAGCACTGAGCACCTATTCTGCGCCAAGCTCTGCCTTGGGCACAGGGGACACAGAGACAGTGGTGAGGCCAAGTAACCACAGGATGGGCCTTGCCCACAGCTGGGCAGCATTTTCTGGGCAGAGGGAATAGGATGAGGCCTTCAGGGCCACAGAAGGAGAGGTTTAAGTAGAGAAAAGAAGGAGCCCTGGACAAGGTTGAGGGTATCAGGGTATCTGACACAGGGCTGTTGTATTCTTCCTGTCCCGCTTTGACCCTCTCATTCACAGTCTGCCCAGTTGCCAGATGCAGGCTTGGTTCTGGGCGGAAACTTGCTCAGTGTTCTCCACTCCCAGAGGGACTTGGTAACAGCAGAGGGGGCTCTGTGTAGCCTAGATATTGTGGAGGGGCTTTGTCCTGACACGGAGCTGCACTGTTGGCAAACTTGGGAGCCGCTGCAGAGTTCTATGCAGGAGTACCTGACAATGTGAGACCACGTCTCACTCTCCTGGGCATCAATGGGAGTTGGTTCCATGTGCCATGACAGTATATGTGTTAACAGTTCTCTTGGTTTTAGGCAGAATTTTTTTGTACAAAGAGTCAAGGAACACACTATTAACAATTCAGCAATAGCTGTAATAAACTAAAAGGCCTTGTCAGTTTCACACTGCAATGAAAGAAGTGCCTGACACCCTGGAAATGCCTAACCATGGGATTTAGTCCATCTTATGCTTAATAGCAAACCAGCTAGGAAAAGAAAAACTTCAATATTCATATCAAGATAAGCCAATCTCTTATAACATGAGAAAGATCCTGTCTCTGGAAGCAGAAACCAAATCCATCAAAAATACAAGTGGAAAAAGCAAACTTGATGCTATGTGGGCAACAAAAGAAAGACTCAGGACCTTCATACAGAATTCCAGGGCATGTGTGAAGAGTCAGGTCAAGTCTCTGGAGGAATGTTGGCTAAAGATGAAAGACCTGACAGCTCCCCTTGGAGAAGAGAACACAGATAATGACTTGGACTTGGGAAGTGGAGACAGTATTTATGACCAGACTAGAGGAGCCAGGAGGAAACTGACTGATGTTGAAAAGTCGAGTGTGCATTTAAACATCCAAGATGGAGGGAGAAATCAATTCTACATCAACATTGCTAAAGAAGGAAACAAAAAAGCTGACATGACTAATCATCTTAGAAGTATTCAGGCTGAGCAAATCTTGACTTTTGAAAAAGTGCATATCAAAGTCTTCAGGGAAGAGGAAATGAAGTGACTGAACATTGTCAAGAGAAAGAAATGGAGTCTCTTGAGAAATTATCTGTCCAGGAAGATCATTACTTGGAACAAGAAGAGGAAAGTTCTGAAGCAAATGACAAGATGAGCATGCAAATGAAGAGCTGAAGACCTTCAGAGAGCAAATCAAAGACCTTTACGAAAAGCTGGAAAGCATCATTTGTTCTCAAAACCAAATTATCTCCCTGGAACCAAAAGGTCCTGATCACTGGACAAGAGCACAGGAGGCTGAAAGAAACCTCTTCATCTCAAGACAAAACATTGCAGATATGAGACAAACAACAGTGGAAACAGTGAGCTTCTAGAAGTGGTTCCTCATGCATCTGATGATCCAGATGGAGAATTTTCCAGGGAGCATTTGCAAGCCCTCATCTCTGGGCATGGGGTGCTGTTTCTTCTGAGATAGGAGGGTCTCAACACCCTTCCCCTCAGACCCTCTCCTTGGCTGCCAGGCTTTCTTCCTCCATTCCCAAATCTGGTGTTTCCAATACATTCAAACAGGGAGTTCCTGACAAGAAGACATCTTCCTCCCTGTATTAGTCAGGGATCTCTAGAGAAACAGAACCACTAGGCTATACATACATATATAAAGAGATTTATCTCAAGAAATTGGCTTATGCAGTTGTGAGGGCTGGCAAGCCTGAAACCTGTAGTGCAGGCCAGCAGACTGGAAACTCTCAGTCAGGGGCTGAGACTATAGTCCACAGACTATATAGTTTTCTTCCTCAGGGAAATCTCCATTTTGCTCTTAAGGCCCTTTGACTAATTGGGTGATCATCAAGGATAATCTCCTTTACTTAAAGTCAACTGATTGTAGAGATTAACCACATCTACAAAATACCTACACAGTAACGCCTAGATTAGCATTTTGATTGAATAATGGGTATTATAGCCTAGACATAAAACAAATAAAGCTAACTGCCTCCCACGCCACAAGCCTGGATGAAGCCCTCAGGGATGGCTTTCCACTAAGAGATTGCTGTCCTTCTTATCTTCCCTCATGGGCTGGGTTTTTCTCTGGACATTCCTGTCCATGAAATGGAAGTACGTTACCTTCCAGGTTCTTTGAGCCTGAAAGTAACCCTTCTTTCTACTCAAATCTCTGAAACACTGCAAGACCATTTCATTTTTTTTGTCAAAGTTATTTGAAAATTATCTACATTTTTTAAGTTAAAAAAATTTTTACAACAATAAAGAACAATCCAACTGAAAAATGGAGAAGAAACATTTCTCCAAAGAAAATATGCAAATGGATAATAAACACATGAAAAGATGCTCAACATCACTGATCACTAGGGAAATGCAAATCAAAACCACAAGACAATACTTTTCACCTGCTAGGATGGCTGTAATCAAAAAGAGAGACAATAACAAGGGTTGATGAGGATGAGAAAAACTGGAATGCTCATGGATTGCTGGTGGGATTGTAAAATGGTGCAGGCACTTTGGAAAATAGTTTGACAGTTCCTCAAAATGTGAAATAGTTACCATATGATGCAGCAATATCATACCCAAGAGGAATAAAAACATATGTCCACCCAAATACTTGTACACAAATATTCATAGCAGTATTGTTGATAATAGCTAAAAGGTAGAAACCGAAAATGTCTATTAACTAATGAATGGATAAATAAAACATGGTATAGAATGTTATTCATCAATAAAAAGAAATGAAGTACAGTCAACCCTCCACACCAGCAGGTTCTGCACCTGTGAATTCAATCAACTACAGATCAAAAATATATTTTAAAAAATTCCAGGGCTTCCCTGGTGGTACAGAGGTTGAGAGTCCGCCTGCCAATGCAGCGGATACGGGTTCGTGCCCCAGTCTGGGAAGATCCCACATGCTGCGGAGCGGCTGGGCCTGTGAGCCATGGCCACTAAGCCTGCGCATCCGGAGGCTGTGCTCTGCAACGGGAGAGGCCACAACAGTGAAAGGCCCGGGTACCGCAAAAAAAAAAAAAAAAAAAAAAATTCCAGTAAGTGCCAAAAAGCAAAATTTGAATTTGCCTAGGGAAGGCAAATTTACGTAGTTGTAAAAACACATTGTATTTGCAACTATTTACACAGTATTTATATTGTTTTAGGTATTATAAGTAATCTAGAGATATTTTAAAGTATAGGATGTGTGGGGCTTCCCTTGTGGCACAGTGGTTAAGAATCCGCCTGCCAATGCAGGGGACACGGGTTCAAGCCCTGGTCTGGGAAGATCCCACATGCCACAGAGCAACTAAGCCCGTGCGCCACAACTACTGAGCCTGCGCTCTAGAGCCCGTGAGCCACAACTAGTGAGCCCCTGTGCTGCAACTAATGAAGCCCACGCATCTAGAGCCCGTGCTCCACAACAAGAGAAGTCACCACAATGAGAAGCTCGCTCACCTCAACGAAGAGTAACCCCGCACCGCAGGTAGAGAAAGCCCGCGCAGAGCAACAAAGACCCAACACAGCCAAAAAAAAAAAAATAATAAAATGAAATAAATTTAAAAAAATAAAGTATAGGATGTGGATGTGTGTAGGTTATATGCAAATATTATGCCATTTTATATAAGGGACTTGAGCACCCGAGGATTTTGGTGTGTGTGTTTTGGGGAGTCCTGCAACCAATTCCCCGCAGATACAGAGGGTCAGCTGTACTGATACCTGCTACAACATGGATGAAACTAGAAAACATTAAGTGAAAGAAGCAAATCATGAAAGGTTACATATGTAATGTTCAGAATAGGCAAATTCATACAAAGCAGTGGTCGGCAGGGGCTGGGGAGAAAGGGGATTGAGAGTGACTGCTAGAGGATATAGAGTTTTGTTTTGTTGTGTTTTTTTGCTGGGCTGCATGGCATGTGAGATCTTATTTCCCCAACCAGGGATCGAACCCGCACCCCCTGCAGTGGAAGCGCAGAGTCTTAACCACTGCACTGCCAGGTAAGTCCCAGGATACAGAGTTTTGTTGGGCTGTGCCCCACAGGCCTACAAGGCCTGTGCTTGCCCAGCTTCAAGACTGAAGAAAGAGCCCGAAGTCATCAACAGAGACATCGATGGTTTAATGGATGGGGGGGCTTACACGTCCGAAGCAAGGTCCTGGAGTGACACCCCACTATGCGCGGCAGATGGCGGGCAGGATATGGTGGCAGTCTTCGCTCCCGAGGTAAGGGAAGATTACCAGTTATAGGGGAATTGATGTCAGGTGGGCTCATTAGTTACCAGGGAAACCAGTATCACTGCCTCTTTGATAAGAACAACTAACAGCTGGGGCCTGGGGCAAGTATGTAGGAAGGTCAGTCATTTGCGTAGGGTTTAGGTGAAGCAGGCACTGGTCCCGCAGGGGATTCACAGAGTAAGAGAACAGCCATCTTGAGTGGCCTGGCCATACAAGTTTCTTTTTGGGGTGATGAAAATGATCTGAAACTAGATAGTGGTGATGGTTGCACAACTTTGTGAATATATCAGAACAGTGAATTGTATACTTTAAAAGAGTGAATTTCGTAGTATGTAAATTATATCTCACTAAAATTATTTTTAAACTTTTACATAAGAGGTTTTGCTCCAGTTGCATTTTGCTATAAATTTCAGAATTTTTTGATAAATGGAGATAATATAAGTTATTCTCATTATGTTATACTCTCTAGAAAATGTAAGCAGTAAATTTTAATTTGATAAGCCAGCCCACTATTCTCTAACCAATATATTATCCATGAGCTGTTCATCCACCAGAGACATTTGAAATAGCAAAATACTCTTCTCTCTGCTAATGGCTCTATGTACTACAGTTACAACAGAAATGTAAAAGTTAACTTGTTGGCTTGTTGGTCTCAATACATTGTAGTTAATTAAACAGCCTCTCAAAGCCAGTACTGCTGAAGCTGTTTCCTACTATGCTCTCAGCACTTCTCACTTGTCAATCCACACTCTTCCCACCCATCTGCACAGCTGCGAAGATTAAAAACAATCTCAGTAGTAATCATCATAGCTTCAGGAGTCTATGAAGCCCCAGGAATTATATGCAAAATGTGATGTGTGTGTATTTTTTCCTGGGCAGCGTCTACAACATTTATCAGCTTCTCAAAGAGGGTCATTGACCAACATTTTAGAGATTTATGTCAGGTCATGCTGCGTTTAAATTCTGTAGTGGCATCTGTGGTTTTAGTTTGCCAAGCATCCTTTCCCCTTTCCCTTTTTTCTCGTCATAGCGCCCCCATCTTTGGTTGGGGAGTGGGGAGACCTTTCCCTGAATTCCACACTGATGCTGGAAAATCTTCTCTTTCCATCTGTTACTAAATCCAGAGAATGTCATCTGGGAGCTCTCTGCACTGTTCCCCTGACCCATCCCTCTTTGAAGGAACCACCAAGGGGAGCAGGGAGAGCAGGGAAGAGGGGCAGCACCCAGATTCCCTGAGGCCAGCTCCACCCTACCCTCCCTCCTTTCCATCTTTCTGCAGTAGCAGCGGCAACTGTAGTCTGGAGAAGGTAGGGGTGGGACATTCCAGACAGACACAAGGATGGAAAACAGCGTGGTTTAGGAGAACTGATTCCTGGGGCTGCATGGAGGGGATGAGCTCAGAGGCAGATAGGATCAGCCCTGGCAGATCTCCCAGCAAGGCACGCACTGCATGGAGGTCCGAGGCACCGGGTTAGCCTGAGGTCAGGATTACAGAAAACCAGGAGCAAGACAGGGAAGCTTAAAGAGCCAAGCTGTGCATCCAGGACTGGGGTGATGGCAGGTCAAGCCCGGCTGGAGGAGGATTGAGCCCCGCCCCCAACCGAGGGAGGAGGGCTGGCTTCGCCCCCCACCGGGAATCTGAGCGATGCTAGTCCAAGACCACCTCAGAATCACAGAAGACTTGTTATCCAGTGAACTGAAGGTCAAATAGGGGATCAGTAGGTGGGCCTGGAACTGGAGAGAAAGGACGACTTTCTCTAGGATCTATGTGCCCCCTCTCTTTGACACCCCCTTCTGGTTTCCACTTGGTAGCACCTTCCTGATCCCCTTATCTCCAAGGCGCTTAGGGAAATGTCCCCCTGCAGGAGCCTTCTGAGACATGCTGCTCTGGCCGCCCTGGAACCATGAGCCCTGCAACTCCGGTAAGAAAGAGATCTCTGGGACAGGAGAAAGGGCCCAGGGCAGGGTGGGTTCCATTCTCAAGGGATCTTTCAGGCCCTGACAAGCTCTATCCTCTGAGTGACATCCTGGGTCTGCTCCTAGGTGGGGGTTTGTAGGGCTGAGCTATTCAAGGAAATGATCCTGGAGGAACAGACTGTGGTGGTAGATAGAGAAACAGTCTTCTTTCTCTAGTTGGGCCCCTTTCAATCCATTTTTGACTGTCCTAGAAATACCTTTCCAACCCATAAATTGAACCACCTAACTCCTCACCTTGAAACCCGCAAGCCCAAGCTCCAGTCACTATGTCATAATGCCCAAGCTCCTGAGCCTGTCATCCAAGACTTTCATGTTATATCCTTGCAACCCCTGCAGCTTCATCACCTGCTGATCCCCATGCCCTCCCCACCCCCACCCCTGCACTCTACTTTCCAAACACGCTGAAATACTGGACACTCATACTCATCCTTCAAGACCTCTTTCAGCCTCCTCTGGGAAGCCTTCCTGAACCTCTTGGTCAAAGTCAGAGTCTTCTTTCCCATTGTCAAACCATACCCTGTGCTTTAATTGTGTGTTTATGTTGTCTCCTCCACCAGACGGGAAGCTGGGAAAAGAAGAGGAAGGGCCTTGTCGGATGCTTTTTTATGCCCTCCACTAACGCCCGGTGCCAGGCACAAACTAAGTATCAAGAAAACATGGCAAAGCTAGGAGCCTGGTTTCTCCTCGTAATTTACATTTTTCTAGAAAATTAGAGGTCAAGATTCTTGGGAAAAAAGTATTTCATGATAAATGAATGAACAAAATAATGACTTAATAGCAAAATAAAATCGCAGGTGCGGCCTCTCACCTGTGCTCCGGTTGGGCACAGGGCTACCACTCACGAGAGGCTGTATATTGATTACCCATATCTAGGCCTGCAGACTACAAGTCCCAGAAGGCCTCCTGTCGCACATCTCTACACGCCCCGCCCCCTCCCCGGTGGCGGGGCGGGACCGGAGGGCGGGGCCCCGAGGCAGCTAGACCCCGGGCGCAGCCTGGGGAGTGAACAGCCCCGGGCGCTCTGGGGCGCACAAAGCGCAGGCGCAGCGGGTTGGGAGGCCGCAGCACCAAGTAGCGGCCGTTTTGGCAGCAGCGTCGCAACAGGTGTAGACAGGTGGGTGCATCAAGGGGGGGTTGGAGAGGGAGTTTGCACCTGGCCGTCTTATCGGACCTGTGTCTGAGCCTGAAGATGGGAGGGAGCAGCAAGAGAAGCAGGGACAAGCCCGGGCCTTCCAACCCAGGTGTTCCAGCCAGCCCTTGCTGCGCAGCAACAGGTGTGAGCTAGTGGGGGGAGGGGCGAAGGCACCAGCTCAAAAATAAGCCGCGCTCAAGAACAGAGGGCACCTGGATTCCAATCCAAGCTCCGTCACACACATGGACAAGTCACATGCTATAGCTTAGTTTGTTCATCTGTAAAATAGGAGGAAAGATCCTACCCATCTAGTAAAGTACTCAATAGAGTTGCAGTGGGGCCCAAACTTTGCTGTACACTGAATCACCTGGGTATCTTGGAAGACTATCAGTGCTTACCTCCTGCCCCCAGATATTCTGATTTAATTATTACTGGGTATGACCTGTGTATCGGGAATTTTAAAAGCTCCTACCAGAATAATGGTTAGAAGCCAGGACTGCTGGGTGTGAATCCTGGCTCCACTGCTTAATAACCAAGCAAATCTGCGCAAGTGCCTGGACCTCTCCAGGCCCCAGTTTCCTGAGAATAACAAGGATTATTGTGGGGCTTCAACGAGATACTAGATGAAAGCACTTGAGAAGTATACCTGGCACATAGTGCTCGATCAATCATAGTTGCTGTTGAACTATTATTTTATGCACTTTGTAAACGGCTCTGGTGGGGTTCAAATGTGAGGGAGGCTTCTCTTATCATGAAAGTCCCTCATTCATTGCCATGATTCTAATATTCTCTGCTGCCAGCGTTTCAAAATTCCAGGGTTTCTAACATTTTAAGAGTTCGTCACTTCAGTCTCTACCTGCCCGATGGACATGCTTTTACAGATCTGGAAGTGGAGGCCAGGGAGAAGGGACTTGGTCAAGGTTATGGGGCTGAGATTGGAATCCAGGCTTCTGACCCCCAGCCCCACCCCAGCGCAGTGGGTGGCTGCCCTGCTGACCCTACAAGCACAGTGCTCCGATTATGTGCCTGGAGCAGAGAATGGGAAGGAGACAGACAGGCTTGCCCTCTTTGTTTACTCACACTCCTTTAAACGTTTCCTCGGTGGCTCCCCCAGGGACGACAGGGGTGGGGGCTTTTCTCTGAGGAGCTGCTGTGGAGCAGCTGATGAGGCCCGTGCGTCCTTTGGCTCCTCTGACAGGTTCCGCCTGACTCTGCCCTGGAAAGTCCTTTTGAGGAAATGGCCCTGGTGAGGGGCGGCTGGCTGTGGAGACAGAGTGAGTGACCCTGGGCCAAGCCCTCATCTGTCCTGCACCTTGTCCAGGGGCAGGGATGAGGAAAGTGGCCTGTTGGACCTGCACAGTGAACCCTTCTCCCAAGAAATCATGCCCTTTTTATCCTCCCCTCCTTTGTCCATACTCTTGTCTCTGCCCGGAATGTCCTTCACATTCCTGACTGCTTGGTAAACTACTTATTCTTCAAAACCCAGCTCAGATGTCCCCTTCGGTGAGGAGCCTTCTCTGCCTTTTCTCTCCTCACCACCCCAGCCCCTGCTGTAGCACCAAGCTGGGTTCGTGGCCCCCTTCTTCGTTCCCAGTGCCTCATACATACCCCTGTTATAGCCCTGATAAATATATAACCATCTTTACCTGTGGGCCTCACCACTCCCCCACCTCATACTGGCTCCAGACTGTGAGCACCTCAACTGCAGGGACTGGGTTTAGTTCTCTGTGTGTCCACAGCACGCATACCCAGGGCTGGCCACAGAACAAGGTGCAGAACAAAATGAAAAATGCCTCTGTGCTTTGGAATTTGTAAAGCTCTAGGAAGATCTCTTATGTCTTTACCCTTTTCTGTAAAGTTTTCCAGCCACAAAATGTCTAAAGCTAGGGCTCAGACCCACCTCTGACCAGAGTCATGATCTGAATCAGAGCTGTCCCGGGCTAGGAGTTCCCCACACCCTATGACCCGTACTCACTTCATTCAGTTCAGCAAACACTGAGTCCAGGTCCTGCTGGGTGCCGGGACAGGTGAGGTGAGCTATGGCCAATCCCTCTGCTCCCCATTTGGTGGAAGAGGCAGACACTACACAAATGACTGTCACCTGGGGCTTGGCCTTTTTTTTTCAAGTATGCTCACAATTATAAGCAATAATTGTACACCCCTCAGCAGAATGGATGCAATGGAAACTAAGGGTTTCCTTAAGGCAAGCACTTGATGACTAGTTGTTTTGTTAATTCTTGCATAAATCATATTCTGCATTCATACAAAAACAACTTAACGCTTTTTCTCTGACAAACTGTAAACATAGAAACAAATGTTCAATTGGACATGAATTTAAATTTGTGGAGGTGCTCCATGTCTGTGACACTTAAAAAAAAAAAAAAAAGATTTCCAGCTTCCCCCAAGGAAAGAATCTGATCATTCATTTACTATTCAGCACATTTATGGAGCCCTGACTATGTGTTAGGCCCAGTGGGAGGCAATGGGTGAGCAAGACAGAGGCCCTGCCATCATTTCAGGGAGTAGACGGGCAAGGACGGGGTGGTTATAACACTGGGGGCCGGGGGTAAGGGGACTCTGGGAACCCACCCAGGGCTCCTGCCCCCCAGCAGGCTCTGTGATCAGCCTGCCTGGTGGGTCTGGAATATCGCACAGGCTCCATCCTCCGCCGCTGGAAGCGGAATTGGTTTGCCCTGTGGCTGGATGGAACCCTGGGCTACTACCAAGATGAGACTGCGCAGGATGAGGAGGACCGCGTGCTCATCCGCTTCAACGTCCGAGACATAAAGATAGGCCAAGAGTGCCACGGTAAGCAGAGCCCCTTTCTCTCTGGCACTGTGACTATGGCCACGGCCCCCACACTGTGTCTGCCTGAGAACACCTGCTCTTCTCAGGTGGAAGGCTCTTTGCGGCTTTCAGAGGCCTTCCATAGGCATTGCTTCTGGGCCTCTATCACCTCCAATTCATGTGGGTGTGAATTAAGAAATCAGTTCTTTATTGAGTTCCTACTCTGTGCTGGACCTGGGCCCTATGCTGGGTTCACAGAGGTGAGTCAGACACAGTTCTTGCCCTCTCCCGTGCTAGGAATGGAAAAAGATGAAATGAAATAAGGAGGCTCAGAGAAATTAAGTGACTGGCCCAAAGTCACACAGCAAATCTCCTTGATCAAGGCTCAGGCCATAATTATACAGGGAAACTGGGAGATAGATATACCTAACTAGAGAAGCAGGCAATGTGGAAAGGTGGAAGGGTCTGAAGAGTTGAGCAGAATCCCAAGGAAGGTGTGTGGGATCAGATGATGTTGGCAGTGGCCAATAAAAAGGACTCAGAGAAGTCAATTCCTATTCTTGTTTCTGGTTTACTGGGGAAACCTGGGGCCTGTGCCCTGTGGAAACCCCATATATGTGTGTCTGCCTTTAGATGTGCAGCCCCCAGAGGGCAGAAGCCGAGATGGCCTGCTGATCGTGAACCTACGAGAGGGTGGCCGCCTGTACCTGTGTGCAGAGACCCAGGATGATGCCATGTGAGTGGTTCCCAGGAGAGGATGGGGTGGGATCTTGAGGAATATGACCAGACGCCTCCTCCTCATTGGGCCTCTAGTTCCCTAAAGGTAGGAAAAGGGGACAAAGACCAGTGAGCAGGGTAGTCTCAGTGGAGTCTGGGCAGAGTGGATTTGAAAGGCTCATGGTGATGGGTATGGTATCCAGGAAACTGATATGGTTAGGGATGAATTCAGGACTGTTGGGGGAGGGGTGTGCCTACCTACCTCAGGTGTGTGGTCCCTGGTCACTCAGAGTTGGGCATCTAGCAGCCTCTGAGGTGAGCCCTCGCTTGGGGGTGATACAAAGGAACAGACAACCCCATGGCATCCTCAGAGGCCCTCCTTCTCACTCCCTTCCTAGAAGATGGCCTGGGGCAGGGGGTACTCTGATCTGAGGGATAGACCCTAACCTGCCTAACAGAGGCAGCCCGCGGGGGGGCCCCCCATGTGAGATGCAGATCCACACTGAGAGACGGGGCGTGTCTTCCTCACTCACATTCTTGCCCTTCCCACTCTCTGGCGGAGGGTCAGTTGGCCTTTGTGCTACAGGAGAGTGAAAGAGATGGGATGTGTGGGAGTAGGGGAGGCTGAGCTCGGGGTAGACAAAGCACAGAGCCGCCTTGTCCACCCCAGCCAGGTGCCATGGCAACCAACAAAGGCTCAATTGTCCGGTGTCCACTGGGTGTTCCCGGGGCTCTGGGGTCAGAGCACTGGGGAACTGAGTTTGTAGGTTTGGGATGTGGAGGTGGGTTGCAGCCAGAGAACCAGCCTAGGCATGTCAGAATCTGAACTCCTAAGGGACCACCCAAGCCCAGCTGTCTTTTGTCCAGATGGGGAAACCGGAATTTCTAGAGGGAAAGAGACGATGGACTAAGAATGCATTAGGAGGCTGCAGCTCAGCTGAGGGCTTGTCTATGTGACTGGAGCAGCAGAGGGGGTCACCTTTGTCTACCCAAGGGAGTCAAGAGGATCTCCCCCTTCACAAGAGACTAGGGCTAGAGGCTGGGTTGGGGAGGAAAGTCTAAAATGTGGGGCCCAATCTCCTTTCTCCTGAACTCCCTCCTCATGGTCTGGTGGGTTTGCATTGCAGAGCATGGAAGACGGCACTGCTGGAGGCGAACTCCACCCCGGTGAGCCCCCTTCCCTCCCTGTCTCCTCCCCACCCCTACCTGCCATGGAATCATGGGTGACTCAGATTCGGTCTCTGCCAGCCAGCAGTTCTCAATTTCCATATATGTGAGTGACTGAGTCCCGAGTGGAAAAGGACAGAAGACATCCAACTGGTGCTTGGAAGAGGGAGAGAGAGGCCTCCAAGAAGGCTTGTTGAAGGGGGTGGCATGTGAGCAGGGGGAAAGGAACTATCTTTTATCCAGCAAGTATTATGTGTCAGGTATGATATAGTTACAGTACCAGCTACTCCCCTCAACCGTCCTGTGAGGTTGGGATTATTGTTCTCTCTCTGCAGATGATAAGATTGAGTTTTATTCATCCACACAACAAATATTTACTGAGTTCCTACTATGTGCCAGGCACTGTGCCAAGGACCAGGGATCAGAGGGTAGCTAAGGAGATGTGGGCCCTGCCTTCCTGGACTCAGCCTAATGGGGAGCTAGACGTGAAGTCACAAATTACAGAGTTAGTGATTCCATTGCAGTGCATTCAATGTGCATCCACCTTGATGGCCTGATCCAGGTGGGAGTCCAGACAAGGCTTAAGATGAGACCTGAAGGATAACAGAAATCAACTGGGTGAAAGGGCTGGGGTGGGGTGAAGGGAAGAGCTTTCCAGGCAGAGGGAACTGCAGGTGCAAAGGCCCTGAGAGGGGATATGATGCTGGCAAGTTGAAGAACAGAAGGAAGGCTGGGGTGGCTGGATCTCAGGGAGAGAGAGAGCCGTGGGGGAAGGAGGGTTAGCAAAGCCAGGCATTAAAAGCTCTGTTAAGGATAGTGGTTTCAGCTAAGAATACTGGGAAGTCACTGAAAGTTTTTAAGCAGAGGAACGGCATGAGCAGATCAGACCAGACTTGTAGTTTTAAAAAGATAGTCTGGCTGGTAGGTAGGGAATGGATTGTAGAGGGTAAGAGTGGATGCCCGGAGACCTGTTAGAAGGCTGGGACAGTGTGCAGGTGACTGCCTGTGGGTCTGGACTAAGGCCTTGCTGGCAGAGACAAGCTGATGAGGATAAGACACACTTAAGAGGTAGAATCAACAGAACTTAGTGATTGATGGAGGTATGGTTTTGAGGAGCTGCCTAGAGGCGTGGTTTTGAGGAGCTCGGGTGGCCAAGCTTGGCCTCAACCCCCATCTGCCTGACCCCAGATTCTGTGCTTGCTCCTTCTACCTGTGGCACGGTGGAGCTCCTTCTCATCTAGAATAAAAAAGTCCACTGGGAAGTAGCAGGGAAGACTGGGATGCATTTAGAAACTCCCTCAGGCGTTCACCTGCTGAGGGCCAGGCATTGTGCTTGACCACCCGGCATTGGTTGTATCATTTAATCTTCAATAAGAAGGGGTAGGGGTTGGTATTTTTAGTCCCATTTTATAGCTGGGGAGCTGAGGTTCAGAGGGGAATTGACTCGTCCAAAGTCTCATCGTCTTAAGTCAGTGGAAGAGCCTGCACTGGAACCTAGGTCAGTGAGACTCTGAGGGAAGGGCACTAACTGCAGCAGGAGCTACATGAGCAGAGGTGGGGAAGTGGTACGTGCAAGTGTGTATATGCACACATGTGTGCCTAAAGGCCAGGAGTCTGGCCTGGCTGGAGGGTAAGGTGTGGAGGGAATGAAATAGGAGACAAGACCTCTGAGGAGCCATGTCACAAACGGCCTTGAAGTCCAGGTGAAGGAACTGAACTTTATCCTGAGGGTTGTGGGGAGCAATAAAGGGCATTAAGCAGGGGGGCTGTGGTCAGGCTTTGGAGCAGACTCAGGCTTCTGGGTGGAGGCTGGGGCAGTGGTCATCAGGGTGGAGGGACCTGGCTCTGAGCTCCAAACCCACTTATGCAGGGCAGACCAGTCCCACCCAAGAGGGGCAGGAGGAAGGAGGTGAGGGCTGACCGTTCTGTACTCTGTGACTCTATGAAGCTGCCTTGTGTCTTCTCTGCCTATCCACCTTCCTGCTGCTCTGCTTCCTAAATCTCTCTACTCTGACCCTCCACTCCACCTCCCCCCACTCTACACACACATATGCACACACGCACACACGTGCACACACACGCGCGCATCCCTCTGGTCCCTAGGCTTGCTCGAACTGGGCGTGTTTGTACCTCTGTGTCTTTGTACTAGTGTCTGCCCATCTCTTAGTGTTCATGCCTGTGTCTGTCTGTCCTGTAGTGACCTGTGCTTTGTCCCTCCACATCCTGCAGGTTTATACCCCACTCTGGGTGGAGGCTCCAGGAGGAGCCCCTGACACAGGGCCGGGGGCACAGTCAGGGGCAAGGCTGTGGGGCCAGTGCTGGGTGCAGGTGGGTGGGCAGGCAGATCAGAGCTGTACTGTCCTCCCTGGAGACTGGAGGCCTCAGCAGCCTGAAACAGGCGAAGGTGGGCTATTCTGGAGAGACACTACTGATCCGTCTTCTCTGTGTAACTTCAGCAAAATCACCACCCCTTCTGAGCTTCCCACCATTACCATGGGCTGGGGAAGAAGAGGATACCCCCTTCCCTTGCCCAGCTGGCAGAGGGCTCTGCTAGGGCCTGTGAAGAGCTCCGAGTCTCTCCAGATGTAGAGGGCCTCTGACACCCGCCTCCCTCCCCTTCTTGGGTTTCTGTGGCTTAAGCAGGCCCCAGCTGGAGCCACCGTCCCTCCCAGGAGCCGCCGGGTTTGCCCCAAGGTCAGGTGTGTGACCCGCTCGTGGAGCCCCTGTAATGTTGAGAGGCGGATCTGGGTAAGTGCTGGCTCAGCCCTCCCGGCCTCCATTCTGGCACCAGGATGTGCCTCCAGCAGTGGGCCCAGTCACATCCCTTCCCTGCTCACAAACATTCCATGGCTCCCCATCATTCATAGGACACCAACCACAGCTCTGCTTTCAAGGCCTTCGGAATCTGGCCTGGGCCAGACTTGCCCACCTCATCCCCCTCATCCCCTGCGCTCCAACTGCTCTGCTCAACCCCCTGCTCCCAGCTATGCCCAACCTTTTCTGTCTCTCCAGCCTTTGCATGTGCTGCTCTATCTGCTACAAAGACCCTTAATTTCCTGACAAAATGATGCTTATCCTCTAAGATGCACCTCAAAGGCTGCCACCTCCTCAGGGAGGACTTCCCAGACCTCCACACATTGTTGCTCCCTCCCACAACCCACTGCGTTAGTGCTTAGTCCTGTCTTCATTCTGCCTGATTTCTAGTTCCTATATTTTTGTCTCTATTCTCCCAGGAGACCTGGAACTTCCTTCAAGGCAAGGATCAGGTTAGGTCAGCTCTGCCCCTGTGGAACCTGGCACAGTGCTGGGTATACAGCTGGTGCACAATGAGTGCTCAGTGATGGGAACAGTCTTTTTTTTTTTTTTTTTTTTTTTTTTGCGGTACGCGGGCCTCTCACTGTTGTGGCGTCTCCCATTGCGGAGCACAGGCTCCGGACGCGCAGGCTTAGCGGCCATGGCTCACGGGCCCAGCCGCTCCCCAGCATGTGGGATCTTCCCGGACTGGGGCACGAACCCGTGTCCCCTGCATTGGCAGGCGGACTCTCAACCACTGCGCCACCAGGGAAGCCCGGGGACAGTCTATTTTGACCCTCCTATTCCTGGTGCATGAGGGTGGGGTACAAGTAGGCCTCAAGCAGTAGTCACTGAATGGGCAAATGAGTGAATGAATAAAGAGAGGAAGGAAGGAGTAAAAAAACCTCTTGTTATGGCCTCACTACTGCGCATTATAATTTAGTCCGTGTCTGTCTCCCTGCCACACACCCCTCTCCCCAGTGTTTCTGGAAAGCAGGATTTGGGGATGAATCCCCTCTCTGTCTCCAGCAGTCAGCCTGACCTGGGGTGGGCACAGTAGGGGGCTTGGGTTAGAGTACCTGTGGTCAGCTGTGAACTCCTTTTCTAGCACAGTGGTGCTCAATGTGGCTGTGCATTAGAATCGCTTATGGACTTAAGAACAATTCAGATGTTCAGATCCTACTTCTGAATGCTCTAATTTTGTAGTTCTGGGTGGGGCCTTGGAAATCTATGGTTTAAAAAATTTCTCCTGCCGATTCTGATGTGCAGAACCACTGAGCCCAGAAGTGCTAGGACCACCTAGATGCATAGACATGGTTCTGCTGGATTCTCACTGTGCCCTGGGAGTGGGCAGTGTAGGAAAGACTGTCCTCATTTACAGATGAGAAAACTAAAGCTCTGAGAGGTTACATAACATGACCGGGGTCACTTAATTCATCAGTGGCAGGGCTGGGATTCCCAGCCCAGCATTGAGGCATCCCCCATACCCAAACTAGGATAAAAGTTTGTTTAAAGTGGGGATGCCTAAAAATTGAATTTAAAAGCTATAAACTTGAGCTTTTCTGAGGTGAGGGGTCCATTTGCATGTGACCTCCTGATTGACCCTGTCCCCACCTACAAAAGGGGCTGGGCCTGGAGAGGGAGAGGATCTGGATCAAACCCTTAGATTCTGTGAGGTCTCTGGGGAATCCCCTGCCCCGTTGCCAGGTGACCCACATGAGCTTGCCTCTGGGCTTCTTAGGCCTGGAGGGTAGAAACAGGTGCCCCACAGAGACATGAGATGGTGCTCTCTACTTTCTCCAGGGCCTGGACAGGCCCACCGGCTTACAGTGCAGGGCAGATGTAGGCTCTGGACCTCAACTTCCCTACCAGTAAAACTGGGGCTCTGAGTGCTTAGATCTCTCTAGCCCCTCCAGGCTTAGAGCTCAGATCTTGGTCACCCCTACCAGAAAGCCCTATTGGATCACCCTTGGGGAAGGAGCACAGTAAGGGAAGTCACTTGAGACTGAGCATTGTTTGTCTGAGCCTCTTGCATTGCTCTGGGTCTGGTCATTGTACCTAACTTGAAACTGGACTTAGAGTTGGGTGACCTTAGTTCCAGTCTGACCCTGTATTTGACTCACTTGAGATAAATTCAATACATTAGGCACCTACCATGTTCCAGTCAGGCCTGATTAGACCCAGTCCCTGCCCTTGTTGGGGGCAGGAGGTGTTTTCTTCAAGTCTGATGGAGGAGACACCTCACAGGGATACAACAATGACACCATAGAGTGTGGTTGGTGCTATGATGATGGAAGTCTAAGGGCCGTGGGTGCCCAGATGGGACCCTAACAGAACCTGAGGTTCAGGGAGAGTGATATGTGAGTTGAGTCTAAAAGACAGGTTAGGTAGTTGAATTTAAAAAGATGAGAAAGGAATCCCTTTCAAAGGGAAATGGCATGGATACTTGAAATCACAGGTGTGGTTGGAGGACTCCCCTTTACAGCCAGACTTCTTAAAAGAGATGTCATGACATGCTGATTCCATCCCTCCTCTCTCAACCATTCTTCAGTCCTCCATAGTCTGGCTTCTTCCTCCAACCACTCCTCTGAAAAGTGTTTTCAAGGTCGCCCACAATTTCCAATAAACCAATGGCTTATTCTCTTGGCACTGGGCAAGAGGATGGACAGAAGAGCATATTCAGAAGATAAAATCATGAGATCTGGTGGCTAATATGATGTGGAAGATGTGTGTGAAGACAGCGGTGCCAACCTGATGTCTTGGTTTGAGTGCATGGTGCTGGTGTTTAGAGGAAAGCATTCACAGAAGAGCAGGTTTGGGGGGATCGAAGGATGATGAAATTACCTTGAGATGGTTTAAGTTTGGACACCTGGACTTTTAAGGGACCACCTGGACCATTTAGGTGTTAAGCTCAGAGATATAAGGTGCAAGGGGGCTAAGAAGTCTGTTCCAAGTCTGTTCCCCGTGGATAAAATGAGGGTCTTGGATTAAGAGCTTCCATTTAATTCAGCATATATTTATTAGTCCTTGCTATTCCCTAGGCCCTGCTGGCAACACAAATCAATCAAAGCCCTTGCCGATAGGCAGCTCACATTCAGGGTGCAGGCAGGAAAGGCCAGGAGGAAGGCTAGGAACAAGAGGCACAAGCATAGTCCACAGAGAACTCAGGAAGAAAGGATTCTTTCTGAGGCCAGAAGGGCTTCCTGGAGTGGGTGACTTTTGAATTAGGCTTTGAGGGGTTGGTAAAAATCTAATGGGGGAGGGGAGAGGGCGGACAGTCTATTCCTCCCTCCCAGAGAGAACACTGACCATTCTTCTCTGAGCCTCCATCCCCAGCTGTGTGGTAGAGTGAATAATGCCTGCTGTAAGGATGAGAGGAAATAACACATGTCAGCATCTCCCTTAGGACCTGGAACATGGTGGATGCTTAATAATACTTTAGTTACTTCCCACCTCTACCTTTCCTTTCCCTTCCTTCCTCCACAACCCCCTTTTATTTCCTGGCCAAAGCCCAGGCCCCCCTCTCCATAACCAGGAGAGTAGAGAAGTCCATTGGGTTTCTCCAAGTGTCATCACTGGAGAGCTGCTAGCAAATATTAGACTATCTATCAAAGGAAGTAGGGAGCCATGGAGAATTTTTGATCAGGGGAATGCTAGGTAGGAAGCCAGGGCAGTAAAATGGCATCGCTGGGAGCTGGATGGAGGGGCTGAAGTATTAGAGGACAAGGGCCTTGTGGGGAGGTAGGGTCTTTCTTCAGGAGCTTGCTGGTATCTGGGGACCCATTTGTAAACTTGGTGTGGTGGCTCTGTGGGCCCAGAAGGGCCTGAACCAGGTGTGGGGGGGGAGGGGACAAAAGCCGGACCCAGCTCTCCGGCAGCTGACCAGGCAGGGCTCCCCAGGTGCGCATCTACAGCCCATACCAGAACTACTACGGGGTGGTGCCCCCCAACGGTCACGAGGCCACATATGTCCGCAGCTACTATGGACCGACCTATGGTAAGTCTCCGGCCCACCCCTCCCCCTGCCTCAATTCCCGCCCCTGGTCTATCAGTAGGGGCCAGGCCCCACCCTTTTAGTGACCATGGATTTTCCCAGGTGGGACCCTCCGCAAGGCCCCCTCCCCATCCCATGACTCAGAACGGTTCTTGAACCAGAGCCCCTCCCCACTCCAGAGCTGACCTCTTCTCTAGGCCCGCCCCTATTCGCTGGCTGCTCAGCAATACCCATTCTTGAGCTGGTAGCGACCCCTGGTGGCTAATTCGGGAAAGGCTACCTCCTCTCACTCCAGGGTCTGGCGGTTAGGAAGGCCCATCCATCATCAGGTGCAGTCTGGAGTTTCTTAGAGACCCCGGGGTTTCCTCGCCAGTCCATCCTAGCCCCACGGTCCCAGAACGTCCGTAGCAGATCCAGGGCATAGAAGCCGTGGGAACAGAGCGCGCGTCCTTCCCGCATCAAGCCCTCAGTTTCTCCGACTGGGGAGCAGGAGAGTGGGCTCAGCGCCTTATCTTGGTTTGGGCTGGAGTCTAGCAGAAGGAGGCGGATGATCTCTTTGCTCCCTCCTCTTAAGTCCCTGGTCCTCACGGGCTCTCTCTCCGCAGGCCCCGGCGTGACGCACGTAGTGGTCCGGGAGGATCCTTGCTACAGCGCGGGCGCCCCCCTGGCCATGAGCATGCTTGCGGGA